>NC_142164.1:25145984-25449015 GCF_024610735.1 Ursus americanus
CCCTGACCCAAGAGGGTCTAAAAATCATCAGTTCTAGTCCATCCTCCCCCGCCCTGACTTTCTTACCAGAGAAGAACGTGATTCTCAGAGATGCAGAATAATTCGCCTGACACCAAACAGCTAGTTAATGGCGGACCCAAAAGTTGAAGTCTTTTCTGACTCTAGCACTAAAACCAACTCTTTCCACTCTACCAGAGTTGTTTAGCAAGCACTGGGGGCCATGACAAGATATCCAGGAGATTGTTGACACCGGTGACTGTAACCCAAACTAAAATACCTTTGAGACCCTTTTCCATCACTGAAATTCTGTTTCCATCCACCTTAATAAAGAACAGCATTGACACAGGATGATCCCGAACTAATTTCCATTGAGAAATTATTTCCATTTTATGATTAGTCTTTCCCACTCCCCATTGATCTCCCTTGCTAATAATGCTTGGTTAGGGCTAATAATAAAATGAGTTTGCATTCCATGAGTCTTCACCAGCTGATGGCAGGGTAGAAGGGCATCCCCATCAGGACCAGCTACATAATTTGCAGGGCCCAGTGTTAAATGAAAATACAGAACCTTGTGTTAAAAAATTATTAAGGATTTCAAGGCAGTGGCAGCAGAACATTAAACAAAGTGTGGGCCCCTTCAGAGCATGGGCCCCTGCGCGACTGCACAGGTCACACAGCCAGTGAAGATAGCCCTGTAAGATCCCTATTAAAGCTTTAGTGGAGCACGGGACAAAAAGAAGCCAACCTGTGATTTAAAATTGGCCACAGATGATCCACAATGCAAAAGAGTTGTATATTCATAATCATAAGGACTTTTTGGCTTATCTGTGCATATGCTCATACACACACATGCACATATATATCAGTTCGACTAAAATTACCATCTTTTCCCTTCACCCAATGCCAAAACCCAAAACTAGTTTGCTTTAATTTTTCATCTTAGGACCTATCGTTCTGGCATTGTTTAAGCACACATTTTCACTACCAGTTTTCATAACCAAATGACAAAAGGAGAAATGAGTTCTCCAGGGGCATCTAAAGACTCAGGTAGAGACAGAAACTGGATAAGCCATGGCCAACTACTAGCTAGGGATATTTGAAGCTGCCAGAAAGGGGGGAAGCAGCTTCGGGGTATGCAGTGTCATGAGCCAATACTCTCAGGCTTAGAACATTATGAGGACAGAAAGCATTTTAAATTCAAGAATCGGGAATCCGGGGTTCCAACAGGTAAGCAGGTTTAGCAGCTGAGAAAATGGCTGGGGTTTGGTATACTTGAACTAGACACATTTCAGTAGAGCATAAGCGCCCATGCTACCTCGTTTCGCACTTCCCGTTTTAGTGGCGTTCCAGGGTTCCAAGTTTAATGCACAACATCTGTGCTTCAGAAGAGTTGAGGCCAAATGTTGGGTGATATCCCATTGGTTAGCTCTGTGCAGAAACCAACATATAATGTGCACAAGGTGGAATTTACACTTGCCGCGCTCTAAGCAAACTCAGACTTCTTGGCAAACGAAAGGCCAGTTAGCACAAAAGAAAATATAAATTGGGCAAATCGATTTGTATTAGTCTCATGTGTCGTCAGTTGTTGTACAAGTGACCCAGTACTCCGAAACCAGCTTCCTGAGTGCATTTTGCACTCTGGGGACATAAACCAGCCCTCCCTGCGCCTCTCCTGGAAAAGTAAAGAAAGAAATTCTATCAGCATAGCTTAAGCCTTCAGAGAGCTTGTTTCTTCAGTTTTACAGCACAGCCCCCAACCCCAAAGCCGAAAGCTTAATGTCCGTAAACATATGGTCCGTACTCCTGACAGCAAGCACGCACTCCTTCATCCCAGTACGTACCCAGGACGCACTGACTGATGATCACTTCTGGATGCCAGTGCTCTGCTAGGTGCTCTGCTGTACTGTGTGAGGTGGAAGGCACTTGAGTCAAGTTTCAGCCCACATCAGAATTCAGTAGCAAATGCAATATCCACAGAATTATCAACCAGTGTAAAAATGAAGGAAATATTTTAAGATGTTCTAATGTGTTATTAACTCTTTGTTTGCAGTATCTGTGGGATATGAATATGAAACGTGCCCGGACTTTATTCTCTGGGAGAAAAGGACAGTCATCTTACAAGGCTTTGAGATGGATGCTTCTAACCTAGGAGGCTGGTCATTGAATAAGCATCATATTTTGAATCCTCAGAGTGGTAAGCAGCTTTTTATTTTAGTTTAGTTTCAAAGAATATATAATTTTAATTTTTAGTGTTTGAAAGATTTTGTTTATCTATTTATTTTAGGGGGTGGGAGGAGCAGAAGGAGAGGGAGAGAGAATCTGAAGCAGACTCCATGCTGAGCATGGAGCCCGATGGGGGGCTTCCATGTCACGACCCTGAGATCATGACCTGAGCTGAAAACAAGAGTCTGGAGCTTAACCAACTGAGCCACCCAGGCGCCCCAAGGATATACAGTTTTTAAATCACAATCTTATTTTTAATTTTTAAAGATTTGGGGAAAACCTAAATGTCTAGTAATAGGAGAATGGTTTAATAAATGTTTCTAGTCATGCAGTGGATTTTTTTTTTTTTTTAGAGAGAGCACAGGTGCACGCTAGAGCAGGGGTGGGGGCAGAGGGAGAGGGAGAGAGAATCTTATGCAGGCTGCAAGAGCACGGAGCCCACCCCAAGGCTCGATCTCATGACCTGAAGATCATGACCGGGGCAGAAATCCAGAGTCAGACGCTTAACCAACTGAACCACCCAGGCACCCTGCAGTGGAAATTTTTTAAATTGTGGTAAAAGAGCTGTAACAAAGTTTACTGCTTTGACCATTGCTAAGTGCACAGTTCAGTGACATTAAGTACATTCACAATGTTGTACAACCATCACCATTGTCCATTTCCAGAATGTTTCCATCATCCCAAAGAGAAAATCTGTACCCATTAAACAATAACTCCCCATTCCTCCTCCCCCAGCTCCTATTCTACTTTCTGTCTCTATGAATTTGCATAGCTTAAGCATCTCATGTAAAGGGAAAGATGTACATGTTTTTAAGGCTTTTCATCCATACTGCCAAGTTTCCCTCAAGAATAATAGTCCATTTCATGGTCAAGAGTGCCCATTTCTTGGGGCGCCTGGGTAGCGCAGTCGTTAAAGCGTCTGCCTTCGGCTCAGGGCGTGATCCTGGCGTTCCGGGATGGAGTCCCACATCGGGCTTCTCCGCTGGGAGCCTGCTTCTTCCTCTCTCACTCGCCTGCTGTGTTCCCTCTCTCGCTGGCTGTCTCTCTGTCACAGAAATAAATAAAATCTTAAAAAAAAAAAGGGTGCCCATTTCTTTGTACGTAAGAAGCTTTTAAAATATTTATTAATACTATTTTCTTAATGCAATATATATACACACATACATAGTGCTATGTATATGTATCACACACCTGCAACACATATTTGATGCGGAAAACTTGGAAAAGTACAAAGAAAAAATTACCTGTAAGTCCACGACCTAGAGATGGCCAATATTAGTATATTTCTTTTCAAATACAATAATCTGATTTCAAATTAGTGCTAGTATAGTGAGACCTCTTCACCACAAAGTTCTGTGAAACTGGCTTTTAAGAATCCTCTATCATCATTGCTCTATCCCAAGTAATTAACCAGTGTATCTGACACTAACCGACTTTTAAAAAGTAGAATATGTTTTATATAATCTAAGACTCCATCAGTTATGCCACAATTTTATGGAAAATGCTGCCAATTAAACTATGACATGCATTAATTGCAAGACACATACTTATTTCAGAGATGTTAAAAATGTGAAGCAAAATATGCACCTTAGGATTGTTGAATCATCCATGTGATATAGTTTTCAAAAGGCTTTGGTGACCTCTGTCCCATTTTAAATACAACAACCCTGCAGCGTGGCATTAATCCCATTTAAAAGACCAAGAATCGGAGGCTTACACGGTCACGTGAATTTCCCCAATGTTGCACCGTTCATAAGTGGCTAGAGCCGTGTGCTTTTTCTCTCTGCCACAGTTGTTTGTCCACATAAATGTCAGTAGATCCAGTGAGAGGCTAGGAACTGGATCAAGGAACAGTAATAGGTGAAAAAGAAGAGGTAGGAGGGAGACAGGAGAAGTGAAAGAATCTAAGGAAAGAGGGCAGTCCTGGACTTCACTTAGTTTTAAGTTTCCTAAGTCCTGGACTTAGGAAAAGAGGAAAAGGCAGAGAACCCGACACTGTCATCTTCCATCTTTGCCTTCTTCAAACCACCCTTCCTCCTGTCACTTTCTCCTAGTTTGTAATTTACATGTTAACTAAACCAGGAGACGGAACCACAGGTGGCCCTTGAGCCCATGCGTCTCTCAGACAAACTGATCTCACTACCCTGGTTGTAAATGCTTCATCCAAGTTCCTCCACCTCGTGGGTCCTACTGGGGAGTCGGTCATTGGTGTTCCCATCCAGCTTTCTTCTGAACATCTACTGGGAAGTTTTCATTGCAAAATTGCATTCTTTTTTTTTTAAGATTTTATTTATTTATTTGACAGAGAGAGACAGCCAGTGAGAGAACACAAGCAGGGGGAGTGGGAGAGGAAGAAGCAGGCTCCCAGCAGGGAGCCTGATGTGGGGCTCAATCCCAGGACCCTGGGATCACGCCCTGAGCCGAAGGCAGACGCTTAATGACTGAGCCACCCACGCGCCCCGCAAAATCGTATTCTTTTCATCCAAAGAGGCAGACTCTGAGCACCCTTTAGTAGAACATGGACTTTGGGTTATTTCTCCAGGACTGGGGATGTGACTGTCTTAAGACAGTTACACTCTTCCATCCAGCCGTCCTTGTCTGCATCTGACCTTTATGAAACAGCTGGCTAAGGTCAGGTTATCTCGTAAGGCCATGAACTGACCAAGGCTAAGAGATCCATTTTATAATCACACTTAGATCTTACTTTGTTTGCACCATCGTTGAGTCAGCCTGAGTCAACCAGCCACACAGGCTAGGAAATTTTGATTGGCAAAGCTAACCAGGTTTGCTTCAACCACGGCACACCACCTACCATAGTCCCGGGGGATACCCCGAAGGTAAATGAGTGAGTCCATTGCCATGTGCCTTCATTATCCTTCCTTCCCCTCTTTCAAGGAACATTTTAAATTCCATTTCAAATTGTTTGTTTTTTTAAAAAGCAAAGATTCAGGCACAGATATAAAATGTCAACTTTTTTCTGTTGTCAAAAGGAGAATCACAGTTTTAAAAGTACAAAAACGAAAGGGCAGATACCACTTATTAAATTATGAGGTTTTTTGTTTTGATTTGAAAGAGTTTGACATTTTAAGCAGCCGTTTCTTTTCCCCTCACTTTTATTGGCTTGTATGGATTGTCTCTTACAAATGCCTGTCATTGACATTAAGCACAAAGTGGGAAATGACCTCAATCGAACCAGCCCCCAGCTGTGTGCTCCCAGCCCTGTGTCCTCTTACCATTTGCTTCACACAGGCTTAGAAATTCAGAACAGAGGGGAGCCATTGAGGAAGTTGGCTTTGGGGCCCCCTCTGATTTCCACAGATGTGTTCTCTCCACCCCTACTTCGCCAGTAATCAGTTTTTAGGCAATTGGTACTGAGTTCTTCCTGAGAATCTTTTTAACACCTTTTTTGAAGTATAATTTATACACCATACAACTCACCCACTTTACAAGTACACGTCAGTGATTTTTAGTAAATTGTAGAGTTGTGCATCCAGCAGCACAACAGTTTTAGAATATTGTTGTCACCCCAAAAGGATCCCTTGTGCTCACCCCAGACCCACTAAATCTGCTGTCTCCTGAGAATTTTATTCTGAGAAAGAAACCTTATTTTAGATAGTTTTTTTTTAAAGGAACATTTGTTCATTGTATCTTCTCATTTGTAGGCACGTTGTATTTCTAACCAAGAACTTGTCACACTTGCCAGGCAACAGATCTGAAGCCAGCTCTGCCACTGCCTTTCAGCCTGACCTTGGACACGAACACCTCTCTTGGGATGTTTTCGAAGTCTAAATCCCACCCACAAAGGCAGTTTTAGAAGCAGGAATGATAAGTGTGAAGGAGCAGCTTTGAGAAGACCAATTTAGAAAGCAATGCTCTTTCCCCCTCAGGTCAGACAGTCTTTTCTGACTGATTAAGGCAAGAGCGACCGTCTTTCCAAATTCCCCCACTCCGCTTCTTTCTGGAAAAAGCCTAACTCTTCAGGCACCCTGTTTTTTTGATCTGAGACAGATGGCAGATTAGAAACAAGAATCTATCTTCCCCCAATTTCCTCTCACTGGTTAAAAAGACACCTGTAATTAGATTGGATGTCTGCTGCCATTCACTTCTTCAGTTTTTCTTTGGTTCCAAAATCATTATGCAGTGGGTAGTTTCTAGAAGGCAGTGTTTTCAGACCATTTGTCATTTTAGTTGCAGCAATTGTATTTACCTGACAATTAACCATTGGTTGCGGAGAATTGTTTCCAAATATCATACCTGATATATATAAATGGTTTCTACTTTCCGAGATTAAAAAAAAATACCAGGAACTTGTGTTTTTCAATATTATTCCTTCAAAATACATCTTCTTAGTGATTACAGAGAGTACATAGCCTTATCTTTTAAGAGAAATCAGTTCTTTAAAATTATGAGGAATAAAAATGTGTACATGAATCATCTGTTACAGAGATAAGCTATTTGTTATAGTGTATCTTTGTCTCAAACATATGTCCTAGTGTGTCCTCCCAGTTGGGTGTTAAAAAATTATTAGAGAAAACAATCCAGGGTACTAATTGGATATCGTCATCTGACTGAAATGGATAAAGAATTTCTTTTAACTTAGCCTCCAAAATAGGCCAGTAGTTTGTCGACAAATGGCTTTACTGGGAGGGGAAGTAAATTCCCATTGATCACACTGGCATATCTCCCAGTTTGTGTTTATATCCTCTCAGTCAAGTCCTAAGAGAAATATGTATTGTGTCCCTCGTTGTTCATAAGTCTGAAAAATGGTTTCTTCTTTGAAATCAGCATAAAGCACCACCCACTGGCTTCCGAGGGGAATTTTTATTTCAAACTTATTTATAAGCTTCAAAAGAAGTTCTGAGCAAGGTAGCAGGAGGGTATGAGTAGTGCGTTTAAAAGTATGCTTAACTTATACAACAGACCTGGCTTTTTGGCAGAGAAAAGGCAAACTTAAGGGAGAAAATGCACAGTAGGCACCACTCCGTAGGGTTTCTTTGTTGACTGTCAACAAGACACCCAATCCGTAGCAGGAAGTTGGCCTTCATATAAATAATGTGCGTTGTCCTAGGATCATTTGATCCTGTTTTCAAAATGAGCATGTGTGGCAGAATAAACTGGAAGGGAGGCAGCAGTAATTGATCAAGATTTCCAGGAACATAAACAAAATATTTTCCAAACAACCTTTTGCAGAAGAATTGGTGTTAAATCATTGTTGCTAGATGGTATGCCCCCGTTCTATGTAATGGAAGGTTAAACAGATTCTTGAAACAACAAAAACACCCTTCAAAATGATCTATTTTTCCAGGGCAATACAAAAGGGGTTTGCCCATTTTTGTTTTGATTGCTTCAGCTTTAAACAGGAATGGTAATTTCAGTACACGGGCACTTTAGTACCTTGCATGAAAGCAAGACATCAATTGTTGAGATGTAATCAGAAAGTACATTGCCTTATGTTTTACTTCCTTTAATCATTCTTCTTCTTTGATGGAGTGCTGGGCTTTCTAATAGAAAAGGGGAGTTTTAGAATTGCAGGCTTAGAAGAATGGTTTAGTATAGCCATCTTTAGTTTTTAAATTGCCAGGAGCCTGGTAATAACATGTCATTTTGAAGGTAATTGTTAACTATACCATTATACTGATATAAAAAAGATGGAGATCTACCTGTGAAAATAGATGTTAATAGCAAATCTGGTATTTCCAAGCCAATAATTGGACATATTTTTGAATGATATACCCTATAATGCATTGCTGAAATACAGACATGCTAAACAGTTGGTTTCCTCATTTGTTCGAAAACATATCATAGTCTCATTGGTAGGATATTCAGTTTGTGATCATCAGGAGGTTTCTTTTCGATGACGTTGTATGACCATCATCCCAGTTCTCATTCACTTCCTCCCAATTCATTTAAACTATAGTGTTGATTGCACTGCAATTAAGTGTTTTTTGGGAAATGAAGTTCAGTCCTATTAATCTTACTTAATTAACTGTTCGAAATCTGACAAATTTTTTTACTGCCTAATAAAGTTATTAATAAAATTAATAAGAAAGTAGTGATCCTCGAGCTATCTCACAGTTCTGCCATAAAAGACCAATTTGTTGGGGCATCAACTCATAGCTGCCCCTGCAGATCGTATGTTGAAAAAATAGCCAGAAATCACCTTGGGAGGGAGAGTCGGAATACCTAGACTTGAAATGCAAAGGCTGTATGACATGTGGGGTTTGTTGCCTGGAGGCCCTTCCAAGCACATATTTGGTGTTACGGTCTTGTGCGTGTTTTACCCTCTTATTTATTTTGGCCAGCACCATTCCTGTTTCAGATTGATCACTGGTGTCTGTTGTAGGACCGTGGGACCAAAAGTTGAAAGAAAACTGAGGAAGACATTTCAGAAAATGTTTAGGGAGAGTAACAGGCAATCCAAGGAGATAGATAGCAGGGATCATGGGAGAAAAAAAGAAGACTCTACAAGATTACTGTATTCATTCATTTGCCGTCAGTGACTTCCGTCCGACACGTTGGCATGTCTTCTCACAACATGGATGTTTTACCTGCCCAGGCCCCTTGTGAGCAGACTGGAGCACAGCAGTCCTTGTTCCTTAGATTTTCTGCCCAGGTTCAGCAGGTTTGCAAAATCACTGGGATTTGGACAAGGAAACTACAAGACTCAAAGCCTATTTTGAACATTTACTGAGCTCTTATAATGACTTGGCCTCAGGGATTGGCACTAAAATGCAGAAAAGAGTAAGACAGAAGGTCTGTCTTCATGCAGCCCATGTTCTAGTGGGAAAGATAGAGAAGCAGTGAAAACTGTACCATACAACATACTTGGTGTTATAACGGAGCTATGGAGAACAAACCGTGGGCACAAAGAAGAGGGAGTAACTCATTCTGCCTGGACAGAGCACTGGGGAAAAATTGAGCTGAGCTTTGAAGGATAGGTAAGAGTTCCCCAAGCAGACAAGATGAGGAGGGCTTTCAAGACAGAGGGAAGGGCACATACAAAAGCAAAACGGAATGGAAGAATGTAAAAGTAATTGTAAATGGTTCACTGTCATAGGAGGTCAAGACACAAATAAGAGGATGATGAGACTAGGCAATGCTCAAGTCATGAAGGACTCTGTATGCCTTAATAATAGGAAATGTGCACCTTATCCTACAGAGGATATGGAGCTCTTGAAAAATTCTAAGCCACACACTAAAACAATCTCAATGGCAAGAGTTGGGCGGGGCGGAGGGGGAGATGGTTTGGAGATAGGTATGCGTGGAGACCGGGAGACCAAGAAGTGAAGAAACACTGAACCAAGGCAGTAGTGGTAGGAATGGAGGTGACAAAACTGGCTCAGCATGTTTTAGGAGATAGACTCAAAATGGGTTTCATAATGAATTAGGTGTAGCGAATGAGGAAAAGAAGAGCCGCGGTCACGCCCACATTTCCAACTTGGGTGAACACGTGCGTGGCAGTACCACTCCTACGATGAGTAGGCAGCGCAGGAGGAAGAGCAGGGTTTGGTAGGGACGCAGAAAAATAGAGTTCCCTTTTACACCTGTTGAGTTTGAGGGGCCTGCTAGGCATCCGAGTGGAGCGATGGAGCAGGAAATTGCAGGGCAGGTGCCAACTCTGGACAGGAGAAGGTTTCAGCATATAGCGATACGAGTGAAAACTCTGAGAATGGATGAGATTGCCCAAAGAGGATGCCTGCACAGTATTTTCCAGCATTTTCATAAGTCAGTATCTCTATTTCCTGCACTGATGATAGTGAGATATGGTCCAAAAGAGTGGAAAATTCAAGTTCCTTTCTTATATCTTTGAAGTACTTTCTAGCAGTATGATTTTTTTCTTTTCACAGAAGTAGATTACCTTCCTGATGGTGTTTTGCTAAGGTTAATATTAAAATTGACTGATACTTCCTTTTCAGGAACCAGTCAGTTGCACAGTGAGGGTAATTTGAAGTCAGACAAGTGTGTGCAGGGCATCAGGAGAAAGTCAGCCAGAGATGAAAAATTAGCCCCAGATGATTCACAGAGCCCAAAGTGAACAGGAGATCATTGGAAGTTAGTCATCAAATGCTTTATTGAGGCATTTAGAATCAGCACTAAAGGGCCTGGATGTGTTAACCCATATCCCAGGTAGACAGACTGAGGCCAAGTGTTACGCTGCTGTTCGTTGTGGCTGTGCAGTTAAAACTACAGGCAGTGTGCTTCACTCTCAGGTTCTTTTATGCCAGGCCAAATCTCGATACTGCTTTGAATAATAAGAGAGAGATTAAAATGTTGCTGAGAATACTGTGTGGTAATTGGTTTTTTTTTTTATTCTCTTTTTTTCTTTGTTGAATCTAGGAATCATACATAAAGGGAATGGAGAAAATATGTTCATTTCCCAGCAGCCCCCAGTCATATCAACCATAATGGGTAATGGACACCAGCGGAGTGTAGCCTGTACCAACTGCAATGGCCCAGCTCACAACAACAAACTCTTTGCTCCTGTTGCCTTAGCTTCTGGCCCTGATGGTAGTGTGTATGTTGGCGACTTTAATTTTGTAAGACGAATATTTCCCTCGGGAAACTCCGTTAGTATTTTGGAATTAAGGTAAGTCTCCTCTAATCTCTGTTTCCTTAGTGGATGAGGAAAAGGCAAGAATGCAATAACATGAAGAGAAAGACATTGCCAGAAAGAGCAGAAATTGCAGTTGCCCATATTGTAGCCCTGAGCTGAGATGCAGGAATAGGGACAAAGGACATAGGTCAACATGGCCACTCTTACTTAAAGGACTTTGAGCACTCCTTTGGATACCCAGGAAGTGTTGACATCCCTGTATGTGTGGCCTTCCCTGTGGGCATTGCCATCACTGACATGGATCTCAGTACTTCCAGGTGGTCAGGTAAGTCACTCAACCTCTGCTGGTCACAACGAAGACTGATCAAAAATATCTATTTCATTCTAGCAGGTAGAGGTAATACCAGATCCAAAAGCCTACATTTTCTAGGTTCTCCAGGTTCAATCTTTTGAAGTGGTCACTTCATAAAAAAGAAAATGGAAGTCTGTGTTTGTGTGCCCTGATAAGGAAGGAAGAACTCGTTTTTTACACTTAAAAGCTCTGTTCCATTGGGGGAAAAAAAAGATGAAAGCATTCATCGTTAGACTTTCTCACTCTGTTCTAGGAATTTTCTTAAGAGTATAAAGTATTTTGACACCTTTTGAAAGGAATTCATACCTTCTGGTATTCCATGTTCTGAAGTTACACAAAGATTACAACTAAATAGACTATGGCTTGATCAGCTTTATTTCTCCTTTTCTGAGGCTACAAGATACAAATATATGCCTTCTGGAGTCCTAGAAAAGGGAAGCATCCCCTCCCGTTCCAGTGAGGTAGACAGACCTATTTCCTCTGTCCTGGGTAAATCGATAGAGTCTTCCCTCCAACTGGTTATGGCAGCTTTATCCCTGACACATACCTTGGGAACTTTAGGCTGAAAGTTTCTCTCTGTTCCAGAAGATTTTGATGCCGTCCTATAAACTAGTCCATAAAACAATTGTTGCCTCAGGCATCACTTCACTGTCTTAAAAGATAGTGACCAAAAATAGTGACTGGGAGAACAGAGACATTGATGGAGCAATAGCAAGGCCAGTCAAAACACATGAGAAGTCTTGGGTCATTTCCATTTAACATTATGTTCACACAAGCATGGAGATTTGAATTCATGAGGACATTCCTTGAAATTTTCCAGATTCTCAGGCTTGCTTTGGAATCTACATCCTTTTACTCAGACTGAGTTAGTCCTTCACACCTAGCTGGGGACATCTTCCAGTCCCAAGCCCCCATCTATTTTTCACATTAATTTATTCCAATTTTAATATGTTTCTTAATTATAATTGCAAACACTGTCATAGAGAAGAAAGCTGTTAAATTCCTTGACTGATAAAAAAAATAGACTGGAACATTAAGATTTTATGAAGATAAACCACATCTAGAGAGTCTAGAGAGGTACTAAGTCATAGCACCCTGCCCTAATCAAATGTTCACGTACCTTAGGATATCACACCTCATAGGGACTTGTCATTTCCAGCAGCATATCTCTTTGGGCACCTACTTACAGGAAAGTCAACGAGGAAGATACGACCAAGATGGTTGTATGCCCGGATTTAGAAATGATTTCTACAACATTCAACATTGTTTTCAAAATCCTAGGGCTGCTCCGTCTACATGATGCCAAACATTGTTGGAGTGCTGAACGATTCATTCACCATCCGAATGTTTCTAGTCATGCAGATATTAGCTGTCAGGTAGACAGAGACCTCGCTAACCCTGTAAAGCCTGTATAGCTAGCCCTGTGTAGCTAACTCCTCAAAGGAAAAAACCATAAGATTAGCGAGAAAAACAAATACTAAGACTAATAATCTTACTAAAAAGAAAACCCAGCTAAGTTTAGTCCTTTCCTTTGTGATTTAAATGCAAATTTACCAAAGGTGGGACAATTTTCATTCACTGATGACGTTCTCCTTTGCTCAGGGACCCTTAACAGTTCACAAATTTGCATTTTGGTCCAAAGTACCTTATGACCTTCAACACAAAGACATTCAAAGAGTAAAATAGCGTAACTTGGACCCCAATTGCAAAGTGATTTTCTCGATATAAAGAAAAATCCATTTCTGGCAGTGTGAAGTATTGTCCCATCCCTCTATTCATTCTTCCTCCACAGTACTGTTCTCTCACATTGTCACAGCTCTTCAAACACATAGGCAAGCACACGCCATGAGCTCACACACCCAGGCTCTCTCACTTAGCCTGACTCTCTCTAGCTAGCTCTTCTGAGCTTACATCCTCTCAGGCCCCTTTCAGAATCTAAGGAGGGCTGTGGGCCCTCTCCCCAGGGGAGAAAAAATAACATGTTCACACAAAATTGTGCATGTGTTTTCAGGGGTCCCATATTTCCCCTCTCTCCTGCATGTCCCTGCCTGCCAGCAACCTACCCCTTTCGTAGATTTATGGTTATGATTCCCTGGATTAGGCTCAAGCAGAAAAAAAAGTAGTTCTCTTTTGCATTAGGTTCAGGGAAGAAAAAAATAGTTTTCTCTTCTCTACTCTAACACTCCTGTGCTTGTCCATTAGAGAAATAAACTGATTGAATTTACAGGATCATTTTGACCTAATTGATAGGTAACTCCCTATTTTCCTATAGTCAAAACCATCAAACCAGTTTGTGTCAGCAAACATTATCTGTCATGTTTACTCAGACACTAGTAATAGTTCTTATTAGATTCACCTTTTTTAAGAACAGTGTCTGGCTTGCTCAGTAGCCTATACTGTGTACATTGCATCTTTGGCATGTAATTGGTGAATTTATATATTTGCTTTATGACTTCCAGGTTTAAACTTCCTGGGGAGAAATAAGTTGATATAATAAGCCTTTGCTATCTTAAGAAGCATAATGTTCAATGGATTCTATTGCATATAGATAGAAACTTTGTTTTGTACCAGGTTTTTTTTTTGTTAAAATCAGTTGATTTAATTGCTGCCGCCACCTCCCCCCCAGTGCGTATTAGTCATTTTACTTGGTTGAGTCATCCGTTTCCTTGGAAACACAGACTAATATAGTCTTTATGTTATTGGTTGCATTTAAAGCTGTGAATGGAAGGGCAATGTTGTCAATAGGTTATTACAGAAAGGGACAGAAAACATTCCATATCTTGACCCTTTGTCAAGGTTATTCATCATGTAACTTAACCACTCTGTTCTCTACCTCTCTATAAAATTGACTTCAAGTTAATATTTGAGCATCTTCTTACATGTCTTTTATGGTTTAACTTCTTTTAAGTTTCACAGATGTGTAGTTCTCAACCCAAAGTTTGATGACATTTTGTTTGCTCTGATATAAAGCTTGCTCCTACTGGATGCCCTTCTAGATTTCCTTCTCTTCCATTCTCTTGTTTCATAGTGAGCCACACTGAAAAATTCCAGGTGCCCCTTGGCATTTCAAAGATTGGAAGACCATAGATTTTTCCTTCCTCGGCTGTGCTGATCCAAACTGTCCCTAATTGAATTTCTTTCAGCTGACCTCAGAAATAATTCCATTTTCGTTGTTTGCCAATCATTTATTTCCTCTAGCTGGCCCCCCATTGGCTGAATGGGGAGGGTAAGGAAAAATCAGTTCTGTCGTTCTCATTAGCAATATGGCAAGAGCAACAGTATTATTTCTTGTTACTTAAGTATAAAGTACCCTTTTGTCTGTTTACTGCAGATTTCATCCACATATATACATCTTAGTCCTTTCTTCCAGTGGGAAGTTAAGGTAAGATGATAAAGAAGGGAAGATTAAGAGATCATTATATAAGTAGTTAAACCTAAGGGAATCTCAAAAATACATTCTCTGAAGATTTTTGTAAAGATACGTTCATTTCTACATGAGATAGTTTAGGTCTCGTTATCCCTGTGGATTTGCTTCTCACGTTAAAATTTCATACACACACATATTTTGGTAACACAAAAGGGACATCACAGATTTGTGGGCTTAGTGTTAGACAAGTCCATGGAGGTATCAGTGCAACATGGCACCCACTACATGCCTGACGTTTGATCACATCTACTTTGTTTGATCCCTTTCCGTTAACAGGCAACTTAAATGCCCCTCTAGACAGCCCATTGCATCTTTGGAGCGCTCTTTTAGAAAATCCTTCCTTACACTGAACTGAACTGAAATCTACCTTCGTAAAACATCCGTTCAGTAGCGGCAAATGTTAGCATCTGCAGCAGCATGGCAGCCACTTCTCTCTTGTATCTGACACATTTCCACGTGTGTAAAGACAGACGTCATAGCTTCCTAAGCTTCCTGTTCTTCAGTCTAAACATCCCCAAGTCCTTCAACTATTTCTCATCAATCATGACTTCATTTCTTTTTCCTTGGATTATGACCTCAGGGCCATGGTTCAGTTTTCTGAAACTAACAGGGATA
Organism: Ursus americanus; assembly: GCF_024610735.1. Classification (NCBI taxonomy): domain Eukaryota; kingdom Metazoa; phylum Chordata; class Mammalia; order Carnivora; family Ursidae; genus Ursus; species Ursus americanus. The sequence goes on from NC_142164.1 coordinate 25,161,156, forward strand.
ATTATATAAGTAAAAATAGGAGGCACCATATCAAGTGCTTTGCAAGTATTCAAATATGAACAGCCCCCTTGCTTCCCTCTCATCTTCTAGTTTCACGAGTCTATTAGAAAACCCATTAAGCATGAATGGAAATGATTTATTCTTTATAAAAAAAACCTCGTGCTGTTATTGTTCAAGTTGCTGATATTCTCCAGATATTTATATTATCCTTCCCTTAAAATGAAAGAAAGATGAAAAATCAGAGCCTGGCAAATGCTTCTTGGTACCTTGAGTAGTTTGGACTCGACAAATGTCAATATGACATAAAAATTTCTCTTGAGATTCTACTGTTTCTTTTACAGTGACTGGTTAATATTTCCTCCATCGTTCTCAGGACTTGACTCTTGTCACTGACTAGGGATCGAGTAGAGCTGAAATAGCACCCACTTAGGGGCAGTTAGCATGAGGAAGGGCAGTGGCACTTGTAGAGCGCTCTGCTGATGGAACAAATGGAACCTGGACTTGGAGAGCTCTGAAGATATCTGAGAAATGACCAAGAACCATCCTTTTGTGAGCAGCACAGGAACAACAGATAGAGGAACGCTCCATGTAGATGAACTAGGTGGTGACCTCACCAGGGGGAGCTCACGCATTAGTGGCAGCACTCACCGGCTCCCTCCCCCTGACCCAGAAACATCTCCACTGGCCTTCCACAGTGCCCAAGTGCCACTCTAAGAAATCTGTTCCTTTGAGTTGAGACATTGCATCTCTAAGAGTCCCCAACACAGGAACCTCTGTTAGAATGACCCATCAAGCTAAAATCATCATTAGTCCTTGGGCATGGATTCATTTGTCGGATTGGTTTCCGAGGAAGTGCCAGCTGAAAGCAGGGCCCTAAAACACAAGACAGGTAAGAAGTGAGAAGGGCAAGGGACAGAGCCAGAGCATGAGGGAGGAGAGTCTTAGGTGAAGGTTGCTGGGGTTGGAAGCTCTAAGAAGTCAGCGAATGGCAGGAGTGGGAACTCAGTCTTCCAAGGAAGAATACCACGGAAAGATGAGTAGGGAGGGAAGACTGCTTTGGGACATTAAATATTTCTGGCTAAGCGTAAGGAAAGAAGCTGAGAATAGCATGTGAAACGAGTAAAGTGCTACGGCCACCAAAGAGCAGGTCAGGCAATCTCCCAGTGCCATGTCACCAGGCAGCAACTCCACAGTGGGCATATTCTCTCTTTCTCCATCCCCCACCTCACGAAAGTATAAAAGGAATGGGTTGAATACGATGCTAAGTGAAAGAAGCCAGATACAAAAGGGCACATATTCTATGAGTCTGTTTATACGAACCACCCAGAATAGGCAAATCCGTAGAGACAGAAAGCAGATTCATCACTGCCTGGGCATGGGGCAGGTTGGGAATAGGGATTGATTGCTAAGGGGTATGGGCTTTCTTCCTGAGATGATGAAAATGTTCTGGAATTGGATGATGACGATGGTGGCACAACTCTCTGAGTGTACTAGAAACTGCTGAATTGAACTTTTTGGAAGGGTGAATTTTATGGTATGTGAATTATATCTCAATAATTTTTTTTTAATTAAAAAAGAATAGATGGCCCTTCTAATCATCTTGATCCTGAGAAAATCCAAGATTGACTTAAAGACCCTACCATGGGGAGCATTTCTTGCTCGAAAAAGATTTGCAATTCCACTCCTTTCTCCTCCTAACTCGTGGCAAGCTTCAAGTCCATCGGTTGCCAGGTGGCAGTGCCTACTGATGGGCCCAGGCACTTGTGAAGAGCTCACACTGGCACCTCAGCAGGTAGTTAGCTGCTAGCTAGACAGCGAACTGACTTTGGTGGTGGCTCAATCCTAAATCCTTAACTAAAAGTAATTCTGAGACAGAACAAGGTCACACACTGGAAATAAATTCCGTCATTTTCACTTCCTCCTTCTGAGATGTTAATGAGAGAAGCTGCTCTGCATAGTACAGGACATCTTTCCAAATTCACACTGACATTATTGGCAGGATCAGAAGCAGCTGCAAGAAAGTCAAACCACTCTCCTCCCCACCCCTTGCCATCACCATTTCAAAACCCTTTGTAGCCACACAAATGGTTCTGTACCATGAGGATCTGTTGTGGATGAAGCTATGTTTTAATGAGGTCCTTCTAGTACTTGCACAACTAAACTTCCTTCGGGGAACGATTAGAGCCAGCCTGGAGCACACTCACCTGCAAATTTAGAGGCCACAAAAACAAGCAAGTGTCTAGTGGTAAAGAAACTAAAAGAGGTCCAAATGCCCGAGGCCAGGTTTTTAATCAGAGCTCCAGCCTTACCTTTATGACCTTTTGTGTCAACCCACAGGATGCCTACCCTTTTGAGGCAGGCCAGGGAAAGAGAAAAGTCAGTGGATCCTGACCTGTGGCCCAACTAGTAAAATGCCAGAAAGATTTTCTTTAAAAAGAGTTGAATCAGTAGGAGCGGGTAGCTTCAGATGAAATCATTCTGTATCTTCTCTTCTTCCCTGGCATTCTGAAGAATAAGAACATTTTCTAGTTTAGATAAAAAGATTTGTTACCTTCATGTTTTTTTAATGACATAAAGGGCCAGGTTTAAAAGGATTTTCAAATTAAAATGACTGTATTTCACAGATGATTATAGCCTTTTAATTCTGGGCAGATTTGACCCAAAGTCGGGCTTGTACACAGACTGCGTCCCCGATGTGAGAAGCCTCATCCCAGGTCCCAGAGTACCCTGTGCCAAGAGGCTTACCAATGAGGGGCCTCCAAAGTGTTCTGCTTCTTCTGACCTGATGGATCTGTCTTGCCGACCCCAGTTGCCCCCTTAGAGCATAGATCATCGGAAGACGCAAAGCCCTGGTAGTTGATGCACATGAAGTTTTATTGAAGGTATCTTGTTGCAGCCATTTTGACACCAGGGATATTCTGCCATGGTCTAAGAGAAAACCTTTATACTTCTGTTAAGTTTTGTAATATCGCTGAGTAATGTGCTACTGTACACAAGCCATGTCTCTGTCTTATCTCGGAGATCGTAGAAATGCCTTTGGGCTAGATTTGGGATATCCATTGCTCACAAGGCTTGATTTTACATTTTGGTAAAGTGACTTTCAAAACAGAGTCTGGAATGGTCAGAATCTTTGCAGTGGCTACTTGTTCAAAGCCTCATCCAGTGATTCTTAAACCTTATTCTGTATCAAAATCGCTGAGTTTATTAAAAATCAAATTCCCAGGCCCCACTTCCTCCTCGAGGTTCTGATTCAGTATAGTGGGGAGAACCCCAGGAAACTGCACGTGTGGCAGGAACCCAGGTGGTTCTGATGAAGATGGTTCAGAGAGAAAAAACTGCCTTCGAGCTCCACCCACCCACCAGGCAAGATATTCAATCGCCCTGACGCCATCTTAGGAGGAGAAGCCCGAGGGATTGGGTCCACTTTGGCTTGTACGTCTGACGAAATGATCCTCATGGAGTCTCTAATAGCCACAAACTGAGTTAGAACTAGGTGTGTCTGGTTGGATTCGGCTTGTTGAATGATACTGATGACTCTCTATTTGTTTTTACTTGCCACTCGTGGATAACCTTGTGCACCCTAGAAACAGAGATACCAGACATAGGTAAGCAAACCACACGGGCAGCTACCTAATGCCCCTTCTTGCCTGACAGGCCACCTCCTAATAACGGGCTAACAGGGAGATTTTACTTTTTAATAAGGTGAAAGGAATGCGAAAGCACATTTAGAAGTTAGGATTCAGATAAGTGTCCGACAAAAGAAGGGAGCTCCACTAAGTGGGAATTTGCTGAAGGATCAGACTATATCAAAAAGAAAACAAGAGAAGTGAGAGCTGGCAGTTCAGCACTTCATGGGAAAGCAAAGTCTTAAGTCTCATTATGTTTTCCTTAGGTGATATCACAGATGAGTCTGTAAGTTCAAATAGATTCAATGTTTTCAAGCTGCAGTAGAAAGAGAGGTGATGCAGCAATCTTCTCAGATCCAGAAATACAGTTGACGAGTGTATTAAGAGACAGTGACCACGATGACCTTCCTGAATAAGATTTTTCCTCTTTCCCTTTGTGTGACCTCATGGTTTCTATTTCTTCCCACCAAAAAGAAATAATAGAAAAACTTTAAACCAACCATTTACCGACAGTGGCACAGAGCTCTGAAATTAATCATAATGAGCATTTCTATTCAATTTGTTTATGCATTACACTTGTCAGAACTGTTCTAAATTACCTGAAATTGCAAAGGAGAAAATTGAATTTGTTCACTTCTGAATGCCAATTGTCATCAAAATGGCACTCATAGGGTTTTTAATTTGGATTTCGTTTGGGAGATGCCACTTCCTAAAGGCCAGTGCACGAGATCAGCCTCGCTACTTTGGCATAACTGATTCCTTAAGCAAATTAAGTTGGTTGTCAAATTGCTTACTGGTTAAGTGTTGCACAGTATTAATTATAAGCATTAATTGCCCATTTAACAATCTATGTGATTTTAACTAGCATGAATGAAGTGATCTTTGCTAAGTTGAAGGGCATTGCTCGAATGTAAAGCTAACCAGAAGGTGACAATAAGTCTAGCACTGAAGTTATAAAAGAAACCTTCACGTATCTCAAACTGCAATATGCATGTGGACACGAGGGATTAGAACAAATTGAAATGTAGTCCAGCAGTTTTCTTTCTCGGGTATGGCATGTTTTTAAAAAGTGGAAAGAAACCAATCTCCAAAGAGCTGAAGTGCACTTGGGAAGTGGCATGAATTGGCAAGAAATTACATATCAATATAGGAGACCTTCCTGACTGTTAGCTGTCAAGAAAATAACATTAATCAGATTTGAATTTTGTGTGTTGGACTATTCCATTTTCTAAAGGCCAGCACACAAAATTTTAGAACAGCCTAGCTGAGCAAAATAGGATATGTCGCTCAGTTAGAAGAAGGCAGGAACACCGATTTTTTTTTCTTTTGCCACCTTCAGAACTAAAGTATTCTGAAGGTACTTTGTACACGCAGTCACATATGATCTAATCTAGTCTCAGTCAGGGCATAGGCTTGTTAGTGACCCTGGGCAAGCCGTCTATGTGTCTGGGTTTCCCCAGCTGAGATTTGAGGAGAATGATAATTTTGACTTCCCTCACAGGCACATTGGGGATATTCAATAATAAATGAATGTAATGCATTCCAAAGTGCTTTTCTGCGAATAACATTTCTCTTGGAAAAATAGCCTATGGACTTTTCCTAAACAAAACATGATTAATCTGGCTCAGTTGAAACTTCCACCAACTGACTACCAAAATATTGAAGGTTGTTTCAGGGAAGGGTTGTGACCCCCTTTTTATTCTAGAAAGATCTAAGGGCACTGGAGAAATCTTATTCTGAAGGCAAAAATTCAACTAAATATCTAAAAACTTTTACTCAAACCCCTATTTAAGCAGTCTTTGCTACAGAGATGCCTGGGCTGATATGACTTCCAAATCAATTCTGGAGTCTGTTGGGGCCCTTTACAGTTTATTTACAGCAGCTGTCATGGTGGTTCCAGGGTTGAAGATGTCCCTGGAATCTACTGAATTCTCTTATTTGATGAAGTGAAGGTAAGTAGAAAAAAATCAAGTATTCCAATTGGATCTGATTTTTTTCCAATTATAACTATAAACTGGGTCTTAAATCAGTATCTGCTAGCCTTTACTATCATTAACATGCACAGATATGCTTTGAGGGCAAATATAATTACAAATACAGTCAGAAACATACCAGTCTTAAGGGCAACTTAATTACTCTGATGACCCACTCCCTGCCATTTTTCCTGGGCTAGGTAGCCAAAATCTGAACACTTCCGTGTATTAGTTAGTTTCAAGTTGTATAGTTTAGTTCAGCAGTAACTGAACACTGACCCTGTCAGACACTCTGTTGGTACTGAAGATAGAGAGATGAGTATGGTTCCTGCCTGCAAAGAGCTTACAGTGTACTTGGAGAGATGTGAAAGAAATAGTGTTTACACCCAGCACTCACATCTTGGTACCTTTCTCCAACATAAGGAACCAGGGGTCTTTAGCCAAATGATTCATTCCAATACTGGGGCAGAGACTATAAAAAGAGCATTTTGTAGTACCAAAAAGTAGATAAGGGCTAAAACAACACAAAAACAAAAACTCCACATTGATGGATGTACGTCCAAAGGTCTCACAGGCCAACAGGAAGAGTTCCCGGGGGCTAATGCCAGACCAGTTTGAGCAACAAAATAAAGTAGCATTGGCTTTTAATGCAAAAAATAAAACAAATATCCATGAGTCCCTACTGATATAAATGAATGGCTAAATTCATAAATAAATAGAGAAGAGATAAAGCTCTCATACAGAAGATTTCCAAATTGTTAATGTAGACATTCGACCCTCAAGGAGGTGGAGTATAACTCCCCAGTCCTCAAGTGTTGCCTTCACAGAGTGACGTCCTTCCAAAAAAGCATGATCTGGAAATTGGAAGAGAAAGAATAACTTTATACTGGAGAGAAAACTGACAAACTCTACCTCAGCCAAGATGATCAAGGTCAACATCAACAATGATAAGTCGTGTTGATTATTATGTACCCTTGATTTGATTTGATGAGAATGGCACTTTACCCCTGTGGTCTTCCTCTCCAAAACCTATAACCCCTGTCTAACCAGGAGAAAAAAATTAGACACATTCCAGTAGAGGGCATCCTACAAAATACCTGACCAATACTCCTTAAAACTGTTAAGGTCATCAGAAACAAGGAAAGTCTGAGAAACTGTCATAGCCCAGAGGAGCCTAAGGAGACATGACTAAATATAATTTGGTATCCTAGATGGAATCCTGGAACAGTAAAAGGACATTAGCTAAAAACTAAGGAAATCCGAATAAAGTATTTTAAAAATAAAATAAAGGGCTTCAGATTATCTTTAAAAACAATGCTAATACAATATGACAGGTGCTGATAGGTCTCATATACCTCCTCTCTGCTCGTATCTTTCCACCTCTACTTCTTTTGTCACATTCGACAGTCATACCCTGTTTGCTGATCTGACTCCCCCTTGGACCATGAATTTCATGAAGAAAGGGGCTGTATCACACACACAAGAGGTCTCCAGACCATAGAACAGTTCCTAGGCACATTAGTGCACTTAGTAAATACTTCTTAATGAATTAATGAACTATTACATGATACAGAAATGGTACTAAGGGGTGAATTTGGGTGAGAGATGAGAGGCTTAGACTAATGACCACGAAGATAAAGAGAAGTGGGCAGATTGGAGAAGAGTTTAGGAGGTAGAATTTTTAAAAGCATGATGTTTTTACTGGATATGGAGAATGATGGAAAGGAGGAGTGAAGACTAGCTCCTGGCTTGGACAACTGGGCATGGGACAGGGCTCGGGGCTGTGAGCACATCAGAGATAAACAAGGTCGCTTTCCTCCAAGCTCACATGGTCTATTGAGGGATACAAATACAAAAAAAAATTAATACAATATATAATCCCCAAAATAGGGGTAAATGCAGTGCAAATAACCCACACTGCAGATTTAGGGAAGGCTTTCTTTGGGAGATGACGCCTGAGTAGAACCTAAAGGCATGTGAGGATTTACTAAGTAAAGAAAGGCTTGTCTACCACACCGAGGAATGTTAAAAAGTTTTTAGGGTTTTTAAAGATGGGGGTCCAAACTTGGATCAAACAAAATATCCCCCAAACCGTTACTCCAGCCATTGTAAAAATGGAATTAGGAAGAATCAAAATGAATGAACGAGCTCAGCCATGTACGGCGATAAAAATATCACAAGCAATCCCATGCGAATATGTAATTGAAGAGTTTCAGGAATACCAAATCCAATCAAGGTAACTTTAACATCACCTTTAAAAGGTACAGCTGATTGTGATTATAACCCAAAAAAAAGGTCATATATAATCAGTTCTATTATGTCCTGAAAGAAGACAGAATGGATTAGAAAAGTGTGGTGGTCAGCTAAAAAAGGAAGCTTGGAGAGGAAAAGTTTGGCGATGCATCTCCCACACAGCCCTCTGTCCTTTGTATGCAACCCATCTTTCAATTTACAACAGGAGCCTGGAGGCTGGCAGGGCTCCCAGTGAGGCAGGAAACCTGGAGGAGAAGAAGTAGGGTTCTGAAGGATGGGAAGGTGGGAAGAGAAGAACTTCTGTTTGGGATTTGTTAAGTTGAGGTGACTGTGAGCCATCCAGGCGGGCATCTAGTAGGTAATTGGAGAACCAGGTATGAAAGCTACTGAAAAAAATTATTTCCCAGGATTTTCTCTCTTTTGCTTCTTTCTCTGCCCCCCAAATGGTTGGTATTGAAATGTCAGTTTCATTTCAGGTTAGCAGTACACGCTGAGGTTTTTTTTTTATACCCAGACCCCTTACTAGAAAACTGAAGTAGTATCCATCTCCTTAGTACATGAGAAAGAAGATACATTTATTCTTTTTCATTTCTTAAGAGAATTTTCCATTTGTGACAAAAGGTAGACCCCAGGGGATGCATGTTGAACAAACTGCTTTGAATAACTTTACTCTTCTCTTCTGTAGCACAAGTCCTGCTCACAAATACTATCTGGCTATGGACCCTGTGTCTGAATCACTTTATCTATCAGACACCAACACTCGAAAAGTCTACAGGTTGAAATCTCTTGTGGAAACAAAAGATCTGTCCAAGAATTTTGAAGTGGTGGCAGGAACAGGTGATCAGTGCCTTCCCTTTGACCAGAGTCACTGTGGAGATGGCGGGAGAGCGTCGGAAGCGTCACTGAACAGCCCTCGAGGTAAAAAAAAAAAAAATCCTTTGGTCATCTAAAGATTTCATTTAACTTCACAAAATCCCAAGACTGTTGCCATACTGTAGTCCATGTTTCTCAATATTGACTCTGACACACATTGTCTCTGAAGTCCATCCCAGAAGATAGGCATGGTCAGGGCTAATTTTTAGGTAATATGCATTCGTATAGTCATAAGTATTATTAAAATGTCAAAATGCTTCTTTTCCTTTCTGCCTAGGATAACAAATTCCAGTTTTGCGGGGCAGGGGGGTGTTGCCTTCTGTGGGAACTTGGCCTTACTTTCGTCTGTCCTAAATTTACTCCTCAGTCTGCAAGAGCCAATCCTCAATTCTGTTGCCTGGGATGTGTGAATAAGTCTGCGTTCTCTCAATCAGCTTCATGATTTTATAGACTTGAAATCATATTCCCATCTTAGGCCACTAAGCAGAAGGACAATCAGCTTTAAATCTGTTATCATATATTGCCCACCTGATCTCCTTAATTATTGAATCATTACTCTCTGTTCCTTCTCCATGATGGTGTGTGTGTATGAGAGAGAGAGAAACGTGCGCACGCACGTGCACACTTTTACTTTAGTAGGTTTTATGAAGTATTCATTTGGTGGGTTTTAAGAAGAGAATGTGGTCTTTTTAAACTATTACACAGATAAAACACATTGGTTGCAGAAAAAATAGAAAAAAGAGAGTGCAAAAAATATTTTTAATTCGGGGCGCCTGGGTGGCACAGCGGTTAAGCGTCTGCCTTCGGCTCAGGGCGTGATCCCGACGTTATGGGATCGAGCCCCACATCAGGCTCCTCCGCTATGAGCCTGCTTCTTCCTTCCCACTCCCCCTGCTTGTGTTCCCTCTCTCGCTGGCTGTCTCTATCTCTGTCGAATAAATAAATAAATAATCTTTAAAAAAATATTTTTAATTCAAGTTACCATAATGCTACCACATATAGAAAACAACTGTTAGTATTTTGGCATATATCCTTCTAGACTTTCTTCTATACATATTATATATTTTATTTTCTAATAATGGAATCATAGTGTAGAATGTTCTATAATCTGCTTTTCACACTTAATATATTATGAACACCTTTCCATGCCAAAAAATATAGTGAGGTCAATGTGTTTCATTTGTTAGATGGTCACTTATTATTTCAAACATTAAGAGGTTACTCTTTAGCCATTTGACATTTGCCATATGGGGATTAAATCAGAGTTTAAAGCCTTCCATTTCTTCGAGGCCATATACAAGTCCTGTGTCTTTCGTAAAGCCCCTCTGGCTAACCCCAGCCCATTAAATCTGAATTTCTCTAACAGGGTCTACACCACCCAATTACTACTATATTATATTTTGCCTTCTTTTGCTTTCCAGTTCCAGTTCTTTCACGAATAGGAGGTTTTTTATTACCAAGACAAGCTTCTTGAGCTGAGAAACTACATGTGATATTTCTTTCAAATCTTCCCCACCTCCCCAGCAGTATCTTGTACAGTGTGGGATCCACTATACATGCTTGTCGTGTAATTGATTGGTTAGGTAACTCTTAATCTATATCAAGTATTCCTAAAAGGAATTTCAATTGTGCTTAAAAAATATGGGTCTTTTCCCCCTAAAGGAATATAAGCCCCCCAAGTATCATGGTAAAGTGTTTTAAGATGTTTCTTCTCTTGTGCCAGCTCTCATTCCTGCACATAGTAGGTTCACAATAAATATTTGATGAGTGAATGCATAACTCAGGTGCAACATATAATCAACTCATCTTTCAAGGAAATGTATCAGGCTAGGTCCCACCTTTAACACAGGTTTAAAACTCCTGCAGGTATTATGAGGATTTCTGCATAATAGGGAGGAATCAAGCTTGTATTGTGCCTGAAATTGACATCCTCCTGAGTTGCTACTTGTATGAAAACCACTCATCTCACCTACCACATTCAACCTGCCACATTAAGGATGAATATCTCAGCTTTTCCAAATAGAGTAAATAATTGATTCACTGCAGCTTTTTTTCCTCTTTTCTTTTGCTTGGAAAGTAGCAATAATAGAGTCCTGATGAACAGGATTTACATGAACCCTTAAAGCATCAGTAATGAGAGTGCCAAAATTTATATATCTATTAAAGTTAATATTAAACTAAGTTTTTCTTCTTGTCATGGCTAGTAGTACATTTTCCTTTGGCTTGATTTATTCATCTTTCTATCCAAGAGTGGCCTTTATAATAATCCAGTACACTTTATTCATCCCAAAGCAAGCAGGGGCCCTAAGATCATCTGTCCGAGGCTTCGGAGAGCTGAATGTCTAATCCAGCCAAGACAGCTTTCACATAACATACTGAAGCTGGTGTTGACAACATCTGCTCTGGTCCATGAGTGAACGAGGATGTTGAAAGGAGGGGAACGGGTGGCTCACACTCAGTATCCACCATGTCTTCCTCAGCCATGTTAACAGTATTTGAAGACCCTGTTAGGGATCTTCAAAATCACTCAGATGGCAGAACCTGTGTCCAGACATCAGTTGCTCTTGAAATTGCTGGTCAGAACACTTAGATGCCTAGCTAGGGCACCTATCTCCATGCTGAATATAGACAGCACTCACCCTTGGCAGTGAATCAGAAGTGAGATTCTCATTATATGGAATGCTGCAGGGCAATTTCATAGACTTCTGTAGAGGAAGGAAAAATCATGCAAGAAGTCATTTAAAGCACAGTGTGCAAATTGAGGGGAGAGTATTGCTAATTGCTCATGATGTCTTTGAGGTTCTCCTGCAGGTTCTTTATCTCTCAAGAAAGAACAATTGGTTTGTTTGGTTGGTTGGGTTTTTTTGCTTTACAACTACCATACACATCAGTTTCTTCTTCCTTCCCCCATAGAAGGACAGCAGATGTTTAACGGATTCCTTCGAGGAGAGGTTTGATTTTTCTCTCCACCTAGAAGCTAATAAAGAAAAGCTGTAGATCAGTAGAAAATGGAAATGTACATCTAGGGAGTACAATTCCTAGGTTAGGAAAGAGAGCTTGCTCTAAGACTTTAACAAGCAACATACTGCAATTATAGGCAGTCTCTCCAACATGTCCTTAATTATGCAAGGTAAGTCAAATAAATGTTAATCTGCAAGACAGCTCATTTATTTTCTGAATCTATTCTAAAAATAGGATGAAATGAAATTTGCTTTTGAGATCATTCGTCCTAAAGTCAGAATAAATTATCAAATGGGACTAAAAACCAGTCAGCAAAAGGTAAAAGGTCAGAAGCCATGGGATTTTTTTTCTTTTCCTTTTTTCTTTTTTTCTTTTTTTCTTTTTTTTAGAAATGGCAGCAAATTGTGATGAATGTCAGGTTAGGGAATCTAGACTTTCTTGTTCAATCCATGTAAAGCCAGTGTTTCTCTGGATGACCCTGTGTAAGTCACTGGACCTCGCTGTGGTTTCATTTCCCGGAACACTAAAATAGACTTAATGGTGCCATTGACTAGTTTTGTTCCACTGGACTAGTTATTTAAACACATTTAAACACAGTTGTCAACTTGAGGGTGTGGGACGATCTCCCCCCGGCTCTAGTGTATTACAATGACCATAGCTCTAACTTAGCCTGCGCTCCATGCTTCACAATACAGTATGGCTCATCTTCACAAGGATGCTCAAAGTCAATTGCGTTTCCCCCAGTTCTATAGATGAGGAAACAGAGACTCAGATAGGTTAAGAAATTTATCCAAATTCGCACAATTTACAAATAACACTGGAATTCAAAACCGTGGTAGAAAAAAAAAAAAAAAGGCCTGTGATGCCTCCAATATCCATCACGGCCTTTCAGCTAAAATCCATAATCTCTGTTGGTTTCTCTGGGAGAGTAGGAAATATTGGAAAATGCTTTTTATCTAATGACACATATTCAAAATGAACAAAATATTTTTATTTGCAAGATACAGGGCTTTTTAGTTGAGTTTCCTTTTCCTATTAAAACTATTTTTCTGAGGTTTCTGACCTAGCGGTGTACTCATAGTAGACCACACAGCATTTACATAGCCTCTAAATGTAATTATTCAAATAAATCTTCAGGAAACCTTGTCACATCTCTTTGGCAGATTCTGCAGTTAAGAACTTCACCAACTTTTTCTTAAGGGATGGAGGCAGGAAACCTTAACTTTATTAAATTTCTTGATTACAACTGGTAACTACACATTTTGATTAAAGGAGAAATGGAAGTCTCCCTGAATAGAATTTCATATAAGATATGGGTACTTCTCCTGGGAATAAGTCTTTATCTGATCCAGTTTTACGCACTTTGAGTTGAATCCCAATAAAGAGAAACATTTGCCATTTTACTCATATGGGTACTTCTCCTGGGAATAAGTCTTTATCTGATCCAGTTTTACGCACTTTGAGTTGAATCCCAATAAAGAGAAACATTTGCCATTTTACTCATCAATACTTCAATGTAATGGGGCAAGGAAAAAAGTTGAGCAACGAGGCTGATGGTGTGCTAATCCCTAGCATTGTATATGAGTTTGCATTGACTTTGAAAGATGCTTTTAAAACATGCATGGATGATGTAGTTGAAACTTAGGTTCCATTTATTATTTTTACTGCAACTTTCCTTAATTCTACAGAGAACTCAAACTAATGAGTCATGTAATAGATGACCAAGTACTTAAACAGAATGTGAAATGGTACTAGGTGGGAATATAAAATAAAATTTGTGACAAGCCGAATACATTTATTTTTTTTTAAGTAGATACAGAGGGTGAAGGAGTGACTGGACAAGATGAAATTAATCAATGACTTAATTTGGTTCTCTTGGACCTCACCAAGGATTATATCTCTATTTTCATGTGCCTCTTTAAGCAAACTGACCTCAGAACTTAGCAGGACTTAGACAATGTCCAGATGAGTGCAAACAGCTCCTGAGCCATTCATTCCCTAGGAGGGAAATGATCCTTAAATCTTGACAGCTGCCAGAATTGTTTTTAGGGTGTTTATGACACGAATCATACATGAGTCACTTTACCTTTATAAACAATTAAGAAATCTGTCTAAGATAAAGTCTAGACAAAATAATCTGGTTTTGTCCTGACCCAGATATATCTGAGTACATTCTGAAGCCTCACTGACTCCCCTGGCATCTACATGCTATTCTGAAAGGCTAACTTTGGGGCTCACAGAAAGATGCTAAAACTCTAAGCGGTGACATCTTGCTGATGTCATCAGTGTCTAAGGGAGAGAGTATAGTGTACAAACAGGTACGAGAATGTTCCTTTGGTTCTGTGCAATGGAAGCAGTAAGATTTTTCCTAAATTCCTTTAGTACATGACCCATCACAGAGGCATAAGCATTTGGATTGACACTAGGGCCGGCACTCACCAAAATTACAGGCAAGCCACAACATGAGTAAAATGAGTGGTACATTTAGGAAACTACAAATAAATCAGTATTGTTGAAAAAAAATATCCAAGGGTCGTAGAAAGAGCAGGGGCAGGGACAGGAAGTTTGGATTTCATCCTATAGGCGAAAGAGTTGAAATGAGAGAGTGACATAATCGTCCAATGCACACATGTTTGATAAGCTGTTTTGTAGACAGGGTAGTGCATGCACTGGGGTGAGGCTGGGGCAAAGAAATCACAGGGAGTACTGATGTCTATGGGACAGGCAATGGAAGGGAATCTAATGAAGGGGACAGAGAGGAAACCTGCAGAAGAAAAGAAGGGGAACAGAAAGAGCTTGGTATCCAGGAAGCCGAAGGAAACGTTTGTTTCAAGAAGGTGTGGAAAACAGTATGAAATATTACACATTTGTAGCCATTGGATTAGACAATGAGGAGTTCATTGCTGACCCTGCTATTGGTGGTTTGAATAGCAGTAGGGATGGAAGCCAAATTGCAGTAATTTAATGAGCCAATAAGAGGAGAGAAAATAAATAATTGTAAAGAATATCGCTCTTCTGAGAAGTTTAGATGTGAGAGAGACAGCGATGAGTAGTGACAGGACGGGGCGCTCAGGGGAGGCTTCAGCTATAGGAGATGCGGTATCGGATAGAGGTAAATGGAAAACTGCAGAAGACAAAATAAATGATGAAACCAGGTCTGGAGGAGACTGGGAGGGAGTAGGCCTTGAAAGGGGGTGGGATCGGAGAGACCATCCTAAGATAACGGTGGGTGTGGCGATGAAGATAAGTTTGTCAGTAGAAAGAACTAGAAGGTTGATGGTACTCCATTCTGGATCTGTTCTGCTAAAAATGAGGAAGTAAGGTTAGGAAAGACTTGGGAGAGCCAATTAGTGAAGAAGGCTTTCTGGGTAAGATCAACATTCTACCACCCAGGGCCAAATTCCCAGCTCAGCTTCAAGGAATCTTCCATGAGTACTTTCCTCCCACAGCCTTGTCTTAGAATCAGAGGTTCCTCGAGAAAAATGTTTGACAAAGCCTTAAAATTCAGGCAAAATGATTTTTTTTTTTTTTTTTTTTTTTTTTTTTTTACTGCTCAGTGATCCGTGCTGTGTCCACTTCTGGAGATTTCTTTCCTAAACTATGTTTTTGATCTCTCAGTTTATGGCAGCTATACCAGAGACCTCAGTACCTCGGATGCAATCAGAATGAGAGCTTAATGTGTTCCCTGCAGTTGTTCTAATGCATCTGCCTATGATGGCCAAAAGATTTTGACCTTATATTATGTCAGCAGCTGGGACTTGAGAATCTTTCTGCCTATTCTGTCAGAATTCTAAAGCCATCAAACTGTTGGTGTGGAGAAGTTAGACAAAAGGAAGGCACATACATTTATCCTTGGCTAATTGGTCCAGGACACATCAGTGGTTAATACAGAGAAACCTGTATTAAGTTCATTTAAGTTTTATAAAGCTACAAATGCATTATTAAATGACTTTTTCTTCTGCATTTATTTTAATTTTCATGCATGCATAATATTCTAAACACAGAGATAATATTTTAGAGGCCAAAGACCAAGAGAAAGAAGTTCCCAGGTTCTAGAGTCAAACAGAACTGGATGCATATCCCAGATTCACCACCCATTAAATGTGTGACCTTGAATAAGTCACCTAAATTCCCCAAACCGCAGCTTCCTGATCTGCGAAGTTAGAATACTAGCTAACAGTGCCTACACAATAGTGTTCAGCAGTATATGTAAAATGCCTTGTAAAGCTAGCTGCCCAGCATGTAGTGTGGACATGTTAAATGTCACCTGCCATTATGATCAGGCTTGCTCTTTTGCTGCTAATAACATTACTACTTATAATAGTAACCCAACCATGGAATAAGTTACTTTGGAGGGAGGCAAGTTCCATGTCCTTGAAACTCAGTCTGAGACATGATCATTTCCAAGGAGGAACGGTGCCACAAAAGAAGCAAGAGTCGAGGTAAAGTGGAATTCAGGTATTGTATGTGATTTGACCAGTCAATCCCTCACACCCTTGAGAGACAGTAATTCTAGTTGAACATGTTGTATTTTGAGGAGCCCACGAAGGCCCACCTAACCAAAGTCATTCCCTTTGCCATTAAATTCACTCCATAAGGGTTTTCTTCATGTATGAACTTCTGTGTTTAGTGTGGGGTATTGCCTGGGAGAGCAAAACCTGAATTCCTCATTAAAGCACTATATGGGGGCCTTGAGGGCATGGAGCACAGGATGGATGTGTTTGGATAGATGGGATCACCCGAGGGGCCAAGCCAAGGTGGGAGCTACTCTAGGCAGCATGGGGAAATGTGATGCTAGGTATCGAGCAGAATGGTGGCAGAGTGGGGAGAGACGGGGGAGTAACAGTAATACACTTCTCCTCCGCAGCATTGCCTAAAGTGAAGCGCAGACCCCTACATATCAAGACAAACAGTATGGAATTATGATTCTTCCTCTTTCTATTTAGATCAATAGCCAAGACAACTTTGCTTCCTTATCACAGCTCCTCAGTGTCACATCCTTCTTATCTGCCCACTGAAGAATCACCTCAGCTGATAAAAAGAAGAACCCCCTCCCCACAGAACGAAAATGACAGAGATCACACACAAACAGACTGCAAATCACTGAAATCATATTTTGAGTGGTGTATTATGGTAACCTATAAATAACTAATTGCATAAAATTGCTTTAGTAGTTTCTAGATGGCAGCTTTAATTAAAAGCACCAGAGACATTTAGAAGTTTAGAAATGGATGGCATGTAATTTGCCCTTTTACCAACCATAAAATGGTAATTAAGGAATTTGATTCACTTCTTCCTATTAAAAGTTTTATGAGAATAGCAAGTTCCTTCTAAATACAGTTTCTCTTCAGCAGAAGGTAGTACGTCTGCTTTATCAGTCTTCTCCAGCACAGTAAGATGTTTTAATGTACAAATTCTGCAGAAGTTAATTAGGAAATTTCTTTCAATGCAAACTGTTTGTTTTTAAGGTTCTAAAACGTGAAACTGTATTAGAGGTAACCCTTTGATCAGGGCCCCATATTGCTCTACCATCCATACAAGGTGGCCCAATAATTTCAAGTTTACCAAATACCAAATCAAAGAAAAGAAGAGGTCATTTCCTGGTGAAACCAGCATGCTTTGCTGTTTCTCGAAGGAATCTGAAACCTACAGTGCATTGACTTCCCAGGGAATCCAGAACATTCACTCCACAACAGAGAAGTCATCAGATGTTTTTAGCTTCATTGATCCTCCCGCAATACTGGGTGAATTAGCAGGTGTACAACACGCAGCAGACCCAGATGTCTTTGGAAATCCATGATTTTAACATCATCATAAGGTAAAACACAGCTGGAAAGGGAGCCAGGAAGCCCATTTTTATTTTATAATTGATCGGTTGATTGCATTTTTTGCCCACTTCAGCCCAAATATTATGGATGGCACCACACAGAGCATTTAGACCCGAGTTTTGAAGGCACTAATGACTTAAGTTATATGCACATGAGAAAGACAGCTGTTAGGGTTTGTTTTTTTAAGTCAAGCAGAGTCTCTGAAGTTATCTAAGCTGGATAGATCTATGCAGCAAACTGATAAAGTAGGGCAGGTTTGAAATGGCTCCTCTTCATTCCCTTGTTCAGTGATTCCCCTGGCTGAGCCCTTGCCCCGGCCCTCAACCTGTCACCCCTATGTAGAAATACACCCTATTTTCTTCCCACCCTCTCAGCAGAACTGGGCAGCCACAGTGGTATACTAAAAGGGGATGGGACAGTGGGAGGACTGTTTCATCAGTGACATTGTTTAGAATTTCTCGTGAATGGTGATAGTAAACAGACCTGGTATTCATCCGTTTTATTATTGTTTTTACTGTTTCTTCTGAAAATTCACTCCCCTTACTGTCAACACCTGGGACAGACCACTCCCACCATCCGCAAACCTTGGCCCAGCCTTGCAGGTATAAGGAAAACACTTGCAGAATAGGATTCAGTGGAAAGCTCAGAATACAAACCATAGAAACCGTGTGCTGCTACTCCTGTGAGGGCATGGTTACTGTGTACGTACAGAGAACAAATGCAAATGGCGTCTGGGTGCCTCAGTTCAGCGTCTGGCTGGCGTCTGGTTTCGACTCAGGTCCTGATCTCAAGGGCCGTGGGGTCGAGCCCGGCGTGGGCTCCCTGCTCAGCAGGGGAGTCTGCTTCAGATTCTTTCTCCTTCTCCCTCGGCTCCTCCCGGCTTGCGCACTCTCTCTCAAATAGATAAAGAAAATTTTAAAAATGGAAGTTTGTCGAAACGTTAGCAGTGATAATTGCCACATAAGGAATATTGAGTGATTTTATTTTCTTCTCAGTTTTCTGAGCATTTATTATTTTTATGATTCAACAAAAGATGAAACAGATTTTAAAATACACACACACACACACACACACACACACACACACACTGTCCTGTCCTATGGCCAATCTCTGAGGACTCGCGTTTCTTTTCTTCCATAGACGACCCCTCTCCAGCAGGGATGTCCTAGTACCGATGGCTGACAGTGGGTTACTCTGATCTGAGCACGTTACTAGAGGCCTGCTGAAAGGCGTAATACCATAAGGCAGGGAAGAAACCAAAATGGAAGCCTTTGAAGGCATCCTGGCAAGCCAGTAGTAAAAGATATTTTAATTACATTTATTATTTTTTAAGAAAAAGAAGTATAAAAATACAAATTAAAATGGTATCACCATCTAGCTAAGTCCTGTTGATACTGAAACATAAAAATAGAAAAGTAGTATGTGAGTATGGTTTGAAAGTGTGAACTCCAGAAAGGTACAAAAAGCAGATTCCAGACTTCATCACAAACACACACAACCCAGTCCCTCATTTTAACAGTAACCTCATTTTAAAAGCAAAAGTAACAGTTTCTTGTTTACTTTAAAAGTAACCTCATTTTAAAAGTAAAAGTAACAGTGTCTTGTTTCTTTGAGACCTTTATGTATTTTTCCCTTACGTGAAGGGAATCATACCGTATGGATTACTCTTCACCCTGCTTCTTCCATTCAATAAAAGATCTTGAAGACTTCCATAAAAGTATGTACATACCTACCTCTTCATTTTTGAGAGCTGTACAATATAACAACATATGGCTATACCATAATTGGTTGAGCCATTTGCTTTTTGATGGATATGTTGTTGCTTTTTTTCTTAATTTTTTTACCGCTAAAGTGCTGTGCTGAACAACGTGGTTCATATATACCGCAGCACTTCTGTAAATACATACATAGGGTTAATTTTTAGTAGTAGTAGATATTACCAAATTATCCTCCCAAAAGATTGAGCACATTTACACCAGCAGTGTGTAAACGTGCCCATTTTGCCATACACTTAGCTGCTCTGAGTATCCTTAAATCTTTCCATGTCTGCCCATCTGATCAGTGGGAAATGGGGTCTTGTACCCTGTAGCTTTAATTTGAATTTTTTTAATTATTAATGAAGCTGAGTGTCATTCCTGTCTATTGTGACCATTTGTATTTCTTTTTCAGTAAACTCCTTCCACCAGTTTTTCTACTGAGCTGTTGATCTTTGTGTTTTGTCAGAAAGGCGTCCCTTTCCCTCCTATGTGTTGCAGATATTTTCCAAGTTGGTAATTTCTCGTTTATTTAACCATATGGAAGTTTTCTAACTCTATGCGGTCAGATTTAGCAGTACATTTCCTTAAGGTCCTAAGGTTCGTGCCTTCCCAGAAAAGCCTTCCTGCAGTAAAGGTATTTTTAAGACAGATGGACAGTCCTCTAAGTAACCCCTGAATCATACCATGTGTCTTTCTCCTTTGGGTCCCGTGAAATTTGGAAAACTCAGGAAGCGTTTAGAGTAGTTTAAAATGAGAGACTGTGGAGTCAGGCAGATGAAACCGAATTCAAATATATTACCAACATCGTCGAGCCACTGTTTTCTCATCGGTAAAATGGAGATGGTGTGCCTGCCTTCCTGACAGGGTTCTGGAGGATGAATTGACACACTATGGGCTCAGCCAGTTCCTGGCACAGATCAAGTACTGAGTAAAGTAGGAAGAGGAGAACAAGGATAAGTAGATAAGTTTTCAAACTCATAACTGTTATTAACTGGATTGTTTTCAGGACTAGTAATAATCATTTTGGTTTCGAAATTGTTTGACTATATTCAAATTCTTTTCTGTCAAACTTCATTGATTGTATATTCACAGCCCTAACTCAATTCTGTTTGCTTGCAAAAT
The DNA here is from genome assembly GCF_024610735.1 of Ursus americanus. NCBI lineage: Eukaryota > Metazoa > Chordata > Mammalia > Carnivora > Ursidae > Ursus > Ursus americanus. The sequence goes on from NC_142164.1 coordinate 25,181,549, forward strand.
ACGTTGTCCAACTAAAGGGGGAAAATTGCAACCATGTATTTAGAATACTTGGAAAGAGGTACTGGGAAAAGCTCCACTGAAGGAAAGCTGTGGAAAGTCACAAGCGCATATGTGCGTATGGAGACATGTGCTAGGATGTCACTCCAGTAAGAAAAATGGAAACAGCCTCACAATCCATCAGTGAAGGCTTAGTCACATGATGGACTATTGTATAACAGTAAAAATAAGTTAACTACGTCTACATGTAAAAAACATTAATGGTCACGAAACATAAGGTTGCATAAATAAAAGAAAGTTGCAAAAGAAATACATGGTGTAATGCCATTAGCGTATTATAGTGGTAAAATATATGAAACATAGGTTTTACCATTTTAAATATATAAAACAAAATTTACCATTTTAGCCATTTTCAAGTGAACAGGTTTTTTTTTTCTTAAAGATTTTATTTATTTATTTGAGAGAGAGAGAGAGAGCATGAGCAGGGGGGAAGGACAGAGGCAGAGGGAGAAGCAGGCTCCCCGCTGAGCAGGGAGCTGATGCCAGGCTCGATCCTGGGACCCTGAGATCATGACCTGAGCTGAAGGCAGTCGCTCAACCAACTGAGCCGCGCAGGCGCCCCTTAGTGAACAATGCTGAAGCATTAAGTATATTCACATGGTTGTGCAGCCATCACCATCATCCATCTCCTACATGAGTATCTGAAGTGCATAAACAGTACTAGATACTTGTGGACGTGTACAGATGTAGACCATGTGTGAAAACATGCATGGGAGTGATGCACGCTGCCTGCAGGGCAGGGGTTACTTCTGGGGAGAGAAGGGAAAGGGCAGGAGGGATAAGGACACGGGGCTTTGGCTGTATTCATGATGTTTTCTTTTGATTTTTTTCTGAGCCACGTGAAGCGAATGTTAACATCTGTTAAATTTGGGCGGCAGAGAGAAGGCAGCATGTAATGCTATTTTCTGAGTTGAATACCATTTGAAATAGTTCATAATTTAAAAAAAATGTAAGTAAAAAACAGAGTTTAGAAAGCAACTTGCAAATTTATACCTGACAAGTCCATGTTTAAAAGTGGTTTGTTTGTTTGTTTGTTTGTTTGTTTGTTTGTTTGAAATAAGGCTTTCACGCATACAGAGATGATATTCAAAATATTTAACAACCTGTCAGGCACAAGTCCCAGTGTATCAGAACACACACCAGCTTTGGCCCTGGAGTAGGGTCTTTAAGGCCTCCTACAGTGGCCAGCATACATCCGTTCTTTTCCATCCTGATTGGATTTGAGGTTGTAGAGCCTTACCAACACCTCTAGTGTGTGTCCATACATGGGGAATAGCTGAATAGCTGACCGTGAACTTCCTCAATATTAAAGAGTCTCAATATAATGAGTCCGCTTTATCATTGCCCAAAGAAAGTCACTGTTTCCTTGGGAGTGAGTCCTGGCCCATTTAAAGTTTCTCCCTGAGGAATCAAAGGCTTAATAACTCAAATGTAAGGTTATCTTCAAGCCCCAAATATCAAAGCCTGGCCAGGAAGCCCCAATGTTATTTGCTCTATTTTTCTTCCAGTTTCATTTACTAGCAATTCCATTTGGTTTTTCAAAAAGCTTGTTAGACTGTGTAATAGGTTTTTGGGAAAAGGAAGGTGGGTGGGTGCCTGATTTTACCAGTATTTACTCAGAAAAGAAAGCTGACTACAGTGGTAGTTCCCCTCAGAGCTCAGGAATCATTCCTCATTCTGGAAGGCATCTCTAAGCCAAGGAAATTGAAGCCATAGTAATAGAGTGACAGGTCTGCTTTGCCCCTCCCCAAGCCAAAACCCATCAGAATGGCTTCTGCCAAGGTTACCTGCTTCGGTTTCTACAATCTTTTCCCTGTGTTCTCTCGAATGAAGTAAAAGAACTGTAGGCAGACTACTACCCCAGCCCTGCTTTAGGACCTTTCTCACAAAGGGCACCTTCCCCCCTTTCTCCAGTGGTAAAACTGGGGGCATTTCTGGGGAGAGTGGTCTGAAGAGGGGTACTTTTAAATGTCCTGATTTTAGCCCTTTAGGCTTGAAATTTTATGAGAAACCACAGATCAACACAGCACCTTCAAGACCTCTGTTGTGGTTTGGTTTGGTTTGGTTTGTTACCAATGCTGGTATTTTATTTTGCAAGTATACCTGGTCTAGTTTTAACAGCATGACTTTATTCAAATTATCCACTTGAATATTTTTAAAAATTGTCCATTAACAGAAAACCAGAACCACTGCCTTCTGAATTGCCCCCAAATTGATACCTTCCTAGCTCCTGGAAATGGTAGAGATTTTTGAATTAAGGAAAATGAAAAAATGGTATCTCGCTGTATTTTTAAATGCCTCCATTTCCTTGTGTTTTAGTTCCTTTCTTAGACTCACTGTTATTAATTTAGACTGGCTGTTATTAATTTGTTTTTTCCTAGTTGCTCAAATTGTTCCCTTTCTACCATAGAGCTTAGTCATTTATTCCATAAACCTAGAAAGCACTCGTGTTTGGCAGGAGCACGCAGCTAACTGCTGTCACCAAACACTGCAGTGATCTCTTGTGACAACAAAGACCCCCTGGTTATCAAACAGGTATCCACAAATGTCATCATCTTAATTAATACTTTCAACATATTTAACTGGTATCGATAAGACACCAGTGTCAGCGACCCACTATCCTACTTAGAAGACTCCCACTGGTTTTAGCTACTCTGTCAGACCCGCATCATGCTCCCGGTAGATCTTGTTAGAAAAAGAACCGTGTTCACTGAGCTCCACCGTTTTGTTAAGCTTTTCGAGCAGCGAATAATCTGGTCCGCCTGGGAAAAATTGGAAATTATGAGTGGACTAAAAAGACATGGTCCCTGCCCATGAGTGGAATATGATCTGGTTGAGGAGAAAAGAGAGGAATCCTTAAAGAAGGCTATAATCTAGCATGAGGTCGTGGGATATAAACTGTAAGCACTCCAGGGATTCAGAGAATGGAGAGCTGATCGGCATTTGGAGGAAAACGAGAAAAATGAGCAGAAGGGGGAAGATGTGGAAGAAAAGAAAGGAATCTAAAAAAGAGCTGGACACGGGGGAAAAGAGAACTGGAAACTAGATTCTAACCTCTATTCCTGATAGGTTAGTGTAACTCAAAACGGAGTAAGATCAAAGAACAAGGCAAAGAAGAGAAAGTAGGGCAATAGAGAGCAAAAAGCCAGCGCTAAATGGGAAATGAATACCTCAGTCCTTCCTATGAAGATGAGGATGCTCCTGAAATGGATTGGTTAAAATGGCCCGAACTCGTATCTAAAGTGCATTCTTGAGTCCAGCCAAAACAGCCTGTGCTCTTAGTTACAGGCTAGCCTTTAGATTTGCAACCTAACAACACCATCCCTGTTGTGATCCTCCTTCCTACCCACCAGGACTGGTAAAAACATGTCTTCTACTAGGCTCAGAAGATTTCTAGCATCAGAAAAGAACGATGAAATTGTTTGATTTAACTGACAAGGAAAGACCTCCATCAACGTATTTGCAAGTCTCTGAGTCAGCATGTGGACTGTAATTATTGAAGCTAGACTTGAGCTGTGTCTTGAAAAATTAGCAGGATTGGGAGACTAGGAGAAAGAAAGGGCCCTCCACGCCCAGGGAACATAGCGCGGGCAAATAATGTAGTGATGGCCAAGGGGAAGGTATGCTTTAGAGCCATGACATAGACCACTTTGACTGGAGCAGTACCACAGGGCCCTGTACAGACTCACCATGATTGTCAGCGTGGCGGAGAGGCTAACAGAATTCCACACCGGGTTCCTGACCTCTAAGTCAGTCCGGGCTGAAGCACGTACTCACGTAGCGGATCACCCCCAGCGTGATGCCCGAAGGCTAACAGTAATCAAAAACGTAAACATGAACATCACTTGTGTTAACTTTTCAGAAAGATTTCACAGACAGAATAGATGTTATTTTATTTGATCTTTACAGTAATGCCCTGACATGGGCAGCTCAGCTTTTAGTCTCCACCGTAGACAAAGGCAGACACCTGAGCACTGAGAGATGGTGGAAAATTCTGAAAGTCGGTCAGTCTCTCAGCCGGATCACCCAGCTTCTACCCCCAGACTCTTCCTCCTCCTCCCATCTCTCCCATGAACATGTCTGGGTGATCGAATTTAGAGAAAAGATGTGGGGATGGCCGTGAAACCCCGATCTCAGTCAAGACAAGGGTAGGGAAGTCACCAGCCCCCCGTGAACAAGGCACCCCAGTAGTTTTAATGCCTTTCCAGAAAACCTAATGCCTATAGATGTCAAACTTGTACATGAGGATGTGGAAAAGAAAAAAGAGTTGTCTCCTCAGGCAACCACTTGGACTATTTTTTTTCTTTTACTCAGCTGTCATATTTGTGTGTGTGTGTGTGTGTGTGTGTTGTAATCGCATATCGATTGAGCCCAAATCAGCCCTCCTAAATGTCTCTTAGACTCCCATTTAAGAGGTTTAAAGATTATATTCGTGCAGTATTTGTTACCCTGTCTTGCCTTTGCCAATGACTGTCTACCACTTCTGACTTTCTGAACTTCTCTTCCAGCGTCAGCTCAGTAGGCAAGATGTACAGATGTTGGAGGAATTTTAAATGGGCCTTCTGTGTTGTTTTTGAATGGCACTACATGCAAATAATTATCCTGCAGAAATTTTAATTCTTCTTGAGTTAGCCCACTTTTGTGACTAGTAAGCACTGTCAGGCTTAATTCCTCATGTCCTGCTTCTACCGAGTATTCGGGCCAAGGTATTCTACTTGGTTTGCTTTTGTATTAGAACCTGTTGGTCATTCACATACCTTGAGAGAGACTCATTTTCCCTAGAGTGTAACAACTGCAATTAGTTTTTTGCTGGTCCATGGGCAATAAGTGAACCTTCCCTCCTCAGGCTAATTGTTCACATAATGTTCTCGCGAGGCGGTTTGTTTCCGTAGGATGACAGAGGCATTTCTTCAAAATGTGCCTGAGTAGTGTCCCAGATATGGTTGCTTGATGTTTGAAGAATTTTTTAAGGGGGGGAGGAATATAAAATATTCAGCTTGCATTTGGTAAACCTCATTTATCTTAGCCCATACGTACTGAGTCCCCTTAAATCTCAGCCCGCAGGCATCTTTTAAACAAGAACTCTAGCACAAAAATAAAATAAGAGGTGTGCATTTCAACCTGAACTAGAACCATCTATTTACCCCAGTCTCTCTTACACACACACATACACACACATACACACACCTACATCTTTAAAACAACGAAAAATAATTCATACCATTACTAGTATCCAGTATCACTGTTAAATATTGAGACACTACCACCAGCCCTGGCCCAGGATCTCCCTGAGCCACTTATATAGCATGGGGCCTCATTTATTTGGTTCTCTGGATGAAAATTTTAGCCATCTCATAAAAGCTTGAAGGTTTTTATACCAACCACTCAATGGTGCAATATTTCCCCTAAGCTAACAAAATTGTTTTCTACCACTACCTTGTCTATGGTGAATCTAACAGGGCAACTCTGCTCCTGACAAGTGTTACAGGATGCTTCATGGACGTAAATTGTGTACTATGTCTGTCCAACATGGAAAAGCCTAAAATGTTCAATCAGGGCCTATGTGGAAATGTTTGTCCCTGGTTCTGGGCTTAGAAAAGTCACTTTCAGAAAGAATTATGGCAGTGACTGAGCAATTGGGACACCACTTAACACCACTTCATCCTTTTCAAAGTGCTTCCATCTCATTGGCTTTTGTGAGCTTCACACCATTTTACCCTGTGTGGTAGGCGGGATCTGGGTTCGGAAATCAAGACACTAAGTGGTTACATGCCTTCCTCGAAGTCCGACAGCTGATCTGTAACAGAAGTCAGCCTGAAACCCACGTCCCCTGATGTGACCCTGGAGCCAGCGTTGTCTCTGCTTTTCCTTATGTGAAAACAAAGAAGTGAGGCATATTAAGGCAAAATCTTGAGGTATTTCTGTTTCCTTAGTGGTCCTGAGATGGTAAGATTGGAAGACATCACAAGACCCTAACACAGAGCTGTTAACAGAGCAGAGTGGATTTGGGGTGTCTGAGCCACTCACTGTAGCTAGCTACGTGGGTCAAATGTACATGCAGTTCATTGGATCCACGGCTCTTATGCTACTTGCTTTTGGTTGGTAACCCGCTTCCCACCCCCATACTCTAATCAGCACTAATTGATAGGGGACTGTGCTCCTCTTAAAGGTCTTTAGCGAGAGAAAGTATCATTATTTCCTTTCTAAACTCACTGTGAGAAATTCACGTGCAGCTCTTGACCTCATGGCAGGCTTCACTTGATTTAAGTTGGGTGCATTTCAATGTATAGACCGCCCCCAAGTTATGGTGTTTTGACTTCACCGTGGTGCAGAAGAAATCCGCATCCAGTAGAAACCATACTTTGAATTTTGATATTTTCCCAGGCTATCAAGATGCAGTGCGATACTCTCAGGATGCCGGGCGGCAGTAGCAAGCCGCACCTCCAGGCCACATGATCACGAGCAAAACACAACCATTCTGTTTTTCACTTTCCTTACAGTATTTGATAAATTATAGGAGATATTCAACACTTCATGATAAAACAGGCTTTGCGTTAGATGATTTTGCCCAACTGTAGGCTAACATAAGTGTTCTGAGCACATTTAAGGTAGGCTACGTGAAGCTATGATGTTCAGTAGGTCAGGTGTATTAAATGATTTTAGACTTAATGATATTTTCAACTTACAGTGACTTCATCGGGGAGTAACCCTATCATAAGTTGAGGGAAATCTGTAAACGTGTGACAATTAAGTCCATAATTCAGCAAGTTTTATTGAACATCTGTGCCCGGGTCTACTGGATTTGTTGAGATATAAAAGTAAAGCATAATAAAATCCAGTTTTTGCCCTCAAGGAGTTATTGCCTGGACAGAACATGATTGGAGAATTCAAATTTATAAAAACCCCAAAAACAAAAACCAGCTTCTGTAGGTTAGAAAACAGAGAGACCAGAATGAACTGGAGTTTGCAGGCAAGGCTTTCCGAAAAAGAAACATCTTATAGAAGCCTTAAGAGGTGAATAGGATTTGAGTTGGTAAGTGTAATAGTCAGGCCAAGCTAACTATATGGAAAAAGAAGAAGAAAAAAAAACCCACATGCACTCTCAATGGCTTAACAAAACAGTACTTTGTTTCTTGCTCACATCATAGTCCAATGAGGTGGGAGAAACCTCTTCCTCAAGTGGTAATTCAGGTAACCAGGCTCCTTCTATCTAGTAACTAGCTACTCAGTCCATGTGTATCTGGCTAGCCTGCGTGGGAAGAGGGTGATCCATGGAGAAGCTCAACAGAGGTTTTGTTCGGGGCCAAGCCTAGAAGTAGCATGCATCGCTTCTGCCCACACCTAACTACAGAGGAATTTGGGAAATGTAACCTAGCTCTATTCTCAGAAATAAAAATAGATAGGGTGACCTGAATACATAGCATTGTCTCTGCCATACTAAAGGGGGAGGGCTTTCTGAAGGAAGGATGGGGAAGAGAAAGGTGGCAGAGCAAAATCAGAGTTGAGTTCAGCTGGGACTGTTTGATTTTGGTTTGATTTGACTAAATTTGATGAATTTGTCACAAATTTTGAGCTTCGATCTTGGTGGGGACAAAAGAGGCTGCATTCTTAGGAAGTATTGTATCATCAGCCATCCAGATTATTTCATTTTCCAGTGATGAGAATCACAGCTACATTTGATTGTCTTTAGTTTTACAGTGCTAATACCAAGACATAATTTTTAGTAGACTTTAGTTTTTAGAGCAATTTTAGCTTCACAGAAAAATTGAGCAGACTCTTTATATGTTAAAACTACTCTGTATGTTACTCTAATGGTAGATACATGTCAGTATACATTTGTCCGAACCCATACAATGTCCGACACCAAGCGTGAACTCTAATGTAGACTGGGGACTTTGGGGTGATAATAATGTGTCAATGTAGGTTCATCAGTTGTAACAAATGGACCACTCTGGTGGGGGATATTGATAGCGGGGGAGGTTATGCATCTCTGGGGGCAAGGGATATATGGGACATCTCTGTAGCAAGACATAACTTTTAACAGCAACGCTATACTGGTTATTAGATTCACTCCAAGTTCATGGATCTTCTCTGCCCACAGCAGCCTCTTCACTGACAATACACTCCTGATTATCCTCTAGCAAGCATCATAAATCGGCAACTCAAGGAATAAATCCAGTTCAAAAATATAATTTGTTTGGCCCATATTTATTTATTTAAGAAAAAAAAGGTCGAATGCTTTTAGGTGGCACGTGCTTTCTTTTGTTAACCTCAGTTTTCCCTAGAACCTATATAATCTAACAGCTGGCACTAACAAATTTATGTCATGTGCCTGGCCCCTGACAACATAGGAGTCTGTCACCCTTGTTTCTGGGGCCTCCTTTTTATGTGATAGCTCATACAGTAATAGTTGAATTACCAAAATCTCCATCACATGGAAATGCTGAGTACTTTTTCAAAACTCACCAGCTTTGTGGGTGTGAAGCCACAGAGTATCTTTGAAGGATAATTCTGAAGAAGTCCAAGAGATCTACAGGAATATAAGAACTCTTAACAGTCTTTTGAGCGGGGTCATTAGTCACTCCGACAATTTAACAAAGCAATGGACCATCTCCCCATACACAAAATACTTTGCAGATAATTTCATGGAGCTTCTGAACCCTCTGAGGCCAGTCTATACACCATTCCTGTGGTAAAGTGATAGCCCCATTTAGGCTGCATGGAAGAGGAATTAAGAGAATGGGCATTGAACTCATACAAACAAGCTAAATCTAGAATTTTCTAGGTAGGTAACCTGGAGTTAGTCACTCAACCTCTGAACTTCTATTTCCCCATGTGAAAAATGACAATAATACCTACTCCACAAAGCTGCTATGAGGATTAAATGAGAAAATGGATGTAGAGAATCCAGCACCATGCCTGGAATATCATAGTAGTCCCAGCAAATGAAGATGGTTATTATTGAGTGATATTAGTCAGTCTTCATGGGTTTTCAGTGGCGCTTGCCTGGATTTCACACTAGGCTCCTCAGGAATTAGACACGGCCATTCAGATTTTGCTTACGTGTCACTTACTCTGAGAAATCACTTGTGACCTTCATTTCCCCAGCCCATTCCCCAAGCTTGCTCCCACAGCATCCTGACTTGCTCTAAACTAGAGCTTATCTCCAGGCACTGTAATTGCCTAGCCATTGGTTCCTCTCCCCCACCAGTTTCTGAGCTCTGTTTCATACTGCTCTGCTGTACTCCGAGTGCCTAGTACCGTACCTGACATCTAACAGATACAAAATAAATCTAATAATAAATCGGGAGAAAGAGGTGCCCCAGCAAGCTTTCAGAAAAATAGTAGTTGGTGGAGATAGGAGAGCCCTTCATTCACTCTGGCTTGCCCTGAAGGTTAAACCTTTGAGAGGATCAGAAGGAGCTGAAGAGAAGACAAATGCTAAAAACTGGCCTTTCTTTCGATCGGAATTCGTGGTTAACTAGCCCAAACATCTGTTGTTTCTTATGATATCTCTGAAGCCCTTTAAAAAGTACCTTCTGAGCTGTGAAAGAAAGGACTTTCCAGTCAGTAGAATATTCATTTGAATGCTTATCATTTTTAATTTGTATTTAAATTCTTTGGAAATTGACCTTTACTGTTTAGAATATACTGTAACTTTTCTATTAAACAATATCGGATTAAGTCACACCATTCACTAGTCATATAATATTATAGTGACTTTTTTAGAGTCTCTTACTGAAGAAATCCTGTTCTCATTGTTAAGGACACAGTGAAATCATTTCAGCTGGTCATTAAGCTCTGCCTCCTTCCAACCCTAGTGACACACAGATATTTGTAAATTCTCCAAGTTCTAGAAGCTCCATTTAGGGGCTGCCTAGCAAGCGAACTTAACAGGCTTACTGTGCAAAAGTAACTTGACCCTTTCTGATCCCAGTGGGTAATTAAGTGGACAGTAATCAGATCAGTTGGAGAATGGACTTTTTTGCCACTTGGAGAATTTCCACATAGACCAACATATGATACCAATTTTCAGAGAAATGGATTGCACATAAACAAAGCAAAATATTTTAATCTCTCTCTGATTTAAAGGGCACTTTATGATCAACAGCTAATGTCAATTCAGCACTCTCAGTATTGGAGCTTGAGCTGATGCCATATTGCGCTTAGGACATTTCCTGAAAGTTTATTTTAACCATTTATCTCTGTATCATAAAATTAAAGCACGTTGTGGCAGGGGGGAAAAAACAGTATTTCAGTTTTCTGGTTGCTAGGGCTCTAGATGAGAGAATTTTATGACTACTTTCCAAAGCCTATATTCTGAAAGAAGATTCATTTTTAATGTAGAAATAATAAAAATGTAGGTGGCCTCAACAGCTGTAATTTTTATAAATTAAATACAAAGATACCTTCTGCCAACATTTGAAATTGGCATTCTGCACGGCCAAATACTCCAATCTTCACTGTTACCTAATTTGATATTTGAGCCACTATTTCCGGGCTGTTAACCTCCACATCTGGACTCGCAATGACCTCACATCAGGAAATCCCTGCCTGCTCCAGTATCGATCAGCAGTGTCCTCTTCCCCAACAGGTGCTACATTTATTAGTAACTGTCCAGGCCGCCCCAGCTTTAGGCAATTGTCTTCTTCAGAATTACAGTATTTATTCATTGGAGGATAATAAGACAAGGGAAGAAGTCAAATAATTTCGCCTGAAATTTGCAGCTGTTTCATACAGAGCTATGCTTCACAGAGAAAAGAGCCTGCAGTTCAGATATTATATAATGTCCCCTACTTTGCATAAGACATGGTGAATAATTTTTTTTACAAGATGCACTTTATTTATGAGCAGGTCCTTCCAAAGAAAGAGCTTGTTAGGGCTTAATGCTGATGAATGGAGACAGCACCATTCACACTTCCAGGTTATGGTCTGTCAGTGCTTTCATTATATGCACTAATTTACAAGGATTTATTTATTTTCTCACAAATGTGAAAATGTGCTCCAAGCTAAACATGCTGTCTGGGCGTCTGAGCCCAGTGTTTTCCTTCCTGGAGGTGAGGTGGTGTGGAGACTCAAGTTGTCTGTGTTGTTCTTCCTACCTCCCCCCCACCACCACCTAACCTGTGGCAACATCAGAGATCTATATATTATTCTTGCTTGCTCTAAAAATGAATACTGGTTAAAATTTTAAACCCTGGAAGTGGTCTTCTCAATGCAATTTAACTCCTTTCTTAGCCAAAGACTGTGCCTTCCATTGTGTTTTAAGTGGTAATGAAAATGCTGTCAGTAAGCACAACAACGGATGTGGCCACTGGAACAAATTATGCCCACAGCATTAGGTACCAAATTTGGGGAATCTGGGTACAACAATATCAAAACGCAAAAGTCAGTTGCATCTGCAGATCTCACTAGCCCCAGATGGCTTTATGTGCTCTGAAATCACTCACATCCCCGTCCCTGAAAAATAAAGCTTAAAATACATGGGGCATGTGCCACCTTCTCCCACTCAGCCTAACAAACGGTAATAGATCATGCTGACTGCATCATCGACATCCCTGGGCTACGACAATGCTCATTATGGGAGGGGAGACTGCCCCTTCCAAGTAATGGCAAAAAACATTCTCCTTTTCCTGCCTGGGATTTTCAATTTGGTTTTTAACCTCAGTGAAAACTAAATACCCCTCAAACCTCACCAGTGAAGAGCTTGTAAAACTAGTTGTTTGGGGAATCTGCTTCTGTGTGTATATTGGTTGAGTGGGTGGTTTTTTTGGTTGAGGAAGGAAAATGAAAAGAAATGAAAATATGTACATATAAAACATACCTAGATGCACTAATAAAACATCTATCACACAGCCCCTCAAAGACCTTTCTACTAGTTCTTTTTCAACTCCAAACATAAGTATAACCCCATCAAATTTAATTAAAGAGTCTCAGGAAAAACGGAGTCTTTTTCAGTTTGGACCACGATCAAAGAAATTGCTACACAAATATATGAAAGGAGAATATCCTCCAACCCGTCAGCCAAATAAGCCCTGAAGGCCAACAGTGAGGATTTAACATGCCTCATCTGTGGAATTCGGCAGACGTGAACAGAGGGAGAGCAGTTCACAGTGTTTAGAAGTAAACAAAAATTAAAAGTGGAAAAACCATGTAAAGTCCAGGATATCCTCCCTGCATCGGTACAGACTTCACCCTCTGATGGGGATGAGAAACGCAGTGGTCAAAGGAACAGAATTGTCCTCCCTGGTGTCCACGCAAAGATGGAAGGATCCCCCCCCCAAAAAAATACGCTCGTATCTGGAGGAATACATTTATTTCTCTATACCTTTTGTGAACCTGTTCCAATTTGCAAGGGGTTGGAAGCTCTAAATTTACCGCCTCCTCCTTAGAGCAACGCTTGCAGGGTACTCTTCCTCATTTCTGTGCGTCTGGATTCTTTGTCCTTTGGCCTCCACAGAACTTGGCACAGGGCCATTCAGTAGGTATTTGGTAAATACTCAGGATTTCAAACACTTTAAGCTGAGCTACTCTTGGCCTTTCTCTCTCCAGACCTGAGACTTGATCTTTCAGTCCATCCTCTTATGACAAGCCAATTTTAAATTTCATACTCATTGATATTTAATACAGAGGTCATAGAAGGTAATCATAGGCCTGCCACAAAGCAGACCAAATACTGGGCATTCGCGAAATTGATTTTGCCAAAACAAAAAAACGAAAAACAGAGGTACGCCTTGGTTCGTCCTCAGTCCAGATGTCCTGGAGATGTAAGAAATGCTCATGTGCCACCACCCTTTGACCTGCTCCATCTTAAGTCTTTTGAAAAACCTCCTTACAAGTCCTTCTGTATCTGCAAATGAAAAGGGGACTTATCAACATGAGCTTCCCCTTGTTTGGACATGCTGGTTTCCTTGGAGAACCCTCCAAAACATAGATGAAGTTAGAGGTATTCAGGGAAAGTTAAAATGAATCGAACTTTTACAGCTACTAAGGATTAATACTTCATGAGGAACATCAGGATTAAAGCCAAGTCTTAATATTAACCTCCTGCCAGTGGATTAGTTCATCTAAAAGCAGTCTGTTTAGTTGGGTTTAGAAACTGTCTTTAAGTGAGTTCATTCTTCACCAGGAAAATTATTGTGTTTGTGAATGTGTGTGTGCACACGATAAAAGAACGTGCTTGTTATCACAGATGTTCCTAACTTTAATACACATTCTGTGTTTCACAAGATCTGCATAAAGGAGAGGTAGGAAAAGACTAAATTGTAGACTAGTTTTAAAGTAATGCCGTGTGGTTATTTTCAAGAGCACTATCAAAAGCACCAAGGGAAGCAGGAGTTGAACCATATGTTCTTTATATGTGTCTGACACTTTTAAATGTATTATTTCATATGATATTTATAACAACCTAGGCAAAGAGTAACCAACTCATCCCAGCTTGTCCAGAACTGTCCCAGTTTTAAAACTGAACCCTGCCTCAGTCTCAAACTAAGACAGTTGGTCACCTTAGCATAGGTAAGGTGGTAAACAGTGTTCTGAGACCAGGTTCCAGCCTGAGTGGGGGTTCCCCCCACACCACCAGCAAACAGTTCTCCCATACCAGCTGCGTGTCCTACAGTTTCACTCAATTCTGACACGATCGACCCAGAGAAAGGGTCAGATCCTACAGGTTAAGGGCTCAGACCCACAAAACTGCCCCCCACGCACCTGTGCTTTTGGCCGACCAGCTATAGAGTAGAGGTTCCAACAACCCCTCCTTGGGTTCAGTTAAGTAATGAGCTAGAGGGACTCACAGAACTCAGAAACGTTTTACTTACTAGATCGCTTGTTTATCAGAAAAGGCTGTAAGTCAGGAACAGCCAGATGGAAGACCCGCATAGGGCAAGGTGTGTGAGAGAGGGTATGGAGTCTCCCTGCCTTCTCCAGGCACACTGCTCTCCCCAAATCTCCATGTGTTCTTGCCAGCCGGGAAGCTCTCCAAAGCCTGTCCTTTGGGGTTTTTAGTAGAGGCTTTATTACATAGGTATGGTTGATTAAATCATTAGCCATTGGTGATTGAACTCAGTCTCAGCGCCTGTCCCCTTCACAGACGTCTGAGGGCGGGACTCAAAGTTCCAACCCTCTATTCATGGATGGTTCTCCTGGCAACCAACCCATCTTTAGATGCAGTCCAAAAACCACCTCATTAGCATCACAAAAGACACCTTTATCTCTCTTGCCACTTTGGAAATTTCCAGAGTTTTAGCAGTTCTGTGCTAAAAACAGGGACGAAGGCCAAATATACATTTCTTATTATAAATCACAATATCACAAGCAGATAATCTTTTTCATATTTTACCAAAGAGGAGGCTACAATTTAGAGGGACGAATGACTCAAAATCACATAGGAGTTGTAAATGATGTGTTTGGTATTAGAACCCAAGCCTTCTAACTGCTATTATGTATTTTCCAAAACACCAGGCTGCAATTAACACAATGTGTAAAAACTGTGAGAATTTTATTGGCTTTCATTTTTTTCTAGAAGTTTAACCATTCCCTTTGTGACACCATAATTTTGCTCCCCAAACTCCTCTGAATAGGTAATACAGAGGAAAAGAAAAAAACTCAGTCCAGTTTATCAGAATTATTACAGTCTCTGTGAGCTGAGTGTGAATTGATGAAAATAACTTTAATGCTTTCCAAGTCAGTTATTTCTAATGCAACTATGAAAATAAGCGGTAGCCTGTGCATCTGCAGCCTAAAAGGAATGTAACATACCCTGCCTCCTCTGTCTGTTCCCATTTAGCTTAAAGAGGATTTTTTTTTTCTGTTTGTAGGGGTAAGCAAGTATTGGGGGGGTGGCAATGTAAAGCTAGACAACCCAAAATTATTAGACCTGGCTTTATTTCCTCACGTTACATTTTATCATTTCTTCTCAATACACAAAGAAGTGGATGTGTGTCCGAACAAACCTCTCCCATTACTGTCCTGTCTGTGCTGAGCAAAATTGAATCCATATGTCTTTAAAATGCTTTTCCATTTCTATGGCTTCTTTCAGAATACGGATCTTGGTGCAAATGTGGCCCACTAGACTACTAATGCTCATTTGCTCTTTCCCAACAGGCATCACAGTTGATAGGCATGGATTCATTTACTTTGTGGATGGGACCATGATTCGGAGAATTGATGAGAAAGCTGTGATCACAACTGTAATCGGCTCAAACGGTCTGACTTCCACACAGCCACTGAGCTGTGACTCGGGAATGGACATCACTCAGGTAGGCGCTGCTGGTTTTCAAGCGCTATCACCATTTGGCATCATGGAAATGGATAACAATTTTCTCATGCAGAAATTAGGTAGAAAGGAAGCCTGGTGTATCTGTTATAACACCAGATAGCAGAAGTTTCTCTTTCTGTAAGTTACTTTTTTCCTCCTCAGAAAAACTCCCTTGGGAGTAACGCTAGGTGGAATGTTGGCATACGAGTAAGAATGAAGGCTCTCAAATTTGAATCAATTGGAGGGTAAGGCCAGTCTTCTGTTGAGTATTTTCCGAGATACATAATTTTATTATGTTTAAATAATACAGTAACTCACATTCGGAAAAAGCGCTGACGACCAAAGTCTTTAGAAATCTTTTGTAATGTCTATATGAGTATGACTTGTTATTCATGTGTATGTAAGCAGCTATCTTTAGGGCATTTGAAAGTCTTAGGTAGAAGGGACATTCTCTCTGAGACCTAGTTTACATTTGTTTAGGAAAGCTCCTTGTAGAACAAAAGGGAAAGTTCAGCATAATTTCCACCCAAGTGGAAAACTCTGTTCTTACCACAGCGGTACAAAGGCGGGATTGGACACATAGGGAGATAATAGTGCATACAGCACAATTCCGGCATCCTGTGGGTGTCTTCCCTAGTCCGCGGACTCGAAGAGGTTGGTGTGTAGAATGAGAGAAGTAGACAAGACAGGCCTCAAAGGGATTTCCGTGCTCTAATCATCCCTGAATCTGTGACTCTGGTGAAGTACCTTATTAGATCAACTTTTTAAATGAATTAGAGTAGAAGTTGAGAATTTTAGGATTGGTTGGTGAATGTATCAGACAGGGTGGTTTTGACCGCAAATAAAGAAACATGTATCTAAAAATAGTTTCAACAATAAGGTCTCCTGATGTCACACGGTGAGATGATCAGAGGTGACAAAGATGCCAGCGGATTTCCTTTTTGTGTCACACGGACAAGAATGGAGTCACTGGTAGAGTCCCCTTAAAGTTACCTAAACAGGGGAAATGGGGATCGCCAAAATGGATTCAGACCCTCTGGAACAGGGTCACCTTCCAAAAGCATATTGCTGCCTAAGTCTTGAACCAAAAGCAGGCTTCTCTTGGGAAAGAATGGAGGGTTGCCGCGGGTGGGCAACCGGCGATACCCTGCACAGGTCATTCCTGCGGCTTCGTTCTTTGTACCATCTGGAGCCTAGGGTCACAAGGGGGCTTATGTGAACACGCCATCCGGAAACCTTGCCTTGGTCATGAGCTCTATTCATCCCTCCCATTCCATCCTCCAAACATACTCATGGCTCTGAAACACCAGAGATGTGCCTATTTGGGAGGTTTCTTCTTCTCTGTGTGCCCCTGCCACACCCCAGAAAGGCAGAAGGTAGTCAGGTACAGTCAACTACAAAAATAAAATGGGAATTGGAAGGCCTGGAAAACTGGCCCAATGAATGAACCATTCTTCAGAGAGATTTGAGTGGATCAGGCTGTCAAGTCGTAGAGCAGCCTAACTTTCCATGATGCAAAATCCTACAGAAGGCAAGGAAAAGGAGCGTTATTTATGGCAGTAAGGAAGGGTGTGAATGTGTTTCTATGGAGGAGGGGGACAAAAAAGAGAAGATGCACGTATATGATTCACTTGTGGGATATTTTTAACTTAAAATAGGACACTTAGTATTGCAATCAGTCAAATCTAAACAACTTCTCTGTTTCTGTGTGGAAAAGTTATGCTCAAAAGAGAATTCTTTGTCTAAATAGAGCAAACATATGATCCTCATCACCATGAGAAGGGTTCTTTCTCACATGGCATTTGCTAGCCATAATTGCCACAATAAAAGCTACCTCATCTCTTTCAGGCTGGGATGTAGAGTGTAGCCCATTGAAAAGGAGCCCTGGTAACCAGGAGACAGAATCCCATTTTCCCTATGGCATTTCATTCCAAGCCTCGGTTTCTCCGATGCCCTCCCTTCCCTTTATTTGACACAACTTCAACTATAGCAAAACAGTAGTTTTGGGGCACCTGGGTGGCTTAGTCGGTGAAGCGTCTGACTACAGCTCAGGCCATGATCTCAGGGTCCTGGGTTCAAGCACCACATCAGACTCCCTGCTCAGCGGGGAGGCTGCTTGTCCTTCTCCCTCTGCCCCTCCCCCCAGCTCATGCTGTCTCTCTCTCTCTCTCAAATAAATAAATAAAATCTTTTAAACAGAAGAGCAGTAGCTTTGGGGGTGGATTGTGAGTTGAGTGGGGCGGGGTGGGAAGTGGGTATTAGAAATTAGCAAGGCTGACTGGGAGAGAAAGCAGGCTTCATGTCCAAATTATTTGGCAGTTTTCTTTGCTGCTGTCCATTATTTCCTGTTCTGTGCTTAAAGTACCCTAAAGAGTAATAAGAATTTTTACTCTTAGGCTGGCACAAAACAATGAGTCTGTAATGATCTCTACCTCAGTGTCCAGATTATGACCCTCCACCTTTGTTAAGGGCCTGCTTCTCATAGTCCCATTCCCTTAGTCTGGAATTATCTCTGCTGCTCCAAATCCCATTCCCCATTCTCCTCACATCTCACCTTCTCCAGGGGACACTTCCCTAATTAGTTCTAATCCTCACTGTTGTTTCATTCTCTTACTAAAATTTAGTATCACCGCATTTAATATGTAATCTGTTCTCGTGCCAAACTGTGTCCAGCTAGTCTACCAGAGTAGACTGTATGTTCTTTGGGTATGCATAGTAAGTGCTCAGCAGGCGCAGTTAACACATATGCCGATATCAAAAGGACAGTATGGTGCAGAGAACGTGGAAAAGTAGTGAGAGATGAAGCTAGAGGTAAGTGGGACAACAGGGTGAAGTTTTATCCAGTAGACAATGGGGAGCCAGTAATAACATTAAGCAGAGAAGTACTTTTTAAAAAGATCACTCCAGCTATTGCATAGAGAATTGAGTGGAGGGAAATGGTGGTACAGGCAGGGGAGACCACTTCAGAGGCCATTGAAGTAATATAGGTGTGATGGGGACAAAACATACATATATGAATGATCAGCACCTTGTCAAAAGACTTCTGTACAAATTAACTCACTTTCCAGTGTTTTTTGGATGTCCAGATGATGTTTCTTTGGGATACAACTCTGATGACACTGACCACGAAGCTGCTCAGATTTATTCGGGTTACAGAGGCAAGCGGTGATAATGGCCAGAACTAAAGTATCAGCAGTATGGATCAAGAAACCTAGATCGATTAGTGAAATATTGGTGCTAAAATCAAAGAACTTGTTGACTAGACTTAATTTCAGAATTAAGGAAGTCCAGGTATGATGGTACCATTCTCTGAGATGAGGAATACAGGAAGAGGAGAAGCAGGTTTGGGGTGGGGGGTGAATGATGGGCTCAGCTCAGGACATGTTGACTTTGAGGTGCCGAAGCAGGTAAATATATCTTGCAGGCAACTGGAAATAGGTCTAAAGGTCAAGGCCTGAAATGGAGGTTAGATTTGGGATTATCAGTCCGCACATGGTAACAGCAAATATGGCAGTGGACGAGATCTTCCAAGGATGGTCCGTGGCATCAAAGAAAGAGGAGAGACAGAGAGAGAGAGAGGAGACTTAAGACCAGACTCCAAGGATACCGACCCTCAAGAGAAGGCTGAGGAGTGGGAGGCCACAAAGGAGACCGGAGGGAAAGACCTGACAGGTAGTAGGAAAACCAGGAATGTGGGCAGTCAAAAAGCCAAGGGAAAGAAGCATTTCAAAAGGAAGGGAATGGTTAATATCAACTGCTGCTTTAGAGGTCACATAAAAGAAGTTGGGTGGTTGTTTTTTTTTTTTTTTTTTTCTTAAGAAGCCATTTGGTTTGACAGCATTCGTGACTTTGATAGGAGTGCCTGTGGTAGAGTGCTAATTAATTGGAGTAGGATTGCAGGGGTAGAGTGGGAGGTGAGGAAATGGGGAAAGTGAAAATAGATCACTTTTTTGAGATGCTTGGCTGGGAAGGGGAAGCTCTGGCATTAAAGCAGATCAGCTCCCAGGTGTGTGCAAATCGGCACCCAGGTGTGGCACAGGTGGACAAAAGGTGGCAAACGCCAGCTTAACTCAGCTGAGTGAGCGCATAGAGTGTCTACCAGGAGGAAACAAGTGTGTGGCACAGCTGCCCAGATGCTCAGCCTTGATGGCCAGGGTTTCCCCTGTCTGTTTAGACAACTGTGGCAGATTGGGGCCCTATGTTTTCCAGGACCGTACTTAAGAACATGGGCTGTCTTCAGCTAGAAGGAAGGAAGCTGAGTCGGGAGCTTCATAACACCTTTCAGGAGCAAAGCCCCCGTTGTTTCTAGTAGTACTTACAGTGATCCAGCTGAGCTTCCGCAGTGCTCAGTTTCATATTTCAGTAAATCAAAATATATTGATGGGTGAGGATGAAGACAAATGTCTAAATGAAAGCACACAGTTTGCTGACAGAAACAGACAGGAGAGAGCACAGAGGCCTTGCAGCATGAAGATTTGAATCAGACCTTATGAGGAGCTTACTGATTCTCAGACTGTGGCAGCATCATACATTATCGAAAGACCTTGTAGAGTCCTTACTTTTTGAAACTTTTAAAGCAAACGTTGGAGAGCAACAATCTATGGCCGCTTGAAATACAAGCCTCTCTGGACTCAGGAAGAGGAACCAACCGTTTTCTCCAGGTCCTTCTAACCCTGAAGGTTGCTCTATAGAAATGTAACCCCATTACTAAAGTTTCTTGTTACTTTCCCTGCATTTCAGAACCAAAAGGTCCCCAGCAAGGGAAGGCCCATCCATGGTGGCATAGTACCTTTGGAAGCTGAGAAGTGATGTGGAGAACATTCTTCTTTCTCTTCTTTGCTTTTGTCTTCTGCACTTTTCTGAGGCAAACCTGAACCCCAGGAAGAATTAATCCTCGATAGTCTGCCCTAAACTTTAGTAGATCATGATGTCCTCCTTATAGTAATTCTAACAATAACTGCTACCATTTATTGAGAGCTTACTATGTGCCAGGAACTATGCTAAACATCTTATTCACACTGTTCCATCTTATCTTCGCAACCCAACCACCCTTGGGAGGTAGGTATAATTATCTCCAGCTACAGAGGAGAAAGCTGGTAGTCAGAAGAATTATGTATCGTGCTATGGCCACGGAGTTATGAAGGGATACAGCCAAGATTCAAGCACAAGCTTCCAGACCCCCGGTGCATTTTTACAACTTCTACATTTTCAGTGACAGTTGGGGATGACCAAATATCATTGTAGTTAGTGGGTGACAAATGCCGTTTGCTTGAAGAATATGTTGTTTATTCACAGAACGTGTGTTTAGTGGCACTTAGGAAATCATTTAATAAAACCTGATCATCTCAAGAAATGAAATTTGCTTTGACAATAAAATCAGCCATTTGTTCAAAATCAATATCCTTTTTTTTTGATTTACTGAAATGTGAAACTGCATTCTCAGTATAAACTCTGAAGCAAAGCTGCCCTTTGTAAGCACTGCTCTAAACAACAAGGCCCTTCACTTCAGGAGGTGAGTTGATTATGAAGAGATGAGGCTCTTTATTTCCGTCGCTGCTTTTGAATCACCCTGCTCTGGTAACTCGCTTCCATCTCATGCCTGACTAGAATGGACCTGGGAGTTAGACCCAGTCTCTTGGTGTTGATAGCAAATTTGAGAGCTGGCTTACTCCTTGGAGCCAGCCTAATGCTCTCCCAAAATTAGCTCAATTACAGATACACAAGGACATGGACCTTTTGTGTGCATAGACAATGCAGTTGACCCACTGTCCATAAGACACACACCTTCAGGTGTTTGTCTAGAGTATCCAATATAGAACCATTCCTTTTGCTGGATCATATGTATACTCCCCAGTGGTTCCCAAAAGCACCCAGTTGTCAAATGGACCTAAGAGGTGGAAGGAGGCATTATCCATGGTTATGAAAGAAGGACAGTAACTGGTTCTTTGGAGGAGCAAACTTTGACCCCATGCATTTAATCTGTTCAGCTAGTCTACTAAGAATCCTACTCCTCCTCCCAGTCATTTGATGGTGGACTTTTTGCTCCAGAATATTCTCACCATGTAATAACCAACCTGTCTTCAAACGCCTCTTGTGACAGAAAACTCACTGCCTCTTCCAGGCAGCTCATTCCATCTTTGAATGTCTCTGACTAATAGAAAGCTCTTCTGGGATACCTTTAACTTTAACTTTTTAGTATTCCTCTGACGTTTACCATCTAGTCTTACCACAACTCTTGAGGCCCTGTATTATTAATCTAATCTGTTTTCTTTTTTTTAAAGATTTTATTTATTTATTTAACAGAGATAGAGATAGCCAGCGAGAGAGGGAACTCAAGCAGGGGGAGTGGGAGAGGAAGAAGCAGGCTCATAGCAGAGGAGCCTGATGTGGGGCTCGATCCCATCACGCCGGGATCACGCCCTGAGCCGAAGGCAGACGCTTAATGACTGCGCCACCCAGGCGCCCCTAATCTAATCTGTTTTCTATGCAATAAATGTATTAGTGAACCAAAGACTATACTGGGTACTTTCACATATGTTATCTTATTTATCCTCATGACAATCCTTCAAGGTAAGTATTATGTTTCCCTATTTTTAATGAATGTGAAAAACAATGTTTGAAGAAGTTGAATAACTTAGTCAAGGTCACACAACCAATAAGTGACAGTTGAAATTTACATCTGGTCGACCTGATGCCCAAGTCCACATTCTTTTCACCAAACTGCTATATCAAACTGCCTCTTATACAAGACAGCCTTCTCAATCTATGTGAACAACTCTCTCAGGCCTCCTAAGTCACATCCCCAATTCATTGAACTGCCCCTCACTTGGCATAGTTTTGAGTTCTTTTGCCATTCCCCTCACTCTTCTCTGAACATGTTCCCATTTATTTAATATTTCTTTGAAAGTGAGGTTTCCAGAAGTGAATCAAATAATCCAGATGTGCGCTAACTCAGAGTTAAAATGGAGACTATCACAACCCTCTTTCTATATTCTCTGTTTCGGTTCATTTTGCCTGGGGGGTTTCAAAAGGACGTTTGCTAAAGAACATTTTCTTCAAATGAAAAAAGTCCCCATTTGTAAAACTGGTGCAAACAGCAGATTCAAACCAGAAGTGATATCCCAGAACCTTCCCTGTTCAGGCTCACTCCCACCCAATGGTGGTTCACATGGCGACCCCCAAGAAGGCGTTTTTGCAAAATACTAAGGAAATAAAGAGCACAGATTAAGAAACCACAGCTAGAGTTAAGTTAGATTTTTGGACACTTTTGATCTATGATGTGATTACAGAGGGCTAAAAATTCACATGTCTCTCATCCCTGTCTCCTCATCTCGTACTTGTACAGTTGGTTATTTGCATCATAGTGCAGGATCTCACAGTAGTCTGTATTCATTTCCATCTCATTAGATTCAGTCCTTATCTTGGTATTCTTCTGCCATTATCCAATATCTTCACTATCCTTCCCAGCCTTGTGTCACCTATGGATTTGATAAATGCCTTTTGTGTCCTCATCCATGATTATATTGATGAATAGATACGCCAAGATGAAATTGTGGCACCACTAAACTAGTTATCTGTTAGACTGTAAACCCATCTGTTTGAACTATTACCTATGGGTTGCAGTTCGTAGTGGAGCAGGAAATCAATATATTGGCCTATGACCAGCTTTAAGAAGAAAAGAAATGGAACAAAAAACCTTTGAGTGCATCATGTATAGTAAGGGTGAGTATTGTTTCATGAAACATTTATTTCAATTGTAGATCCTGGATAACGGTGTAAAATATAGTTCTTATTGAGGGTCACAGTCAAAACAAGTTTGAAAGCCACTAGCTTCACCTATATTTTCTTCAACTTATCCACAAAGAAACCTTATCAGGCTGGTAACTCTGTTTAAAAGGGGATAAAAATCCCTTGACATAATTTGTTTCCAGTCATAGTATCCATAAACCCCACTTTCTTATCTAAGAACTAAAAAACAATGGTTTAATAACACATTCATCTTTTCCAAATCGACATCAGGTTTCCTCCATGCAATTTGTGAGGCACATCTTCTGATTCTTCTTGAAGTCGGAACTATATTTACCCACCTTCCAGCACATCTTCTACTGCCCCTTATTTCTCAACAATCACACACACACAAAAATTGTTCTAAAAACCCATTTGTAAGTTCTCTCTAAGAAGTCATTCTTCCTGGCCAGGAAACTTGAACTCAGTTTAAAGAAGTTAGGCGCTGTGTTGCAGTCCCTTCCACTCATCGTGGACTTTAGTAACTTTGAACCAGTGCTCTTTGTGGTCATTCTCCTTAACAGAGAAAACAGAATTTCCCCTCTCTCATCCATCAGCAGCATTACACCACCTGCCCCAGGCATCGGACCTCTGCCTTCTTGCTTGTCTTCACTTTCTACATAACTGAAAAAGCCATTTTCTAGTGTCCTTAGAATTTTTTGCAAGCTTCAGATAAACCTCAACTGGATAGAAGGGGAACGAGAAAGCCTCTTTCTCAAAATCTACATGTCAATTCAACTTTATACAAGTGGATTTAGCATTTTCTGTTGTTTTGGAAAATACATATATAATAACATCCAGGCATGAAAAGTTACAGCAATCAGGGGAGAAAAAAGGGGGGAAAAAAACAAAAATAGTAGTTTTAGAACAGAAAAGTCACCTTCTTTTCGCTTCGTCAATTCTTGCCTGATGTTTCTCATTGTCTCTGCCTCTCTTCCTTGCCAACCCTTTCATGTCTACAGAATGGCCTCCATCACCCTGAGTGATACAGATGATATTGAAACTCAGGTTCTTCAGGGGTTACCTGCCTTTTCTTTGTGCACTTGCATCACTCTCCCATGTGCACACTGAAAGGGAACAGAATTAGATCTTTCAAATGAAGACCATTATAAGTAAAATTCCCTGCAGGGACAGACTTCTAAATTTTGTGAAGCTCTGTAGGGAATCAAGAAAATCTGAATTATAATAAGTTTGCTTGAATAAAGGGATCTCCGGGGGGGGGAGAAAGTTTATTTTAAAAGTTCTTGCCACCAGAGATGCAAATCTCACCACCTCCAACCCCACCACACCCTCCCAGTGCTTCAGTGACTATGGGACCTGTCTCACTGTCAAAGCAAAGAAGAGGTCTCTGATCACACTCCAGATAATTCAGACAGAGGGGTATGTGGTAGAATTCTGGAAGGAATGAGTTGCTGGTAAACAGCAGGACAGAGAAGATGAAAGCAACTTATCTGAGATCTCTGTAAACACCTCTGTCAGGAGCCAGCAACATCACTGGACAACATGTCCAGCTAAGTGGGCATCAAAGAAAGTGGGCAAAAGGGGTAAGAGATTAAGAGTGGAGAATGGCTCAAACAGCAGATTAACGAGGCCCACGGAGTAGTAAAATGAAACCCAAAAAGTTATGTGGTAGCCCTTGTACCATCCGTTTACTTTATCCTGTTCAGTCATGGTTAGGTTGACCAACTGAAGCACCCACTTCTGTAGTGAGCACCAACTAACATATTGGATGGCATTAAAACTCATACCAGGATAGACAATATCCCGTGTGTCCGTTCAGCAGAATATTACACAGCCTCAAACAGGGACATCTTACCATCTACTACAACATAAAAGAACCTCGAGGACATTCTGCAAAGTGAAATAAGCTAGTGCCCTAAAGGGAAATAGTTCATGATTCTACTCATAGGAAGTAACCAAAGTAGTCAAAATCGCAGAAACAGAAAGTAGAAAGGTGACTGCCAAAGGAAGGGGGGAGAGGGAATTAGTGTTTCATGGGTAGAGAGTTTCAGTGTTGCAAGATGAAAAAGTTCTAAAGATCCGTAGCAAACAATAATGAATACATGTAACACTACCGAACCGTACGTTTAAAAATGGTCGAGATGATAAATTTAACCTTATGTGGGTTTTCCACAACAGTAATAAAAAATTCATACACACCAAACCTCCAATGGATTTTCCCATTTTCTTTCACTGTTCTCATGCCTGGACAACATCAATTGTGCAGCAATCTACCTACTCAGCAATTGGTTGTTGCGGCAATCCAAACGTAAGCATCCTAAATCAGCAATGTTCTGCTCTGTTCATTTGAGCCACATGCACTCAGTCAATCCCCATCAGTCACAGCCAGTCCCTCCTGCTGATCCGAAGGCTCGTACTATAGATGCAGAAATGAGAGTGGGGGAAGTGCTCGTCTCTACAAGGTAAAGAGGGAGCTCAGTCTACATCAACCACGGCAGGAAGGCACTGCTAACATTAGCCACACTCTTCTCAGAAACCTCAATCTATCGGTAACTTTAAATGTGAAAGTATTTAAAATACAAAGCAATGGCTACTAAAAACGAGCAGACTTACTAACTTCCTAACACAGGCATGTTTATAAGCTTGGAACGTTTTCTTTTCTTCAGGATCACTGGGGCATATTTTACTAAAGTTCTCTAACACCTATTTCCCTTTGACCGAGGTAGCGTGGCTAGTAGAAAGAACACAGACAATCCCAGATTCTGTCATTTATTAGCAGTGTGACCTCAGGCAGGTTCCTTGTGGGCTCCGAGTCTAAGATTCCTCAACAGCGTGGAGTGGGATAAAAACGCACACTGTCTTCTAAGGCTGTCGTGACAGTTAGACAAGAAAACAAATATGAAAGAACTTTGGTTTTGGAAAGGCACTCGCCACTGTAAATGGTGAGTGTTGACCAGAACTGAAGAGAGAGAGGGCATATGGCATTACCCGTAACCTTGGCTTTTATGTGTTCCTCTGCCACACCAGTTAGGTGGGCGGCATGTGGAAAGAAAGTGGCACAAACCTCGATATAAGTAGCAATCAAGTTATGCTGTCACAGAGCTTGAGATGGCCGTTAATGTTGATCCCATTTGATAGCGGCCCCAAGAATCATTGGAAAAAGTCTTCTTTAAGAGTCCCTAGTGGCTCTCCACATTACTCACCTGTAAATGAGTGATCTGTTAGAGTTTATGCCTGAAATTACATAATAATGCTAAATAAACACTACTTTTCCTTGCCATTTCTATATTCCAGAAAAAGAACACCTATTTTTGAATCATTTCTTCTGTCCTCCTCTGAAACATGGCACTATAGAAAAAAAGTAAATCATTTTTGTCTACTTGTCGACCCAAAAGAGGTTTCTCTATAATTTCAGATTCAGCAGTACACTTGGAAAACGAACACTAGAATTTTAGAGCTGGCTAATTATTCCTCCTTATGAAGGCTAATTCAATAAATGACCCAATTGTTGATTAAGTGTCCTCGCTTTCTTTCATGTGAAAGCACTTGGAAAAGTATGAGCTGCTTTACAAATATAAGGGATGATGTAAGACGTTAATTGGCATCTTCAGGAAATATTTTCTGTTGATTCATCATGCACTTGCTAAAATGGGAGGACACAAGAACAAAACAAGTCTGCAAGGTGGTTATTCTGATTTGGTAATATCTGTGGTTGTCAGTCTCTAATTTAAATGCATTCCTGGATAATGTTATTTATTGCTCATTCAGTTCAAACCTACTCTCCTCGCTCTGTCAAACGTAGGAGAAGACTTTCTGGCATTGCAAAGGAGAGCCAAACTTTTTTCTAAGCCTTTCACAGAGAGTGCAAGAGACAAAGTCAAGCCTCTAGGGTAGACTCTCCTTCATAGTTCTACCAATATAAAAAGTCAGCAAAGCATAGTGGTTGGGAACACAGACTACCTGGGTTTTAATCCCAGATCCACCACTTGCTAGATGTGTGCCCCTGGGAAAAATTCTTTATCTGTAGGTGGCAATGATGATGTTACATTCCTCGATAGGGAAGTTGTGAGGATTAAATGAGATAGTAGATATAGAAATCACTTAGCAAAGCTCCGGGCTCATAAGTGCTCAGTAAATGAGTAGTAGTTAGTAGCAGTAGCATTTGACCCTCCATCCACACAACAGAAAATTGAACTGATCGTTGACAAAGCCAAGATCAAAAGGACCAAGAAGTTTGGAACGGCTATAGAAATTGTGCAGTCTTCCCTTCTGTCCTTTGTACACAGGGGTACCTTGTGCGAAGAGGCATGCGTGTGCCTGTAGATGAGTCTGGTGGGCTATAGCCGCTAGTGCGCTCCAGACACTGGTCTTAGCCTGCTGTGACCTTCACAGAATGCTTCATCTGCCTAAGGCTGATACGGCACCGATCTAGATCACTTACAGGACGCTCACTGTAGTCCTTGAACAGTGCCCCAGATCTTTCACTTTCTTTCTACTTTCAAGACGTGCCATGCCAACTATGGAGCCAAGGCTGGAACGTAGTGTGAGTTTCATATGTCTCTGATTTTGATATGTATAGATTTTAGATCAAATTCCATCTCTTTGAAATCAAAAGGTAAAAGAGCAGCTGATTCTGTAGGTGGCCTGCAACCATCCTAGGTAGGTCAATTTCACACACACAGAAATAAATATGACAGTAGATGAGTAAGGAAACAGAGTTTATCTAGGTCAATATGCAGAATATGACTCGCCCAAGACAAAACAAGATGCTCCCAGCTATGTGGGAAATCAAAAGGAAAGAAGTTATAAGGCTGATGTATTCATAGGAAAAAAGCAGTATTCTAGGATTTTCGAGGCAAGTTTAGTGTATGAGTGGCTTTGTCTATCCAGTGACCCTTCTGTTTTATGAAGACATTCAGGTTCCAAGCATGTCAATCAGTTTTTAAAGATTCTAATACGTAAAAAGCCAAATTTAACAAAATAATCAATGGGGAAAAGCATTGCAATAAGATGATCCACAGAGTTCCTTTAAATATCATTTCCCGTCTCCAAATTCATTGAAACTCTTTTTTTAACTGCATTTTTCAGGCCTGCACCTCTAAGGAAAAATCACAATTAGGGAATAATAACCTATTATCAGAGATATTTGCGTTGCTCCCTCCAAAGTGACAGCTCGGGTTGTTTATATAAGAAGTGGAGAACAGCAGGCCACCATCTTCAACTCCAACATATCCAAATTCTGCTGAAATGTCTGCGCACAAGCAAATAGCCGGAGTTGTCAGGGGCCTTAAAATAAAAGTCAAGTACCGTGCTCAATGCTATATCGAAAACATAATTTATCACATAAATAAAACTCCCTCAGCAGTGTCCTCTTTCCACACAAAGGACAATGGCACGTTAGCTCTTATTAAAACTATTAAGCACCAGAGGAAAAGCATCTTCAAAGTTCAGGGAGAGTCACAAGATGCAAAGCTTGCAAACTACTTTTGAACCACTCAGTCTTCCACATATTTTGCTCGGCAGGCACCATGACCTGAAATAAACCTGAAACTCTCTAAGATACAGAAATATCTGGTTGGTAAATTCAGAGGTTAGCATCTAGGGCTTATACAGCCAACATCCTGGGCTAAGTCCTAACGTAAGCCAGTTGGCCTAACTATATTTCAGACCATACCTTTGAACGTAGCCCCACTCTCTATTACCTATGGGAAGGGAAAGTTTGTGAATCGGTGCCAACCCTTCTTTGTTAAATGGAAACACAATTCAGAGAAAGTTCTATTGGCTGTCAGCAGGAGTGTCCTCTTTCCATGCAAAAGTTGGTATATTCGGAAAAGTGAACACAGGGACATATAAAACATTCACCAAGAGGCCTCCATCTGCGGAGAGGTGTTTATCTTCAGATACATAAGAAGGGGATTCTGACGGAGCAATCCCAGTGTCTGACAAGGAGGCTAGCGAGAGGGAATGTAAAAAAGATATTTAGTAGTAAATGTATTTTTGCTTATAAGCAGCAAATGTTATTATTTGTAAGTAAACTCTAAGCACCTAGGAAATGTTGTCAGGGGCCAACCTTCTAAACCATTTAGCACGGAATTCTGTCTCCAAAAAAGGCATGTGGGAGGGTGGCGTGACCCATCATGAAATCTTCCTCAAAAATCACAGGAGTGAAAAGTTTCTAGAGAATCATGACAGCAATATGGCAGTTCCAGAGAGTCGGAGAAGCTCTGGTTAAAGCCAATCACAACCAACCCCATAGAGTCCAAGCAGAGTGGATTTACTTTTTATGCATTTTTTCTGGACATGGCAGCTTCACCGGCCAGCGGATGATGCAGAGGGTGCTAGTGACTAATAACGTCTCCGGTTCTTCCCCAGTTCTTGTTCACCTTTACTAGTTTTCTATCACCACTGGCTTACAGTGGGTATTGCTCTTCCTCTGTCCTTGTAAGAGGCTTCTTGCTATGAATATCAGTCAAAATCCAGTCAGAAAAACAGAACTCACATTGTTGTTTTTTTTTTTTAACAGAGAGAATTTAATATCGGGAATGAGCTGCACAGGTTTTAGAGTGTTGAAAAAAAGTTTGAGGGGCTCCTGGGTGGCTCAGACGTTAAGCGTCTGCCTTCGGCTCAGGTCATGATCCCAGGGTCCTGAGATGGAACCCCGCATCAGGCTCCCTGCTCAGCGGGAAGCCTGCTTCTCCCTCTCCTTCTGCCCCTCTCCTCTGCTCATGTTCTCTCTCTCTCTCTCTCAAATAAATAAATAATCTTTTTTTAAAAAAGGTTAAAATAATATCTGCAGGAATCAGCCACCACCTCTAGGGCTAGGGGAACAAAGGAAAGAGGTTGGAGTTGTCAGAACCTAGAAAGATGGAGGATTTGCTCTATCGAGGTGGGATCCGCTCCTCTGAGTGGGGGATGCAAGCCAGCTGCTTCTGGTGCCTCTGAGGTGGCATAACGAGACTGATTCTCGGAGTCTAGAAAAGAGCTGGGAAGTACAGTCAGCTACTGCTGCTGGGGTGAAGAGCTACTGTTGCAGCCATGCTGACTGGAAGAGAAAGCAAGCAGGAAGGAGCAAGTGCCTTCTCCCTCCTCTAGCTTTCTGGAATCGCTTTATTTCCCAGACTGTCAGGACCTCTCAGAAATCCAGCTGGCAAAAGAGAAATAGAGTTAGCAGAGTCCCAACCCCAGCATCACAAAGCAATGTCCAAAGGGGTGAGTTTGGAGCTGTGAGACAGTAGCTTAACAACGAGCGCACTGTGCAGTGAAGTGTTAGATTTCCATGTCGTTGTTGTTGCCGGAGTCACTCAGATATGCTTACAGTTTGGATGAAACATTAATTGGAGTGGACTGTTTGCCACAGAGGATTTCATCATTCCTGAATCCGTAAGAAGGTGTTATTGGGAAACCTCAACCAGAGCCGCTCGACGTGTTTCCGAGAGTGATTCTGACTCCCCTCTTGTTGAAGCTTGGGTATTCAATATTCATCACCATTTTTTGCTTTTGTTCAGGCTCAAGTCTGTAGCCTGCCTGCTTCCTTAAATGATTCTGTACACATGGTAAGTGGTCAGGTGGCCAGTCTCCAGAGTTCTGGAAGCATGAAGCCTGAGCTGGGCCATCTGTTGATTGCGTGCTGTTTTGTATCACACACAGGGAAGTGGTGGGCAAAACCCAGAAGCACACTGCAGGCCTAATGAAAATAGGACCAGTTCAGTCTTTCCTCTAAATGTTCATTAGGCCATCTGCTCTTATTAGTAGCCTTATCATTTGGAAACATTACAGAGTTAAGATAAGAGAGACAATCTGTGGAATGCTGGTCTAACTTGAAATGAACTTTTGAGTAGAGCCATCATGAGTTGTGATATTTCTCTTCCCATACAGAACCCTGCCCACTTATATCTTAACATCTCCATGGTGCAATCTTTTAATAGTTCCTTCCTGAATATTATACCAGAAAGAAGGCTTAGCAATAGCTACAGAAATGAAAACATAATCTTGGAGTGGCTGATCAATGAAATCAGACCATTTCATAAAAGCTGTGCAGTCATACTTCTGGCCTGTAAATTGCTTTAGATGCCAAAGGGAATTGGAAGCTTGGTCTATTCTGTCGAGCCAATACTATAATATTAACAACCTGCAACAGACAAGTTTCTGCAACTTCTCAGCAGGAAGAAACTGCAGAATGACTCCAGGAGCTTCTTCTCAGTCCTTGGCTCCTTTGCAGGCAAAGCCTTGGCTCTCAGGAGGACAAGAGCCCCACCCCACAGTGGTCCTCTCTTGCCTGAATTCACTCAGAATCTATGGCCTCCTCACCTGCCTTCACATTTTATTTCGTGATACCTCGGACTGTTCCCTAGTTGTCTTGCCTTCTGTATGCTTGTCTCCCACAGTGCTGAATATACAGTAGGCATTTCATAAATACATGTAATATGAAAAGGAAACAGAGACTCAAAAAGGGAAAAACAGGAAAGCTTCCATGTGCCTCTCCCCACCCACGGAAGTGCTGAAAGGGTTAAGTTCTTTGACTCTAATGATAAAACCCAAGATACAGAGAGATACAAATAGTAAATCGGCAAGTAGCATCATGTACAATATGTTCTTCTTACAATAACAATCAAATTTACAAACAAATTAGCTGTGGAGTCTGAAGGACATTCTGTAGTTCTCACACTGGGCCTTCATCTCCTGCTGATAGATGACTTTGACTGTAAATTGAAAACTGGAAGTGGTTAAACATTCTGTGTATTCACAAGTGCCATTTCCAAAATTGAGGCTTCAGAGAGGAGATGCAAGGAAGGGTCGACGGAAACTCAGAGCAATTATGCCTGTTATTAAGATGAGGTAGTGGCAATTACACAGCAGACTCAGAGAGCGTGTGTACGTGCTGATTGCTCGGAGGGAGCCTGTAAGAACAAACTTTTATAGCACCCATCAGGCCTTGGGTCTCTAGAGGAAGTAGAGATTTTCCGCCACTCTGTCAGTGTGCTTTTGGACAGAGCTTATGGCCCCGGGAACCATCTTGGAAGGGATACATGCTTGTCTTCTTAATGAGCTTGAGTGAGACTCTTAGGTGACAGAATGGCTTCATTCACTGTTTCTTTCCTCGAGGATAACCATTCTCAAGCTTCTTGGCATCAGGACCTCTTTGCACCCCTAAAAATTGTCGGGGACCTCAAAGAACTTTTCTGTATGTGGGTTTTATCTATTAATATTTGCTTTATTAGAAATCAAAACAGTGGGGGGGCGGTGCCTGGCTGGCTCACTCAGTTTAGGTAGAACATGCGACTCGTGATGTCAGGGTTGTGAGTTCAAGCCCCATGTTGGGATAGAGATTACTTAAAAATAAAATCTTAAAAAAAAAAGAAATTAAAACTGTGAATTTTTTCTGAACACAAAGATATGCTAGCCACAGGTACCCTCTGGAGAACTCCACCCACTGTACACTCATGAGAAAGTATTTTAAAAGGCAAATAGTATTATCTAAAAAAAAATAGTTTGACTTCACAGACCTCCTTGAAAGAGTCCCAGGGATCCCCAAAGTGCATAGACCAGAATGGGAATACCATATGTCCTCAATTCTAAGATACCATGGATAGTAAGACATGGCATCAATTTGACAACTTGGGGTGGTATTAGAGAAATGCTCCATTAAATGTATGCAGTGATTAATAAGACACATTCTGACTTCAGGAAAGTTAAAATATGGAGGAAGTAAGAAATGCACTTCTTGGGGCGCCTGGGTGGCTCGG
Organism: Ursus americanus; assembly: GCF_024610735.1. Classification (NCBI taxonomy): domain Eukaryota; kingdom Metazoa; phylum Chordata; class Mammalia; order Carnivora; family Ursidae; genus Ursus; species Ursus americanus. The sequence goes on from NC_142164.1 coordinate 25,214,351, forward strand.
TCATTAAGCATCTGCCTTCGGCTCAGGGCATAATCCCAGGGTTCCTGGGATCGAGCCCCACATCGGGCTCCTCTGATGGGAGCCTGCTTCTTCCTCTCCCACTTCCCCTGCTTGTGTTCCCTCTCTCTCTGGCTGTCAATCTCTCTGTCAAATAAATAAAATCTTAAAAAAAAAAAGAAATGCACTTCTTAAGATTGAAGAAATATGGCAATTTCCACTAACCTCCATGGGTCTCTGGAAACCCAGATTTACTGACTCAAACATGTTGATGAAAAATAGTTTTTCTTACAGCCTATTTGCATTTCATAATTTTTTAAATGCTTTCATGAACTAAAAATGTTACAGTCAATGAGGCACTAATGTTTTCATTCAACAAACATTTGCCAACTGTAACACCGGATTCTGGGAATACAAAAATGAATGAGACCTCACCCCTGCCCTTGAGGACTCACAGACCTAGTACAAGACATAGGAAGGCAAACATGTATTTATAGTATAATGAAGAAGCATTGGATCCAAATGAGTCATGAAGCTTAAGCAGCTTGAAGTACCCAAAGATGGGGCACTGGGTATTCAAGAATGCTTGAGGTTAATCACTAAGTTTAAGCAATTAGTCATCCTCCTAACAAAGGGCTGCCCTAGTGGACTTTGCCATATGTGTCAGTCACTTTCAGACATTAATTTATTTCAATTTAATTTAATTTTGCAAATGCCAATGATCTATCCAGAGACATAGAACTAGAAATCTGTTAGAACCATTTGACCGTAATGGTATAGTCAGTAACACTGGTCAAGAACAGAACCTAACAGAACATTTTCTTCATTGTGATTAGATTAAACTGAAAATAGCAGAAACCCAACTCCCCAATATAACGGTGACACAGGCATGACAGCAGCCAGACTAGAGGTATAGTGCAGGACTAGGATGGCAGCTCTATAAGATCATCAGGGACCTGGGCTTCTGGATACTTCATGGTCTAAGACATCTGCCAACAATCTCAATCAATATATTCATATTACAGAATGGAAGGAAGGACAGAAAGAGGCCCCTTCCAATTGGGTCAGCTCTCATTATATAGCCATTGAAAATATCAATTTAAAAGTGTGAATACTTTAAAAAAAAAGGTGGGGGGTGCCTGGGTGGCTCAGTCAGTTAAGCATCTGACTCTGGATTTTGGCTCAGGTCAGAGTCAGGAGTTCGAGCCCCATGTCTGGCTCCACACTGGGCATGGAGCCTGCTTAAGATTCTCTCTCTCCCTCTCTGCCCCTCCCCTGCCCCCCTCAAAAAATAATAATAATAATTAAATAAATAAGAGTGTGGATACTTCCACGCTTCCTCTTATATCTTATTGCCTTGAACTTTATCACATGGCTACAGAGAATTGCAAACAAGACTGGAACATCTTCTATTGTAGACAACAGTGTGCCCAGATTAAAAAAAAAAAATTGGGGGTTTACTACTAAGGAAGAAAGAGTGAATGAATGATAGGGTAGGCCTAGAACTAGTAGTCGCTGCCACAGGCATCGTAGTAACCATAAATTTAACATTTTGTTTTGACCCTGATACTGTCTGAGCTTTTCAAATTTATAAAAGCCATCTAGAGAAAGTTTGGGGTTTTCTGCAGTTGGAAAGCAAAATGACACCTTTCAGAATGATGGCCCCTATTGATCTTGCTTTTAAAAAGTAGAAATTATGAGCAGATGAAATACACCAGGACTGCTTTGAAGCTTTTCGTTGTTTGTTTTGCTTTGCTTTGTTCCCCCACTACCAAACTGTAGTTTAAGAACATTGGAGTAGATGTAATTTTAATCTGTAGGCTCTGTAGCAGAATGATTCCAAAGATCAGTCCACTGTAACTCTTAATTAGATTGATCCTGACTATTCATCTGCAATGAATAATGTACTTAAATGTCCGTTATTCTGATTGGGCAGCCATGAAGACAGACCATGCTGATGCATTTGACCAAAGGTTGAGAGGTTCCTCAAACTCTCCAGCTGCTATTCAGAGAAACACAAGAGTGTGGATCTGAGAAAATGGGAAATAATTTGCCAGTTGACAAGTCCATGTAATCCTGGTGTATTTCATCTTCTAATAATTTCCACTTTTTAAAAGCAAGATCAATAAGAGCCATCACTCTCAAAGGTGTCATCTTGCTTTCCAACTGCAGGAAACCAAACTTGGTCCAGACGGCTTTTTCCCCCTTTTATAAATTTGAAGAAGCTCAGACAGTATCAGTGTCAAGAAATGAGACGGCCATTTGAAAACTGACAAAAAGTGATGCTAACAATCTGGAGTTGTCAGCTTTTAGAAGCATGGGGAAATCTAACATGGAGTTGGCAGAACACCTGGCAGAGAGCGCTCAGTCCCGTCACTGTATCTTCCCCAGGGCTGGCATACTACAGAAGAGATAATCATACATTTCCTGGAAATTCCTACTGAAGATGCCTCAGAGATCAAAATCAAACAGAGTCGTTTTTCAAATGAGCCATAAGGCTGAAAATGTAAAGGACGGAGATTAGAAGTGTTATGTTTGGGATGGGGAGACGGGGCCTTTTGGGAAACAACTGGTTTCTGCAGCACAAACTTCAGGAAAAGCAGTTATGAGCACTTGGTGGCAATTGTAAAGTATAGTAACAGTCATGATATATGTTCCTGAGGCTCTTTCACGAAAGTCAGTTTCTTGAAATTGATGGAATGGAACAGAAGTAGTCTACTACTCTATGTTGCTAGCAACCCCTTGTAGGTACCAGAAAATAAAGGAAATGAACTCAGCAAAAGACTATAAACTCTGTGAAGGCAGGACCCAGTCTGTCTTGGTTAGACTGGCTCCCTAGTGCTTACCATAGTGCCTAAAATAGATATTTGTTAGTAGAAAAAAGGAAAATAATTAAAGTAGCATGCTCTGCACTTGGAATTGCACCAAGAAGGCTGTTACAAATAACTGGGGAATGCAAAGAATAAGCTAAAGTATTAGCCATGAAATTGGCTGACATGTATGTGAAATAACATACCCCTATATAAGCCAAATTTCTTGGAAGACACATAGCTTAGAAGGATTCTTAAGAAATGGAATCAATGAACAGGGGGGAAATGGCTGGTGACACAGAAGCAGGGGGAACTTTGAAAGACCGTCTACTGTATGACTGCATTCTAAAGTTCACAAGATAACCAAGAAGGAGGACATTGCAATAGTCAGGGACCAGAAGAAATTCAGGCATGTTCCGTGATAAATAATAAGTAGGCCTTTACAGAGCTCTTTCTGTGTACCAGGTGCTATGCTAAACGCTTTATGTAGATTTTTTTCAGTTCCTATAATAAATGGTTGAGAGGAAATATTATTACTGTACCCAATTTCTAGATGAGTAAACTGAGGCTCAGGTTAACTGATTTGCTGCAATGTTGGCTCTGTCTGGAGGTATTTGTGGTTGTCACAGTTCAGGGAGTGGTGCCACTGACATCTAGTGAATAAAAGCCAGAGGCGCTGCTAAACATCACACAATGCACAGGACGGCCCCCACAAAAAAGAATGATCTGGCCCCAAATGACAATCATGCCTCAGTGGAAAAGTTTAAACCCTGTCCCTGGCAAACATTTAAACATCCTCTATCACCACTATATACCTTACTTCGACTCTATGCCCTAGTAACCCAGACCCATGTTATTTCCCCCACTCCCATATGGTTTCATGTTCCTGTTTTCCATTCACTCTTTTCCCTCTGCTGAAATCACTTCTCCCCCTTTGCTTCACCTCGGTACCTTAGCTTCATCCTTCAAGATGAAGCTGACGTTTCTCTTCTAGGAGTTATTGTCCTCCTCCCCCGTGTTCCCATGTCATTCTGGGCATACGTCTGTCATGGCCCTTAACCACATTATATTGAAATGAGCTGTTTCTGGATCTGCCTTCCCCCACTTGACTGTGAGCTAGTCAAAGGCAGGGACCTGTTTCCTTTCCCTTGATAACAGTGCCTGGCACAGAGTAGGCACCCACAATGCATTGAACCAAAAGATGACAAGTGACAGAGACAAAGACAAATCACTCGACTTATAAGCTTTGACCTTCTTGGCCAAAGAGAACAACCCTTACATGGAGTCAAATGAGGTAAAGGGGAAGCCAGGATTGGTGAGGAGAACGTGGAGAAATGTGTCCAGTCTTCTAGCTGAAGAATCAGATGGCATAGGGGCTAAGAGCATCTATCCAGAAATGGAGATATCAGTCGTTTCTTTCTCAAGTGATTGCTCCAAGCATATAAAGTGATAATCCATGCAAAGAGCCTGACACACAGGAAGCACTCAGTAAACAGTAGTTACTTTTATTAAAGGCTCAGATGAGTGGGCCTGTAATTTTATAGGTGTTATTGATTAGGATCCATTCAAAGGAAGGGGAAGCACCTATTTATATTTTAAAAGTAAGTCAATTTAAAGAAAAATATTAAGTCAATAATGGTGCAGGTGGTGGATAGGCAGGGCAAAATTTGTAAAGACATTATGTGGACAACTGAAGTCTGGTAAACAGAACAGAAAGGGCACTGCGTTGAATGGCACATGGACTAGATCCCTTCTAGCTCTAAAGGTCTATGACTTTGAAACCATCATTAATGTTAATCCCGTTTACCATCCCTTACTCTGCCCAGGCACTGCGCTGAGCACCTAGTATCACTATCTCATTTAATCCACACAGTGACTCTAACAGAGAGACTGTTGCTAGCCTCTTTTTCTTATGGAAGATGAGGAAACCAGACACTCATAGAGGATACCTCATTTGCCTATGGTGGCACACAGTACAGGAAGGAACCAGCCTTCAAACTGTTAGGAAGAGCCCAAGTGTACAAATTATGGTCTGTGTCAACAGTGTGGGATTAAGTATACAATTGAGGAATTTTCTAGTTTAGTCTGAGGGCTCATATTAAAATACTGCATTTACACATGGATTTTCCCCCATAGGACTCTGCTGCTTCATATACTGTTAGCTTCGGTCGAAATTAGCTGGATCTTTAAACCAGCCATGGGATTGGCTGACCTGAGAGTCAAGTTCCTTCAAGGCACATTTTCAATTAGCAGAGGAAGACATAGTGCTGTCAAGGCTTGACATCCAGACCAAGAGCTCCTTTCTGCTCAGGGTTATTTCTCAGGGCCCGTTGTTGGGAGATGGGCACATTCCCCCAGCTGGTGGCTACACCAATGACCTTTAATGCCAGTTTAGCATAAATATATTTTGACATTTCAAACAAATTAATGTATTTTTACAAGGTGGGGCAACCACCACAAATTAGGTCAAATGGTTTGCCTGTAGGCCTGGTCACAGGCAGAGATTCCAGAACTTCCCTGCTGCTCCATCTCTTTCTGCTCCCACCCCCAAAAGAAATGTTTCTTTGTCCCTGGAAGCCACTCGGACGAATGCCAGCAACTCTCAGGGATTAACCTTAGCCCTGCCTTGATAACTTAGAATTCTAGGGTCTCTGCAACTAACAGATGCTAATTCTGACTGCCAGAATCAGCTCAAGGACTCGTTCCATATGTTATGTTGTGGGTTAGGGAAATGCCTCGGTAGTAAATGTGGTGGTTCTATTGTGTGGGTATAAAGCACCAGTTCCTTGAAAAATTACCTGAAAATGGGAGTATTGAACATGAGAAGGCTGTAAAAGGAACTGACAACCTGAGGTAGGTGAAAAGGTGCAGGTTCTGAAAAGGCAGACCTTGGATTACTAAGTAGCCACACATCTTTCATTTGAGCAGATTTCATAGACAAGCTGCCCAGCCAACTCAAATGGGAATTAAAGGGATTCTGTGTAGCTGGTATAGAAAGTGTTTCAGAAGCACAAAGGCCACTTTAGTCACAGGAAACTGCCAGAGGGTGACTTATTTGATGGAAAAGAAAACAAACAGACACAATAGCTGGTGTATTTTTGAGGCGATATTAAATCTAATAAACATGACACCAATAGTATTGACTTAAATCGGGTTGGGCGAGTTGGAGAATTTAACAGCTTATCTTCCAGCTACCAGCCTTTATCTCAGAGGCATCCTTGACAGCAGAGAACAGAGTCCAAAACATGTCCTTCTCTGACTCCTGCCAGGTGTGCGCCGTCCCCGGCCTCTGCCCTGGCCTCAGCTCTCAGAGTGGAGATAATTAGAACGTCATTTCTGCCAGCTTTGTTTTTTCTGGGTCACTGACTTCAGACTTGATCAAAATAGGAGTGCTGTGCTGAAATAAATTCATTTCCTCTTCCTCAGCCAGCCCCAGGTTGTTTCCACAGGACCGGCACACACACACACAGCTGCTGTACGGGGGCGACAGTGTATATGGAGGCCCAGAGCGAGGGCACATGGCGGAGGAGGCAGCACCCTCCACAGCAGTGGGCTCCCCCTCTCTCGGTCGCAGGGCGCTGACAGGCACAGGCCTCAGACAGACGTGCTGAGGAACACATCACAGCAAACTGCTCTGGGAGCTGTTAACGCTGGTGTTTAATGTTTATCCAATGGCCTCAGTCTGAAAGGCTCTGTAGAACATGCATAACACAGCTCAGCTTTATACTCCATTAGCATTCAAACTCCTAGCTGCCCAGAGGCATATGGTACTGACCACGGAAGGCCAGTCTATGTGGAGGCTGAGGGCACGCAGAGACATGGGGGCGGAATGAGGTTGCTGGGTGTCTGGGAGAGACACTCGGAAACAGGGACAGAGAGCCCCAAGTGCTACAGGGGGAAGGCTAAAGACGACCTTTGTCTTTGTTACAACATCACCAGTTGCCCACCATTAAGAGGCAAAATGAGAGGGAAGACCTGTCTCACACTGGCCTTTGTCCACTTCATTACTGACTGAGCGTAAGGCCTCTTCCAGCCGGGGATGGAGTGGGGCTCCCCTCGCAGTGGCAGTCCAGATCTTGTTTTCAGACTTGCAGATTCAGTGAGAAAAACAAAAGCTTCCTGGGGCTTTCACTCAAGGCGAGAAGAGGAGCCACGTTTCTGTTACTATTTTGGCCAGGAATGGCCCAGATTTGTCTGCCTTTGTCCAACCTAGGGGAAGGGCAATAAAGGTATAGAGTAAGTGGGTGGTGGGGTGGAGAGTGCATGGAACACAGTTCTCTGAGAAGTGCCCAGTGATAAATAGCTCTTGAGGAGATGTCAAGGCAGATGCTGGGCTGACCGCTGTGTCCAGGAAGGAACTAGAGTGGAGCTGAGTTTGGTTGGCCTGTATGTCCCAAGCACCTAGCACAGCATCTGACCCAAGATACAACACACACACACACACACACACACACACACACACACGTCCTTTTGCTTCTAACTGCCCTTAACAAGTCTTAAATCCATCTTCTTCTCTCCATCCCCACTGCTACCACCCTAATTCAGGCACTAGCACCCCCCACTTGGACCACTGAATGAGCCTCCTAACTGCGGGCCTGCCTCTTCTCCTGCCTCCTTTTCTGTTATCATATCAGCAGCAGCCAGTGTGATTCCTCTAGAACCCAGATACATCACACTCCTACTTAAAGCCTTTAGTGGTTTCTCACAGCCATCAGAATAAAGCTGCACATACACATCCCTCCATTACCTGGTGTATTAGTGGGCTAGGACTTCTGTAACAAAATACCATAGGGGCGCCTGGGTGGCGCGGTCAATTGAGTGTCTGACTCTTGGTTTCTGCTCAGGTTGTGATCTCAGAGTCATGGGATCGGGCCCTGCATCAGGCTCCCAAACTCAGCACGGAGTCGGCTTGAGATTCTCTCTCCCTCTCCCTCTGCTCTTCCCACTCCTGCTCGCTCTCTGTAAAATAAATAAATAAATCTTTTTTTAAAAATACCATAGACTGGATGTCTTTAACAAGAGAAATTTATTTTCCCCAGTTCTGGAGACTATAAGCTCGAGATGAAGGTGTTGGCAGCTTGGTTTCTCTTGAGGCCTCTTTCCCTGGCTTGCAGATGGCCGTCCTCTTACCGTGTCCTCATGTGGGCTTTTTCTCTATGCATTCACACTCCTGGTGTCTCTTTGGTGTCTCTTCCTCTTCTTATAAGCCCCACCCTCATGATCTCTTTTAATTCTAATTACCTCTTTGGAGGTTCTGTTGCCAAATGCAGTCACAGTAGGGGTTGCATGAATTTAGGGGGGGAAACAATTCAATCCATAATACATAGCCACTGATTACCTCCTGCTTCTCATTGCTTACTACTCCCATACACTCAGCATATATTAGCCTTACTGAATTGTTTATAGTAACCTGGATGGGCCACACTGTCTTTAAACTCTGGACCTTTACCCATGCTGCTCCCTCTCCCTGGGATTGCTTTCACTGCTGCTCCCACCCAGTCCTCCTGTTTTCACCCCATTTCTCTCCTGCTGGTCATTTCAGGTAGTACCTTCTCTGAGAATACCCTGTTTTTTAATGTGGCCCCTGATTTTTCATGTGGGTGAAGTGCTCTTATGCCCTCTCTGCTGCTTCTTTCTCATAACATGGGGAATAATTGCCTAATGGCCCTTCCAAGGGCTCCACCAGACCATGAATCATTTGAGGGCAGAGGCTGTGTCATAGCATTCTTTTGAATCCCCAAAGCCTAGCACAAGGCTTAACCCAAAGAAGGTACTCAGCAAATATGCAATGAAAGAACAAATAACCCGTTTGCAAGAAAAGGGAGATGTGGAGTGAGCCAGGTCAAACTAGGTGGCCGTGCATTGCGACTTAGGATTCCACGTCACCGGCTGATAAACAGTACCTGAGTGTTCCACGAGATGGATGCTAGGTCTGTGCTAATGGAAGGTCCTGTCCCCAAAGGTTGCTGTTACAGTAAAATCGAATTTCTCTGGCACTGTGTTTTCCAGAAGCCTCTTTGACTTTGCTCTTCTGTATATCTACAGGACAGTGAGAGAGATCTGTATGTCTTAGTGATGCAGAAGCCCTAGAGCATTGGTCCTCAAACTTAAGTGTGCATCAGAAGATGCTGGAAGGCTTATTAAAACACAGATAACTGGGTCCCACCCCCAGAGTTTCTGATTCAATAGGTCTAGGTTAGGGTCTGAGAATTTGCATTTCTAACAAGTTCCCCGATGATGCTGTTGCTACTGGTCTGGAGACCACACTCTGAAAAACACTGCTCTAAGGGATCCTTCTGGAATTATTGAAAATGAATTTTCATTATGTTGGAAATGGTATAAATGATAAATATGTTTCCCAAAACATTTGATCAACCATCCTCCCCCAACTTTGCCAGACAACACCAACGTTACTGAAATTCATGAGACGGGAGAACCAATAAGCCGATTTTTCTTTCAAGGTAAAACTGTGCCTGGAAAGATATTGTAACCTAATGGTGTGTGTTCTGCTCTTTTTGCAGGTGCGATTAGAGTGGCCAACAGACCTTGCAGTCAATCCCATGGACAATTCATTGTATATCTTGGATAACAACATTGTGCTGCAAATTTCTGAGAACAGGCGCGTGCGGATCATTGCAGGGCGCCCCATTCACTGCCAGGTGCCAGGCATCGATCATTTCTTGGTCAGCAAGGTGGCAATTCACTCCACTCTGGAGTCAGCCAGGGCCATCAGCGTCTCCCACAGCGGGCTGCTCTTCATAGCTGAAACAGACGAGAGGAAAGTAAACCGCATTCAGCAAGTCACCACCAACGGAGAAATCTCCATCATAGCCGGTGCCCCTACTGACTGTGACTGCAAAATTGATCCCAACTGTGACTGTTTTTCAGGTATGACCTTTTTAGCAATTCACCAGCTCCCTCTCTCTGTAAAAGAAAAACGCACATCAGAAAGGCCAAAAGGAAAACCAAAGTGTTATTTGTGAACATGAGTGAACATGAGTGTGAGCGAGTGGAGAAAGCGATGCACTGGGGCCACATAGCCTAGTATCTGGTCATTGCTCTGCAACCAACTGACCAAGTGACCCTGAGAAAGGGTCGCTAGCTTACCTCATCTGTCAGAGATGTCACTTACCTAGTTATATCACCTTGCTGTACTGAGGATAAGCTACTATAACAAAAGTTTGATACTCAAGTTAAAATCACTATATGAATGTAAGATCATGACACTATTTGTACTTTGGAGAAAAGGAAACACGGTAAAACCTGCAGTTACTGATTTAGCTAAGGAAAAAATTACTTCCCCTAAGCGACTGGTTTCCAAATTAATAGTGTTTGCTATTTGAAACCCAGAGAGGGGTGTCTGGGTGGCTCAGTCTGTTAAGTGCCCAACTCTTGATCTCAGCTCAGGTCTTGATCTCAGGGTCGTGAGTTCACACCCAGTGTGTAGCCTACTTTAAAAAAAAAATCTGAAACCCAAAGAGACTAGAGCAGACTGCTTTGAAGATAACACGGGCAAAATAAATTCCCATAGTGGAGGGTTCTCAGGACATCAGTCTACTACTTAGACTGTTTTAAAAATGTCCAGGGATGCCTGGGTGGCTCAGTCAGTTAAGAGTCTGCCTTTGACTCAGGTCATGATCTCAGGGTCCTGGGATCAAATCCCGCATCAGCTCCTTGCTCAGCAGGGAGCCTGCTTCTCCCTCTGCCTGCCATTCCCCCTGCTTGTACTCTCTCTCTCTCTGACAAATACATAAGTAAAATCTTTAAAAATAAATCAATAATGTCCAAAATTTTCTTCCTAGCCAATAGTGCCCTTTACTTCCAACTGAAATAAATTAATTAATTAATTTATTTATTTATTTACCTTTCCCCAAAACATGGAATAGATATTTCAGATAGCAAACGCTCCTCTAAATGTCAATAAATACATTTATTGCTGGGATGTGGAAATCCCTCCATGCTACCTGCAGTCCTGTTAAACTGCTCATCTGGGCCCAAATGATTCTCTTAACCTTTGCCTTTTCTTGGGCCAGAGGAATCAAGAATGAGCAACTTGGTCGATACGACTTTTGATCAATATTTCCAATGTTTTCCTGGACAATTAGTTTTATACTTATTTTGCTAATTTATATCTTTCATTCAAGGCAAATCCAATGTTTATGCCAGCTATCAAATTTGATGTTCTGAATCGTTGTTGCACTTACAGACTTAGTGTACTTTGACAATGTGACAATGGAAATTAGCCAAAGAAAGACCCTGCAGGCACAGTAAAGAATCGGAAAGTCCTGAGGAAGGTAGATTCACAAGCACTGACAGGCATAACTCTCATGGATTTCCAGCCCCATTTTGTGTGGCTTCCCTTATTTGCTGTTTTTGTGTCTTGTGAGAAGTAGATACTGAGCAGCAGGATTGATGATTTCACAAAACTGCTGTTAACTGAGATAGTCGCATCTCACTCTGCATCTTCACTGGTACTGACTCAAGAATTCTGAATAAGTTTCAAATTTGTCAAGGGAGGGGCATGCGGAGAATAAGGATTCACTGATTGTTCCCTTTCAAATGATTCTTTTCTTTTAAAGGTTTTATTTTTAAGTAATCTCTACGTGGGGCTCAAACCCACATAGTGGGGCTACGAATGTGGGGCTCGAACCCACAACCCAAGATCAAGAGTCACATGCTCCACTGACCAAGCCAGCCAGGCACTCCTAAAATAATTCTTGATGCACAGTGATTTTTTAAATAATATTTTTATTATATTATGTTAGTCACCATACAGTACATCCCTAGTTTTTGATGTAAAGTTCCATGAGTCATTACTTGCGTGTAACACCCAGTGCTGCACAGTGATTTCTGTATATGGTTATGTTCTTACAAATGCTTGTGATGACAATGATTAAAATGGTGGTCTTTCTCTCACAGGTGATGGTGGCTATGCCAAAGATGCAAAGATGAAAGCCCCTTCCTCCTTAGCAGTGTCACCTGATGGTACCCTATATGTCGCAGACCTTGGGAATGTTCGAATTCGTACCATTAGCAGGAACCAAGCCCACCTGAATGACATGAACCTTTATGAGATTGCTTCACCTGCTGACCAGGAGCTCTACCAGTTCACTGTCAATGGAACCCACCTGCACACTTTGAACTTGATAACAAGGGACTATGTGTATAATTTCACCTACAATGCCGAGGGTGACTTAGGTGCAGTTACCAGCAGCAATGGCAACTCTGTGCACATTCGCCGTGATGCAGGCGGGATGCCCCTTTGGCTTGTGGTGCCTGGCGGGCAGGTGTACTGGCTGACCATAAGCAGCAATGGAGTCCTGAAAAGAGTGTCAGCCCAAGGCTATAATCTGGCCTTGATGACCTATCCAGGAAACACGGGGCTTTTGGCTACCAAAAGTAACGAAAATGGATGGACAACTGTTTACGAGTAAGTTTCTCATTCTCAACATAGGCTTTGTTAGGCTTTTTTTTTTTTTCGAAATTGTATTATAGTGGCAAAATGGCTTAGTAATTGCTGGGTGTTGCATGCTATTTTCTCCTAAGAACCAATATAAAAAATAAAAAGTCAAGGAGAAAATTTTACCTAACTCCTAGGGTTCAAACCCATTTCTCCAGAGTAGTTTTGCAGAGCATAATAATAAAAACATAGACTGAATGAAGAATCAGGTGTGGCACTGCGGGAGACAGGAATGAGCTAGAAGCCTGAGTACTCGAGAAATTTACAGCATAGCTGGGAAAACAAGGTAAAATTTCATTTAAATAACAAAACTAAGAAAATAGTTCTAAAGCAACAAAGAAGCAGTGTGGTTTAAGTAGTATTTATTAATTCCTGTGGGGTTTAATGAATGAACAAATGAATGTGTGCCCAGCCCAGCACAGCCCAACTCAGTATAAGTTGCTGTGGGAGGTAATAGATGTTAGAATGTAAGAAGTGGACCCTGGCAAGCAAGTGCAAACGGGAGAGGCCGCATGCCATTGGCTGCTTTGGTGAGATGTGGAGCCAGACGCTCGTGCACAGGCCTGGGCTTCCTCGGTTTCCCTGCCCAAGTCAGAGAACCTGGCACAGGCTGGCATTCACAGACTGGATCTGTAATGACTTCGTTTCACTGGGAATTAGCACAGGGTGTGTCTGACAGCAAGCTACTAGGAAGTGTCATGACATAGAAAGAGACCATTGTCCTTGCCTTTCTAAGCAGGGACAGCCTTGTTTGCAGGTCAACTCATTTAGAAAGCTAGTCTGCCAACACTTGGCAAGCATCTTTTCCACAAAAGGGAATTGCTGAATTTTGAAGCAACATACTGAGTGAAGATAATCTATGGAATCTGAACCCAGAGTCTGAAATGGCATTAAAGTTGAGAAGTGTGACGAGTGGAAATGTTAATATGAGGGGTTCTATTCTGTGAGGGTGACTACTCTGTGAGGATGCAGAGAATATGAAGAGGACATGTCCAATCCCATGAAAGCCTCCTGGGGAAAGGGACAAAATAATTGGCCTTCACATTTTGGATCGTTTCCCAAAGAAATGCCACTTATACAAAAAAGCTGGACAGCTATTTTAGTTTCACTTAGAAATATGTATTCAGTTGTTTCTGTTGCAAGTCTTACTCTATTGTTTGAAAAAATTCTCCTACATCTTAATAAGAGTAATAAAAGCCACTTTTCACTGAAGCTTTACTTTATGCCAAGTAGCAGGCTGAGTGATTTACATACCTTATTTTATTAGATCCCCAAAATAACAACATGGGATAGATGCTCCTGGTATGCCATTTTATGGATGAGGAAACTGAGGCACAGAATGGTTAACTTGTCCTGATTCACACAGATGTCCAGGTTTCAAACTCCCAACAGTCTGACTCAAGAGCCCCAATTTTTAAATATACCACCCTGAAGAAGATGAAGTTTCTAATGAGAATATCTTTTTCAAAAATTCATGCAAGATCACACCACAGCTGAAATTAGACAACTATTTTGAAAGCTAATGGTTGACTTCAGTTAAGCAACAAGAAATGGCTGAAGTATTAACAAGTTTTCAAAATAGCCAGTTCAGCCATTCGTTCATTCAGTCATCAATTCATTACACTGTACACTTTGCATATATACAATTTATTTGTCAACTATACTTCAATAAAGCTAGAGGGGAAAAAAGCAAAAACTCACTAGTTCATTTATTTATTCAACAAATATTTACTGAGCACCTACTCTGTGCCAGGCAGTATAGCTGTGAACAAAACAGATAAAAATTCCTACCTTCAGGGCACCTGGCCGGCTCAGTCGGTAGAGCATAAGACTCTTGATCTCGGGGTCATGACTTCAAGCCCCATGTTGGGTGTGGAGCCTACTTAAAATTTTAAAAAAAATTTTTAAATCTCTACCTTCGTAGAGCTTACATTATACTGGAGGGAGACAAGTAAAATGTACAGAACTTCAGATGGTGATAAGTTCTGGGGGAAAATAAAGCAGGGTAAGGGAGATCAAGAGTGTGAGGCAGAAGGGGTTTTTCTTTTGGGTGCATGGTTGGAGAAGGCCTTATTACCATGGTGACATTTGAGTAAATACCTGTAGGACATGAGGGAGTACGCCATATGGATGTCTATGGGAAGGGAAGAGAGAACATTGTAGACAGAGTGAACAGCAAGTGCAAAGGTCCTGCAGCAGGAGCCAACCTGACGTGTTCGAGGAATACTAAGGCAGCCACTGTGGCTGGAATGGAGTAAGAATAGTGGGAGTTAAATCAGTGAAGTGGCCGGGGCTACATCATGTAGGGCCTTGTAGTCCTCTGTAAAGACTTTGACTTTTACTCTGAAGTAAGATGTGGAACCACTGGAGAGTTTTAAGTAAAGGAATGACAGAATCTGACTTGCATTTTTTTAAAAAATTAGTCTGTATTGAAGATATCAGACTGTATGGTGGAAACAGGGGAGCCCAATGGTGGAAAGGGGAGAGGTTTGCAATACTCCAGACAGAAGGTGGTGACTTAGACCAGGGAGTGGGGGCAGTGATAAGTCATAAAATTCTAAGTATATTTTGACAGTCGATCTATCAGGACTTACCGATAATTTGGATATGGAGTGAAGAGAAGGAGGGTTAGCGATAACTCCAGAGGTTTTCGCCTGAGCAACTGGATGATAGACTATCAACACAAGGAAGACTGCACGAGGAGTGCATTATACTGGGTGGGAGATGGGGAGTTCAGTTCTGGATATGACCAGTTTAGTTAGACTTCCAAGTGAAAACCAGCAAGAGACCAAGAAGGACAGTCCAATGAAGTAGGAGGAAAAGCAGGAAAGTAGGATGTTCTAGGAACCAAGTAAAACAGGAAGGAGTGATCAGCTATGTCAGATATTCCAGATAAGTGAAGTAAGACAAGGATTGAGAATTGACCTTTTGGTCTAGCACTGCAGACATCATTGTTTACCTTGAGAAGAGCAGGTGCTGTGGCACCATGGCAGACAAAAGCCTGAGCAGAGGTGGTTTCAGAGAGAACGGGTATACACATGTTCATAGCAGTGTTGTTCATAATAGCCAAGAAGTGTGAAGAACCAATGTCCATTGGGACATGAATAGGCAAACAAAATGGGGTATTTCCATACCATGGAATATTACTCATCCATAAAAAAGGAATGAAGTTCTGACACATGCTACAACATGAATGAACCCCAAATACATTATGCTAAGTGAAAGAAGCCAGTCATAAAGGGCAAGTATTGTATAGTTCCATTTATATGAAATGTCCACAAAAGGCAAATTCATAAAGGCAGAAAGTAGGTGGGTGGTTGCCTGGGCCTGAGAGGGAATAGAGATTGGCTGTTAATGAGGATAGGATTTATTTGGGGGGGTGATGGAATGTTCTAGAAGTGGTAGCGATGACTGCACAAATGGGGAATGCACTGAAAGCCACTGAATTGTATACTTTGAAATGGTGAGTTTTATGGTATATGAATTATATCTCAATAATATTAGTAAAGGGCGCCTGGGTAGCTCAGTCTGTTAAGCATCTGCCTTCAGCTCAGGTCATGATCCCAGGGTCCTGGATTGAGCCCCACATTGGACTCCCTGTTCTGCAGGGAGCCTGCTTCTCCCTCTCCCACTCCCCCTGCTTCTGCTTTCTCTCAATCTCTCTCTGTCTCTCTGTCAAAATAAATAAATAAAATCTTTAAAAAAAAGAAACTTTAAAAAATAATAATAATAAAAAGAAAGTGACTGAGAGGAGAGAGATTGGAGACAGTGAGTAAAGAATTCTTAGGAGTGCAACCACTGTGGAAAACAGTATGGATGTTCCTTCAAAAATTAAAAATAGAACTACCCTATGATCCAGGAATCACACTACTGAGTATTTACCCAAAGAATACAAAAACACTAATTCAAAGGGATATAGCAGCATTGTTTAACAATAGCCAAGATATGGAAACAGCCCAAGTATCAAGTATCCATTAATGAATGAATGGATAAAGAAGGTACACACACACACACACACACACACACACACACACACACACATACAATAGAATATTACTCAGCCATCAAAAAAGAATGAAATCTTGCCATTTGCAACAATATGTATGGAGCTAGAGAGTATAACGCTAAGCGAAATAAGTCAATTAGAGAAAGACAAATAGCATAGGCTCTCGTTCATATGTGGAACTTAAGAAACAAAACAAATGAGCAAAGGGGAAAAAAGAAGAGAGAGACAAACCAAGAAACAGACTCTTAACTATAGAGAACACACTGATGGTTACCAGAGGGAGGTGGGGGGATGGGGGAAATAATGGATGGGGATTAAAGACTACACCTATTATGATGAAAAATAAAATAAAATTATTAAAAACTAAAAAAAAAAAGTTCTTCAGCTTTGTTGGGAGAAGCTTCAAACGGAATACCAGTTATTTAACCAAACTGTGGGTCAAAACTATTGGCATCATTTATGGATCTGTGGTAACTTCTTTGGGGATTTGATTTCAAGGGTAAATGATTACGTTGACATGGTTGTAAGAAATTGTGTGGTGAATGTAAGAAGAAAAGAACTCTTCTGAGGAGGTTTGCTGTAAAGAGGGGCAGAGAAATTCGAGCTGGGGTAGGGGGAATGGAGTAAACAGAAGGAGGTTTTTTTTAATGACAGAAAAAACAGTATATTTGTATACCAATGAAAATGATCCACAAAGAGACAGCCACAAAGAGACACTAGAAGTTACTTTACAAGTGAGGAAACTGAGGCCCAGATAGGGACATTACTTGCCTGTTCTCATTGCTAGCTGCCTGGGACTCGAGTCAGGTCTTTGAGCGTCTAATTGGGTGTTCTTTCCACTACTACTCCCACTGCCTTCCAGAAAAAAGAGGAGAATGTGAGATTGCAGGAGTGACCGCGGGAAATCTGGGAAGCAAGATTTTCCCCTCCAGTAGCAGGAAAAGGGATAGAAAGGGAGGCTAAACAGCCATTTCTTCCTTCTCCCCCCCCTTAACTCCAGCCAGGATTATGCTGAAACTTCACCTCCTGACCAAAAAGCATCTGTGGAAAGGAAGTCCCCCTTCCTCCTGAAGCACTCCATGCTGGTGCCGAGCAGCAGTCCCCCCTGAGACACTGCCCCTGTCCCTTCCTACCTGCAGGGAAAGGAGTGAGCAATTTCCCAACCTACGTGATGTAACTAATCTTGCTTACGGTCCTCTTCTATACAAAATCGGACTTCTTTCCCTTTTATCCTCCAATGCGTTAGCCAGTTCTAAACACTCCTTCGAGTTTTTCTTTGTCCTTCTGAAGCTAGGGAACCCAAAACGGGGCCTACTATTCTAGTCCGGGTCAGAGCCCTGCAGTTCTCTGAGGTGAGGAGGCTGCCTTCTCTGGCCAAAGGAGACAAATTGTTTGCCAAGGTGGAAACAGAAATTCCGTTCTGAATTGAGAGACAGAGAAACAGACACAGAAGCAAAATTTGGCAGGGTGGAGAACGGCCGAGTACAGGTGGCTAAGCCAGTAATCCACCCAGCTTTGATGATCTGTGGCGATGGAGAGGAGAAATGACACAGATGACCCTGAACAGTGGATCGTCCAAATGGGATTTTAAAATGCTTCTTGTGCGGTGGTAGTATGTGGGCTTGTATTGTGTAATGTGATGTTGTTTAAATAGTTCATTGATTTTCATAATTCCGTTTGACTTGGACCAGGATCAAAATTGCACACCCCAAGTATTAGTACTTGATGCTTGACTGCCCCTGAGTGTCCTGAATGTCACGGGGAAAGCTGACCACAGAGAAACGGCTGACAGAGAGGTGACTGTCAAGGCAGGAATACGGACCAAATGAGGCAAGGGTTTTGGCCCGAGGGGGCTGGCAGGTTCCTAATTGCAATGACCCTACAGCAGTGCAGGCACAAGGGAAGGGCCCAGCAACTCACGCAGCAGGCAAGCCTTCTTTGCCCAGGAGGCTGCAAGAGTAGCCAGGATGCCCTTGCTTGTTCCCCAGGCACTGCCCCGGTGAAGGCTTCCACTATACTAACCTGGAAGGGTCCCAGGCTGAGGCCAAAGCATCAGTGAGTCGTCGCTGCTGCTGGTTCAGGCTGAGCAGCTGGTTCCGCAGGCCCAAAGGAGACTGCACATTGATGTGATTTCCTAATCCCCTGTCTTCCGTATTCTGTCTTTTTCTGGACTTTGTTAGCACATACCCCATCCCACCACCCAAAAAAGCCATCCACTGACAAGTCGGAAAGCCCTCATAATAGCGCTGCGTGCCTTCTAGGCTGTTTTATAAATGCTCGGTTTTATGGAAGATGGCTAATGAGGGATTCTTCCTCCGCCCTGGTAAGGTTAGAAGTAGAGGGAGGGGCAAAGGAAACAAGGCATGTCTCTGGGTGAGATATTTGCCTGGGCATAGAACATGATTCCCATGTAAGAACTGGTTATATAATCCGTCCAAATACATCAAAATGTTTCCAGTGTTTTCTAGAATATCAGCATAGAGAGGGAACTAAGGCACCATGTGGTCCAGCCCCCTGCCTCCAGACAGGCAAAGGATTTCAGTTAAGCAAGAACAGAGACTTGTCAGCTGTTCCTTCGGGTCTCCAGAGACAGAGACTCTTGACACCTCTGCTCAGTCACCTCTCCATGTGTGTGCTTTATGCCCTTGATAAGGATCAAGAACGGGCAGACAGAACTGTCATGCTAGGGGCAGCTGCAGTAGAGAAGGAGTGAACAGAAGGAAGAGAGGCTACTGGCAGAAAAAGCTTCCGGGGGCTGGTAGGGAAGATTAGCTGCAGCACACGAGACAGATATGGAAGCTGAGCCTGGCCTCCCAATACCAGCATGGCTGGCTCTGTCTCTTCTCTAAGTGCGTGGGCTCTCGGATCCACCCATCCCTTCAGTTTCCACTGGTATCATCTTATTTCGCTCACGCAACAAGTAGGCAGTGTGAGAATCTACTCTGTGCCACACACCAAGAATACAGGCATGAATGAGACATGGGTGCCTCCCTCTGTGGATATGGGTTTACAGCCTAGTAAGGAAGACAAGTCCCAATGATAGGCAATCACAATACATCGAATAAAGGCAAGAAGCCCCCATCTTCTTACACAAATGAAAGCTGCAACCTTCCTAGGTCCCCCTGCTCCATATCCTCTTCCATGATTTGCTGCCCCCAAAGTACTGCTTTCATCATACTGTTCTCTCCTTGCAAAGTCTTCTGTGCCTCTCCATTCTCCACTGCCTCCCTGCTTTCCTCCAGAGCCCAGTACCCCAGGTCCCCTGTGCTCTGGTTGCAACATGCCTCTCAACCTTATCGCCCACTACCCTCCCAGAGGAACCTTGTGCCCCAGCAGCCCAGTTCTTCTCATGGACATCCCATCCACCTGCGTGCTTTTCTTCCTGCCATCACCTCTCTTTGCAATGCCCTCCTCCCTACCCCCATCTCTACCTGTCCAGGGATTGAGCTCTACCTACCTCCCAGAATTCAAATACCACCTCCTTCTCTTCCTTCTTTTCTGCCCTGCCCAGCTGGAAATGACTTCTGCCTCCTCTGAGCTTCGACGGCTTGTTTGCGGAAGCACATGGCAATATTCTGGCATTAGAGTGACTTGTGTGAATGTGGTATCTGCCCCACTAGACTTTGCATTTCATTCGGCACTATATCTCTAGTACCTAGCACAAGACTGATACTTATTGAATAAAGGACAAGTGGAGATAGAGGGGCATTACAGACTTGGAGCAGAATCAAAGGAAGCCAAATGAAGTTCTTGGTGAGGAAGGGGAATCCAGTATCTCCTACAGAATGCTTATTAGGTTGGTCAGGTTTCTGGCATGAAAGGGTAAAGAGGGTCTGTTTCCCTTTAAAAAATAAGTAATGAATTTGCCTTCTATAATCATTAATATTTTCTTAAAAGCAAAGGTTGGGGAGCTTCTAGTTTTTACTCTGCATGGTTTAGCTCTGGCTTAAATTATCCTCAAGGGAAAAGGGAGGACTATCCCTTATGAGAAAATATCAGACCATATGTATTTTTAATAATGTGTAAATATCACCCTACCCCAACTAAACTATATGCTCCTCAAGGACAAGAATGAATTCTGAACTTTCTTTATAAATGTTTTCTTTGCTCCAATGGGGCATGTCTGGGTGCACGCGTGCACACACGCACACGCACACGTACACACAAATGCACACAGCCTTTTGAGGTGCTGAGCAAAACAATAGTTATATTCAGTACTTCACTGATCAGTGTCCTGTGAGACCCTCATAGTGGAATTCTGTAAAATCAGGACAGGAAGGGACAATTTGATGACAAATTTCCTCTAACCGGACCCACTTCTAATGACTATGAAGGCAGCAGTCATCGCCTGATCGCACAGTTCACCAGCCGGAATTTGCAGACCTGGTTAAGCGACTGCTGCTCCCGGCCCCGGCAAGGAGGGGCTTGCTACCATGTTGTGGCCTGAGGGGATCAGTTGCGGCATACTGGCTTGTACTCTGCACCAAAGGATGCAGGCACCAAAGGGAAACACACAGCATAAGAGGTTTTGATTAAACTTGTATCTTTGACATTCAGTCTGGAAACATGCATTCCCCTGCGATGGAGAGAAAAAACTCAAGCAAGCCATAGGAAATCAAAGGCTCCCTTTATTTCTTAGCCACTTTTGAGCAATCTTTCCAAAGTTCTGGGAATTATCCACTGATGAGTACTTCTGCCTGTCGCTCTTCCTTTGGCAATGACCCTACAAAAGAGAGGTGGGCCTATATGTTTAGACCTAGGGCCCTGCAAAGATAGAGACACCACACTGAAGATACCACCAAATGTGATTGCTATGACTGACTGGCAGAATTGGGGTCTGTGAGTGTGTTGGGTAAAGTGCTTCGGGGATATTTGGGGGGGGGGGGTTTCCCTTTGTTTTTATTGAGATATAATTGACACATAGCACTGTAGAAGTTTAAGGTGTACAGCCTAATTAACCTGACTTACATATAAGACTGAGAAATGATGACCAAAACAAGCTTAGTTAACCCCCATCATCTCATAGGTACAAAAACAGAAATGGTTCTTTCCTTCTGATAGGAATGTATAGGGTCTACTCTCTTAGCAACTCTCCTATGTACGGTAGTGCATGGTGTTAGCTATAGTCACCATGTCGTACACGAACCTCCCCAGTACTTATTTATCTTATAACTGGAGCTGTGTGCCTTTTAACTACCTTCCTTCCACTCCCCCACCCACCACCCACCTCTGGTAACCACAAATCTGATCTTTTCTGAGTTTGGTATGGGGGGGGTTTGTTTTAGATCCTACAAGTGAGATCATACACTATTTGTCATGGTCTGACACATTCCACTTAGCGTTATGCCCTCCAGGTAGAGTGCTTCGTTGATGATAGAGTTAAAGTCAAATACACACTTTTGAAAAGGGTGCATGTCCAGCCACAGAAAGGAAATCAGGCAATATAACTTTCCAGCTACCCAGCAACTGGACATGGCAATGGAAAATTCTACCTGATCCCCAACACCATTGCCTCCCTCATCAGAAAAGGATCAGGCAGCTACCTCCCAGCTAGATCTATCCAGGTAATTGCAGTCTTATCCAGGACTATTAATCTTTCCTCTCCAAATGTACTCCTGTCAATTTGGGAAGTGGGGATGGGAACAGAGTATGTAGGAAGATGGCTGTGCTCTTGGGAATCAGCTTTTAAATGTATAA
Source organism: Ursus americanus (assembly GCF_024610735.1). Classification (NCBI taxonomy): domain Eukaryota; kingdom Metazoa; phylum Chordata; class Mammalia; order Carnivora; family Ursidae; genus Ursus; species Ursus americanus. The sequence continues at coordinate 25,236,321 of NC_142164.1, forward strand.
TTGCAGACAAACAGCACAAGCAACTGAGCTTAAAAGGTGTTTGGACGAGGGGGGTTTAGGAAACCAGATTTATCCACAGGCCACTGCTAAGTTTCATTAGAATTTTTGGCCCTTGTACCTCTGCTCATGGATAGCTCAAACGGCGTCTGATCTTGTCATCTTGCCGCGAGGAGTGGACACAACACTGCCTTCACCTTTGGATGAAATCTTGCTTGAAAACAAGAGGCTATGTGACTGAAAAGGAAGGAAACTACCCCCAAGCTGGAAAGCCCATTGGGAACTTGCATGCCTAGCATCTTAGGTCAGATTTCCTGAGGAATGACGAGTGACCTGGCCAAGGTTTAAGGAAACCACTTAGAAATCAGGAAAGGTAATCCAATGAGGCCGAGTTGCTGTCGATGGATGTGAAATAAGAGAAGAACTGCCTGCAGAAGGCAGCTTCCTTCTATCTGCTGCCTGGAAACACTTCCCTACAGGGAAAAGCAGCTTGGTACCTTGGGAAAATTAAAGGTAGACATTGCTTTCCTCTCCTGGAAGGAAGACCAGGCAGACAAAGTCGAGGCTGTGCTGGGCGGTCCAGTCCTTCCATGGCCCTTTCTCATCAGGGATCTGCCTTTTGCAGCCAGAGCCCCAGAGCAGGCCACAGGCAAAGGGGTTGAGCAGGGGCCAGGATTCTGCCATTAAGCCCAGGCACACCCTCGGGGCCCTTCGGCCTTTCCTTGATAACGAGGCCTGAGCTGCGTAGGAACAACACACCAACAACCATTTTGACGAATATCCGCTTAAACACAGGCTGCCTCCAATTAAAAAATCAGGCTTGGCATAGCTGTGTTATCAACTGACCTACTGGATTGTTTTCATTTGCATACATGACTGTGTAAGCCGGTAGCATGCGTGCGTGCGTGCACACGCACATATACACATTGCACCGAACTTGAGGTGGCATTGTGTATAGCCCCAAGTTCCGTTCTGATAAAATAAGGTCCGGCCCCTTTTCCCAAGCCTACCAAAGGCTGGTCCGGGTTTTAAAATTTGAGCAACTATCCGGGCTGAGTTCTTTAAAACCTAGTGAACTAACACTAAATCACTATGTCATTTTGCGTAATTGTCAGGGGAGGAAAGAGTAGAGCCAGACTTCGCCATTGTGTCCAGGCTGTGTTCTGCTCACTTTGGGTAAAAAGAATATAATTGTTTAACATTTTAAAAGCAAATAAAAGTGCCTAAATATTTTGTAATTTGCAACTTGAAAAGAAAACAGTAATGGGTTTCCAAGTGCATGTCTTTACTTTTAATGAAGTGTTTATTTTTCATGGTTCTATTGGCAATAAAAGAACAGCTCCACATCAAAAGCCTTCAGGGAAGCAGTTTTCATTTGGAGGACAGTGAGATTGCCAATCACTCTGATTTTTTTAAAAAAGTAAACTCACTAGACTATATTTCCAGATATAGGTTATTGCCTATTATCCCAGGTAATTATTTTTTTGCCTCTTACTCATATAGGCAAATTACAAGGCATTATGTACTATACTCTAAAAATATTTTTTTTAAAAAATGAAGTGACACTGAGATCAGGGGGCTCCAAAATGTTTTAATGAACATGTTTCCATTATCCTCTGTGCTTGTTCATTTTGTTGGAAGAATGATTCATTCATTTCAAATTTGGCAACTTAAATAGCAGCAAATATAATTTTCCTATCGCAATGCAAAATCAGTTTATTGCCCTTGCAGACGTCAGGGGCCGGTTGTGCCTCCTTTTCCTTTGCCAACAGCACCCTCTGCTGGTTTTTGTTATCCCTCACATCTAGTGGGATCGACCCAAATTGCAAACGGAGGCCTCCCTGCAACATTACACACAGCAGGACATGATTCATAAATCAGTTTTCCACCCTGGTGATTCATTACCAGATATATTTTTTCTGTAAAACAGCACAGCTCAAGGAAGTCATCAAGAATTCAGAAGCTGCAAGAAATACCTTCGTTTGATTAATCATCTTTCTGACCTTTTTCTTCTTATTGAACAAGGTTAATAATACTTGTTATCACTCAAAGTTAAACTGTATTAGCTGCCAAGTGATTTTTATTTGCAAAGGCCTGTTATTACTGCCAAGAGGCTTCAAAGTTGGGATTGGTTACATTCCTCAGGTATGACCCCGAGGGACATCTGACCAATGCAACATTTCCCACTGGAGAGGTCAGCAGCTTCCACAGCGACCTGGAGAAGCTGACAAAAGTGGAACTAGATACTTCCAACCGGGAAAACGTCCTCATGTCAACCAACTTGACAGCAACTAGTACCATATATATTTTAAAACAAGGTAAGTCTACTTCCCACTTCACCTGACTGTAAAAGCACCTTTCTTAACTTCTACTATCAAACCTCTGCACACCATTAATAAATAGAATTCACTTCTGGCTGAGAAGATGGCTTCTTCTCCTTATTTTCCAGCTATGGAGGCTAAAACCCAAATAAAATCACACTGTTCACAAAGTTCGCGTAGTGACATTGGGCCACATCTCTGTGGGAGCTGTGCGGTTCAGTCCCTGCCAAGTCTGCTCTCCCTTCAAGTCATTTCCCAGCACCCAGCTGTTTGTAAAGCTCTTTTAGCCTCTGATTGGGTTATATTAAAGAAATGAAGTCTGTGCCCCATCTGAGATTAGCTTTCTAAATCAGTGCTGACGTGGGTGAATAAAAAGGATGAATTGAGATACACACCAAGGAAGAACATCAGTGAAACGAGAGAATTAAAATCTCATTCTAGCCAGAGAGAAAATAATGGAAGAAAAAGGAAGGAGGGAGCGAGGGATGGCGGGAAAGAGAGAAACAGAAGAAAACAGAAAGGAAGGAAGGGAGGGACAAAGGGAGGAAAAGAAGGTAGCATTTGGAAGGTATGTCTCAGAAGCTAGAGGGATATGGACACAGAGCAATTGTTTTCTCTGTGCCCAGTCCTTAGGGACTCTTGCTAGGTTGAGGGACTAGACACAGAACTGCCCAGAGTTCAGGTTCACTCTAACAGGATCGGTAGCAACCTTTGCCAGTGTACCCATTTTGCGGGGTGCAGCAGCCGAGCCCGTGCCCACGTCCCCAGGCAGTCAGGACGCCAAGGTGCACTTCAGCCTCTTCTCCTTCCAGCTCCCAGCATATCAAACCGAGGAGGCCAATCCACCAAGAGAGAGAAGGGTTTTGTGAGGCAGTTCTTTAAAAATGAAAAAGACGAGCCAAAACCAGCCTGCAGTATTAGACAGGAATCTTCTATCCAAGAAACAAGATCTCCCAGCTATGAGAATAACAAGACCCAGATGGACAGAGAGCGCACGTGCCTGTGAGAGTGGTCGTCTAGCCCAGAAGGCAGTTAGGTCCACAGCGACCCACCCGCTCATCCTTCCCCACGCTTGCCTCCGGAATCTAGACTTGTCTCTCCTCTGCTTCCTACACCTCCCTTTCTTCCCCTCACCCCTTTGCTCCTCTGCCTGCAGAAAATACCCAGAGTACCTATCGGGTGAGTCCAGACGGCTCCCTACGCGTGACCTTTGCCAGCGGGATGGAGATCAGCCTCAGCTCAGAGCCCCACATCTTGGCCGGGGCAGTCAACCCCACCCTGGGCAGATGCAACATCTCCCTGCCGGGAGAGCACAATGCAAACCTCATCGAGTGGCGGCAGCGCAAGGAGCAAAACAAAGGCAACATCTCAGCTTTTGAAAGAAGACTGAGGGTAAGGCTTGGCCCGATGCAAGATACAGAAGTTTTGTTTTATGTTCGAAAACTGCAGAGCTGCCCTAATCTGAAGTCCCATTGCAACAAAACTGTTCTAGGTGACTGACTAGCTTATATGATATACTAATTCAAGAGAGGGTGCTAATGGCTGATAATGGTTCCGTATCCTTAAACGAACATTCTAATAGGAGCTTTCTTCGTCATTAGCCAGCTAAAGTGCTCTAATAGTAGCAATTTCAGGCACCAAGAAAGTCTGGGTGGAGAAATGTGTTTAGTCAGGGCTCTCCAGAATCCCTCACAGCATGCCGGAGAGATGGTTATCAGGTTCACTACCTTGACCCCGCTCCCTGCTTTGGGGTAGTTTATACTTCGTGTGGAAAGACCAGGCAGGTGCACACACAAGGATGTGAGACATGAGGCAACATCGGGACAAAGGCAAGGTAAAAGGAAAACCCAGGGAATGACACCATTGCCGTGAATACATTACTAAGGGCTAAAGGGGTAAAGGACCGGTAACGGAGATTGGATTAGTGGTGCTCGGAGAACTGCCCGGAGGAAATTAAAGGTTTGGGGGGTTTCAAGTCCTCACCAGGCACAATTCACCGCAGTTAGCCAGAGATCTCTGTCAACCCTGCCTTTCTGCAGCACACATAAGCCTGCAACCACCACAGCCCCATGTCTACCTGTCCCTTCTTAAGCATTAACCAATGTTTGGATGATGTAACCAACTTTCCAAATATGGTAACATTCAGTATCAGCCCCAGAGCAACTGGCAGCCCCTGGGAAACACACTCCCCATCGAAGCCAGGCCTGCTTTAAGCGCCTGTGTCATGACAAGATACCTGGGATGCTTGCATTTTCTTCACTCGTGGTACAAATTCACTCACAGTGAAAATGTGGTAACCTTTAGGCTGTGGAAATACGACGCCAGACAACCACCTAGTTCCAGCAAGAAACAGCCCAACCAGTCCAATGGTGTGATATGGACACAAAATAATGCACGACAGTACTCTTTTTTTCAATCACTTCTGTTGGTGACACATAGACACAGACTTCAGTGGTCTTCCTAATGCCACTAAAGTTGTCTACATGCACAAGTCAATTTGCATGTTTTGCTTCTATCTCCAGTCTCTATCAGAACATTTACTGCTGATGTGTCACTGAATTGAGAAGTAGAACCTGGGTAGAGCCCTAGATGGGGAAGTTAGTTGATCTGGCTTAAGAAATGCCTTTACCGGGGCGCCTGGGTGGCTCAGTCGGTTGATCTCGGCTCAGGTCTCAGTCTCAGGGTTGTGAGTTCGAGCCCCACATTGGGCTCCATGCTAGGTGTGGAGCCTACTTAATTAAAAAAAGAAAGAAAGAAAAGAAAAGAAATGCCTTTACTTTCTTCACCTGTGAAATGAAAATACCATCCTAGAGAAAAGAACCATCTACATATGGCTTATCAACCTCATGGATTCACCATAGAATAATTGTATCAAATAAATGATCTCTTAGTGCTTCCTCCAGTTTATAGCCTCAATAAAACATTATGAACCGTATCATACACTATTGCCTTTGGGTTTTCCCATTCTTTAGGATAACGCATCCTATACTATGTGACTTTGGGATTTTCCACTTTCTAAGATAACCCACCGTTTTCTCCCCTCCATGTGCACAGATAATGGAGAAATTCTAAACTATAATTTATACTTCATATCCCAAAGTGTTCTTAATGTTGAAAAGCTACTGGTCATAAAACATTTGGGGGCTCTTTAGTGTAAGGCAAGAAGTGTTATTTAGTTAATTCTATTTATAATTGACCCATTTCCTTTCCTGTGGTATAGTTGAGCAGATTTGTGGAACCACTTATAAGGACAACAAATTCAGGACCTTCTCTTCTATGTGACTTCCAGGGCACTTCCTGAGGTCCTGCAACAGAATGGAGCCCCGTCTAAGCTGCGTGGTGTCACCATGCATGTCCCTAGAAACCTGACAGCAATCCTTTACCTATGTCTTGTGCTGTAGAGTTAACAAAATGCTTTCGTAACCAGGATTTTATTTGATCACCACAACTGTCAATTGTCGTTATTCCCAATTTACGGATAAGGAGACTAAGGCCCAGAGAGGTTAAGTGATTTGCCCAAAGTCAAACAGCTATTAAGGATCAGAGCCAGCACTAAAATGCAGGTCTTCACCCAGTGCAGCACTCTTTCCACTACATCATGCTGTGCTGCCTTGTTCCTTAAAATAATTAATCTATAAATCATTGCCCCACTCAGTGGAGCCGCCTTGGCAGGGCCTGACTCCTCATTTCAATGCTGACAAAAAGAGACAAATAATCGACTCTAATGTACTGGCAAGTGTGGGTGGTACAGGACAACTGGCTGGCCTCCAGGCAGGGGAAGTGTGGAAGAGGCCGGGGAAGGGAAGCTGTTTAACTGGCTAATTCTTACCTTCTCTCCCCATCCTTATGCATTTTTGTTTATACTGCTGCCTCAGTTTCCCCAGATTAGGCAAATCTAATTTAGTGGAAGCAATAAACTCCCCTAACATAAGTGTGAATCCAGTGTTGACAAGGCAAAATTCTCTGCCCCTGCTAAGCTTATTATTTCAGAGATGGTGCCCCTTCAATTTCTGGTAGCTTTTCAAGGGGCAAGCAGGTAGCACGAGATGTAACATTCTCTCTTCCTGGGCCAGATAGACAGTGACCCATTCGTAAGCACACATGTAAAGAATAAGCCTCTCCGTTGCCCTCAAGTACCTCAAGGCCTTGGGCTGAATCATTTATTTCTCCTGGTGGAGCAGTCATTTCAGAGGAAAGGCAAGTGGGGGTCCCAGAGCTCTTGAGACTGAATCCCAGGTCCAGATAGTCACACAGCACAGAAACCCCTGCTGTACCATAGGAAATAGGACTCCTCTTTGAAAAACCAAACAAAGGTGTAATTGTGATTTTTAAATGTGCTTGAGCAGCAGGTCATAAAACACTAATTGTTCAGGCACTAAATGACAGGTTCATTTAAAGGCGCACTGGGTAAGATGATGGGCATTCCAAAAAGCTACCTATCACGTCCACCCTAGACCTTCTAGCTCAAAGAAAATGCAGAAAAGGATAGACTTCTCCTGAAGATAAAGCAACAGGTGTTGCTCTTGTCCAATGACTGGAGGGGTTTTTGCATACAAAGTCAGGGTCCCCTTCAAGGTGAGCAAGGCAGACTGCTGAAAAACGTGATATCCTGCTCAGCCTGGGCAGGCCGGGGATTTGTTGCCTCTGGGCCATCCTGCACCAGCTCCATTAAGTGAAATAAATCACACTAACATCCTGAGATTTCCTTTATTTTAAAAATCCATTTCCCCCCAGCCTGAGGTGTGTTTGAATCATCTTCCTTACAAAGTACTTTTACATCCAATCCATGTATCTGATCTGTGGCATAAATGCATTTCCCTGGACAATGGAGAAATTAGAGATCAGATCACAGTGGAAGCCATTGTAAAAGAATTGGACATTCACCCACAGCAAACCGGGTTAGCAACTTCACCCAGCTTGCACCTTGCCACCTCCACGGATAACAACGCCGTTCTAGGAGCCGTATCCCAGTGCTGGATCCCAGAGCTCTTCACAAGGTTTCACAGGCTGAGATGTGAGGTTACAGCAAAAGCCCCTGCTCTGCAGCCTCCTTTTTGAAAAGAAAAAAAAAATCCAGGAAGCTTTGCACTTCAAACCAAAGTCATAAAATCATGTAAGATGATTATGTGTTTACAAGCAAAATGAAGCAAAGACTAATCTAAAACCCTCACAATTGATTTTGGTCTCCTCTCCACTCAAAGACAACTGAGAACGGGGTAGATTGGTTTTTCAGTGCAACATGTTCATACGTGATCGGAGCTCTGAAAGGGCAAACAAGCCCAGATGCAACACAGGGTCCCAGGCTGACAAATGATGGGGAATTTGGGAGGCAGCCAAGAGGGTTCCAGCATCTCCCTCCATTCTCAGAAAAGGCCTTTGCTGACAGGGCACTCAGCTGCAGGCTGCTCAGAGTTGGAGTTCACATTTGCTTCACGCTATTTCAACTTCCTTCTCCCCAGGTGTGCTGGAGGGATTTATTTTGTGAAAATTTAGATAAGGAGGCTGCTTGCAGATAGATGAATCTATTTGAAAAATGTATGTGTGGTTCTCAGTCCCAAGTAACAGTGCATCTACCGCTAAGGAGTCACATGGAGGCAGGAGATTTCAGGCACCCAGGCAACTGGGCAGAGTTGGTTTTTTGGGGTCAGGGGATTCTTGGGGCCTTCAAATCATAGAAGCTACTCTATTTGTTAATCTTGAGTCAATTCCACTAAGATAACTAGGAAGAAAGTATTATTTCACATACTGTTCTACATGCATATAAACAATAATGATTTGGTATAAAAAATTTCATGTCTGTTGTATGGTTACACAAATGATTTCACCAACAAGAAAGTAAACAAGAGCGAATTAATATAATGCAAAAAGCATCCAGGTTAAATGACGTGGCAGAAGTTAGGAGAGTGGAATGAACAAGACTTTGAGGAAGAACTGGTATGCCCATAATTTTGCACCACTTTTCCCATCTATGAAATGAGGGATATGGGCTGTGCAATCTCTATCGTTAGTAGCATTTTCACAACTGATCGTAATTAGAGAAGCTGACATTCACTGAGGTCTTACTATGTGTAATGCCATATACTAACTCATTTAGTACTCTTAACACTTTAACAGGTGGGTTCTATCATTATCATTCTCATTTTGCAGATTAAAAAACAGGCACAGAGACAGGGCGCCTGGGTGGCTCAGACGGTTAAGCGTCCGACTCTTGGTTTCAGCTCAGGTCATGACCTCAGGGTTGTTAGATCAAGCCCCATGTCAAGCCCTGCACTGGGCTCAGCTCTAGGCATGGAGCCTGCTTAAGATTCTCTCTCTCTCCCTCTCCCTCTGCAACCCCTTCTCTCTCTAAAAGAAAAAGGGAGAAAGAAAGAAAAAGAAAAAAAGAAAGGAAGGAAGGAAGGAAGGAAGGAAGGAAGGAAGGAAGGAAGGAAGAAGAAAGAAAGAAAGAAAAGAAAGAAAGCAGCACAGAGGTCACACACAGATAGTATGTGGTGATAGCAGGATTTGAACCCAGGCTGTCAACTCAATAGCCCATGTCCCAAGATCCCTACTGGCACTAAGATTTTGTGGGCCAGCAAGGTAAGGAGAGTGTTTTGGGAGTAAAAAAGAAAAAAGAGGTGAAAGGAAATTCCAGATGGGGTAGTAGCCGCTGATGCTAACATGAAATACATGCCCTGTTCATTTATAGGCAAATCTGTGAAATAAGTACGGTTTTGATTGTCAGCCTAACAATTATCAATAAAAAATAAATCTGTAGCATTGTACTGATTGAATTCTAAAAATCAAGTACTAATTACCTTAAAACCAGTGAGTGTAGAGTAGCATGTACTAATTTAAAATCGATTGTGACTTTTCTATCCATTCTCATAAATTCGTGGCAATTAAATACAATGGATCTCCCAAACTGTGATGTGATTATTTGGCCCATCTCACTTATTCACCTTCTGACTTTTTCAGCAGAAGTTAACAGGTTAAGTCAGTTGCACTGTGAGCTGAAATGCTAGATAGCATCCTTGAAAATTTAGCCTTCTCTCTTTGTAGAAGAAATCATGGGGTGCCTGGGTGGCTTGGTTGGTTAGGCGGCCAGCTCTTGATTTCAGCTCAGGTCATGATCTCAGGGTCCTGGGATCGAGCCCCAAGTCGGCCTCCACATTCAGTGGGGAGTCTGCTTGAGGATTAAGGATTTTCTCTCTCCCTCTGGCCCTGCCCACCCACCCTCCCCTGGCTCGAGCACTCTCTCTCTGTCTAAAATAAATAAATGAATCTTTAAAAAAAAAGAAATCAACTGCCATAATCATAGCTTACTTGAGTTCAACATATTTTGTGTATGTGTTTTTTATAGATATAATTATACATTTATATAATAATAAGATATATAAAATATATTCAGTTGAACCATAGCAAACTGCCAGAGACAGTCAAATATCACCAAGCAACTTAATATATCTTTATCCCACGAATTGAATGAGTCTTGAATTGGAAGGGTTGAAAGGACTTTCTCTTAAGCAATTAAAACACAAATTCCTAGTAAGGAGCGAGAAGAGGCTCTGAGTGGAGACAAAAGACACTTCTTTGGAGCTTCTGCCTGTATCCACCCTTTCTAAGTACTTTGATTTCTGCTAGAAACACAACCCGTGGCTCCCTAGGGCACTCACTTCCCTCTTTCCTTTCTGGTCTAAGTATGATCAAAAAGCAAGCCCTTCTCCTTACTTCTCCTTAGCAAAGCTGAAAAAAATATAAGGGAAACCAAAGGATGAATTCAAGCATAGATACTTCTTCCCCTATGAAAATTTTTTACCAAGTCCGGCTTTCTTACCCCAACATACGTATGGCTCATCAGTTGCCAAACTCAGAGGTCTCGTTCAGTGTGCAACCTGTCCAAAGAGACCCCTTTTAACTTGGGGCTATTCCCAAATTTCACCCTTTTCTTTGCCCCCTCTTTTCCAGCACAAGAATTGGTGTAGACTGTTTGGAGGAAAAGTGTGTTGGGGAGAAAAACAATTTGCTTCTACCCTTCTAAGTTCTTTGGCTGGTATAATAATTAAACTGACATAAATACAGATTAAGAGGAGAAAAACAAGCATAAGTTTAATAACACGTATACCTCCTATGTACATGAGAGACCCAGGAAAACTGAGCAGATCCCCAAATAGCTAAAGCCAATACCTTAAGTAACATCTCCAGCTAAAGACAAAAGATGTTGGAGGTGGGGAGTCAATTATGGTAGGTTACCAGGAAAGTGACAATAAACAAGGGTGCGGTTGTTGCTGCGCACTTTTAAATCCTCACCTTCTCCATTGCTAAGAGCGCCTACAGATTTAGTCACTCCCCACTTTCTGGTACAGAGAGACACCCTTACAAATGGAAATTCCCCCTTATAAATGCAAATGGGTAACTTAACAGTTTTTTAAGAGCTTCTCCTGTGGCTGTTTCTTAAAAGTAATGGGCCTAAAATAACCCTTAGGCCAAAGAGGCATATTTTGGGGTGGCCAATTCTGCTCCCATGCAAGTGGAAATAAAGACGGATGGCCCACACTTAGGTCAAAGGCGATTATTGTGTTTCAGGCAAACTAGTGTTTGTATGAATGTGAAGCTTTCCCAACCTTGCTTATGACCCCAACAATCATAGGCAATCAGCTTAATTTTGGATTCCTGCCGTAAGGGCTGGAGCACATAAGCACTCAAGGATGAGAATGGGAGAGCCCACCTGGACAAGCATACTCCTTCCCAGCCTTCTCACAGGCAGTTTCCACAGGAGACTCAGGGGGACTCTGTGACATTTTCTATTCCTTCACACCCTTTCTCAGCTCTTAGCCAAACTTTACAGTACCTTCTCTCTTGGGTTTCTGGACCCAATGTCAATGTGGGAGGTGGAGTTCCCCACACCAACAAGCAATTCTCAGGACACCAGCTGGCTGTCCTACAATTCAGTTCAATTCTGACCCTATTTACCAAGAAATAGCATCCGATTCCGTGGGTTACGGGTTCAGTCCTACAAAACTGCCTCCTGCCCACTACTTCAGATGCCAGTCACCAAGTCCAAGCTGTTACCAGAGCCTCTGATGGACTGGCTGTAAATCAGAGGCTCCCACAACCCTTTTCTTGGGTTTGATTAATTTGCTAGAGCGGCTCACAGAAGTGAGAAACATTTTGCTTACGAGATTACCAATTTATTACAAAAGGCTGTGACTCCAGAAGAACCGGAAGGAAGCGATACAGAAGGTGTGCTATGGGGAAAGGGCGAGGACTTTCCATGCTGTCCGGATGCTCCACTCTCCCAGCATCTCCACTTACGCACCAACCCCGAAGCTCTCCGGCCTGTCGTTAGGGTTTTTATGGATGTTTCATTACTTAGGAATGATTGATCACATCATTGGCCATTGGCAATTGATACAACCTCCAGCCCCTCCACCTTCCTCCAGAGGTTTGGAGGGAGGTACTTAAAGTTCTAACCCTCTAATCCTGTGGTTGGTTTCCTTGGTAACCAGCCCCAGTTCTTAGGTTACTCTAAGGCCTTCCAAAAGTCACCTCATTAACATAACAAGAGGCAGCTTAATCACTCTTATCACAGGAGATTCCAAGCGTTTTAGGAGCTCTGTGCCAGGAACAGGGTCCAAGACCAAATATACAGTTCTTATAAATCACAGTATCACACCTTCAGAACCTTTGAAAAGAGTTTTTCAACAGCATCTGAATTTCAGAGCACGTTATTCAGAAAAAGAGAAGCATGGCTGCCGACGTACTGACAAGCAGGGCAAGAGCATTAGGCCGTCTTCCCCAGCTTGCCTCGACCACCTAACAGTGCTCCCTGCTGGCGCCACTGCGATGACTTTATTCAGAAATGTGGTATGGAGAAGTAAACTTCATCTATCAGACAAATAAAACCACAAATTTAGTTGAACTGGAAATCACTTGTTACTTTGGCTCTTTAACTCTCATTATGACATAAATTGTAACAGTTACAACCGTCTCCGGGAGTACATGGATATTTTACAGCTATTGTAAATGAGCGTTATTACAGTTGGAGATATGTGGCTATAAAACCACAGGAAAGGTAGTTGAAGAAAGAACACCTGGTTACGTAGAGGTTTCCAAGCCCTGCGTATCAAAAGACAGAAAATATGTGCCTCGCTATCACTTTTTAGGTAATAACAGCAGGTTACTGTCTATTTATGCACTACAACACTGCACACATTGGCTACAGATGGCTTGAAGAGTCACGATGCCCAATTTGTGTGTATCTCTATTCCCTGAATTAAACCTACCCCTGAGACTAACAGCATTTCCTTTCAGATAATTTCAGTATCTAATCTCTAGTCTTCGGGATAGAACTCATGGCATGGAACAATTGATAGGTCCTTTTTTTTTGCTTTGCAGAAGCTCAAAATTAAAGGTAAATATTATAGCTGGCTGATGAAGAAACTGAACCAGAAGAGATTTTTTTAAAAGCAAAGTGCCATACCCCAATAGAAAAATGAAAAAACCTCATGAGCAGACAATTCACAGGAGACATATCACCAATAGACATTTAAAAAGATTCAACCTCACTAGTTATTAAATAAATGCAAATTTAAACCACAGTAACATACCACTTTCCAGCTCTCATATTGAGAAAAGTTTACTAACAATGCTAACACTTACCTGATGTTGCTAAGGATGGAATAACATGGGCTCCCCCCACTACTACTTCAGGGAGGTATAAATTTGTAGAAGCTTGGGGGCTATAAAGTAATGACTCATGTTCCATCAGGAGTCTTTGATATGTTCTTATCACTTCACTTGGTAATTTCACTTCTTGAGTTCTGTATTAAGGAAATATTTATTTACAAAAATGTTCAACAAAATATGAAATACGAAAGAATAATGGAAAATGAAAACTCTAACTTCCAGCAATAGGAGAAAGGATAAATAATTATCATGTAAGAAGATACTGTGCAACCATTAAAATCCACGTTTTAAGAATATTTAATAATACAAAGAATGCTCAAGATAAAACATTCCTAAAAAGTAGGACATAGAACTTTTAAGTACAATCCTAGTTTTATTTTTTCAATGTATAAACCGATTATGCGTAAAAGGGAGACGAATGGGATGCAGCCAAGTATTAGCAGTGATTAGGTTGGAGGGTGAGATGACAGGTTCTTTTCCTTTTATATTTCTTTATTTTCCAATTTTTCTGCAACAGAAAAACATCTGTTTTATGATGGAGAGTGGTGTTTGAGGAAACTATTTTGAAAACTAAAGTGAGCAAGGGAAGACTGGACTTTGAAATGAGAATATGGGCTTTGCAGTTGCAGGGGTGGAAAATTTTTCTCATCTTCCTTTCTGGATTCTTTGGTTAGTCTAATAAAATTCACATGAGAGAGACTGATGAGAGGAGAACAAATTTAATTTTGTACTTAGGGAGGCTCCACAAAAACACAAGAGGCTCAGAGACAGTCAAGGCAATATGAGGCATTTATACCCTCCTGAACTAAGGAATGGGGGAGAGGCCTGGGGCTTCAAAGGGGAGGAGGGTAATTCACAGGACAAGAATAAGAGCAAATGTTTGGTGATTAGATGTTTGTTCTGCCACACAGATAGGTCATTCAAATACAAAGTAATCTCAGGTAATAGCTCTTTTCCTGAGCCAGGCCCCCAATCTAAATTATTTAGGTAGTTAAGGAAGAGGGGAAAGTTTTTCTTGAGCCTGCTGGGTCTTGATTGACTTGAGCTCAAAATAATACACATGCCAAAGTGGCACGTTTTGGGTGGCATATCCTGCTCCCCTTCACAGTTATCTGGCTACTAAGATAAAAAAAAAATCTGTTTGGAGCTTATATGTGGAATAAAAAAAAAAACAACAGACTGAACTCAGACACAGAGAACAGATTGGTGGTTGTGGGTCAGGGGGTGGGGCCAGTTAGGGAAATAGGGGATGGGGGTCAAAAGTGCAAACTTCCAGTTATGAAATAAAGACGTCCTGGGGATGTAATGGGCAGCAGGGTGACTATAGTTAATAATACTGTATCGTATATTTGAAAGTTGCTGAGAGAGTAGATCTTAAAAGTTCTCATCACAAGAAACAAAAATTGTAACTATGTGTAGTGACGGATGTTAACGAGACTTACTGTGGTGATTATTTCACAATATATACAAATATTGAATCATTGCGTTGTACACCTGAAACTAATATAATGTTATACGTCAATTATATCTCAATTTAAAAAATAAAAATAAATTTTTTTCAATTAAAAAAAACTTTCTGAACCAAGATTTTAAAATTGGACTCTTGAGACCCCCCAGAGGTTTCACAATTGGGTTTCAGAGCCCCCTTGAGATTTTATTTATAATGTACATGTATGTGTTTATGTGCATTTTTCTGGGGACACAGTGTGTAGCTTTCAGATATTTAAACGGATCCTTGACCACAAAAATGAAAAATGAACATAAAGTTTAGCTGAGTAGCGAGTGAATCAGTTTAGTTCAACTATGATTAATGTAATCAAGCCCTAATGTTTTTTTTTCTCCCTTCCTCATTAGCCAGATGTTTAATTCCGTTCTGGATCATATTGACGATTCCCGCAGATACAGATCTAGTACACCAAACCACAATCACCTTGGAATCTGACACATGGACCCATTTAAAAGTCTAACCTAAATGAGAAAAATAATCATTATATTTTAAAGTAACAATTACCAATATTATTTTTACATTTCACCAGGTACCTGTATATGTAATCTTATTTAATTCTTAGCGCAACTCTGTGGTATGAACTGGTAATATCACCCGCATTTCACAGTTAAGAAAATTAAGCCCCTGGGGGCGCCTGGGTGGCTCAGTCGGTAAGCTCTGACTTCCGCTCAGGGCGTGATCCTGGTGTTCGGGAATCGACCCCCACGTCAGGCTCTTCTGCTGGGAGCCTGCTTCTTCCTCTCCCACTCCCCCTGCTTATGTTCCCTCTCTCGCTGGCTGTCTCTCTCTCTGTCGAATGAATAAATAAAATCTTTAAAAAAAAGAAAAGAAAAGAAAAGAAAACTAAGCCCCTGATAGAAGAAATGACTGATGCACAAGCAGCTAATGAAATGGCTCCTGACTCCCAGGCCATTGCTGTTGACACTTCTCAAAGTCTCTCCTTTTTCGTTTGAAGGGGAGCAGAATTTGCCACCCTAAAATATGCCTTTTTTGACATAAAGATTATTTTAGGCTCTTTTTTTTTTCTGAGAGTGTGCAGGCGCATGTGTGCGCATGCGCGGTGGGGGGGGGGGCAAAGGGGTAGGGAGACTCCCCAGCAAGCTCCACGCAGAGCTCGTGGAGCCCCCCAGGGGGCTTGATCCCACCACCTCGACATCATGACCCCAAGATCAAGAGCTGAGCCAAAACCAAGAGTGGGCCGCTTGATGGACTGAGTCACGCAGGCACCCCTGGTCTGATTTTAAGAAACAGCAGACAGAGAAGCTCTGAAAACTGAGAAAAAGTTACCCTTTTGTAAGAAGCATCTATGTTTGTAAGGGAAATCTCCATTTGTAAGGGTGTCTCTCGCTCTGTAACAGAAAGGGAGGATGGCTCTAAGTCTCTGGAAACTCTTATCAGTGTAAAAGGCGAGGACCTAAATCTGTGTAAAAACCATACCCGGTTTACTGTGCTTTGCCTAAAAACCTCCCATAACTGACCTTCCCTCCTTCCCACCCCCAATATCTTCTTTTGTCTTTAGCTCCAGGGGGATTTAAGATGGCGGCTTCGTGATTGTGAATGCACTTGATGAGAGGAACCAAAGCAGCGCTTAAAATGTGTCTCCTATCTGTTTTGTAGGCCCATAACCGAAACCTGCTCTCCATAGATTTTGATCATATAACTCGCACGGGAAAGATCTACGATGACCACCGGAAATTCACCCTTCGAATTCTTTATGACCAGACTGGAAGACCTATTCTGTGGTCTCCCGTAAGCAGATATAATGAAGTGAACATCACATATTCACCTTCAGGATTGGTGACGTTTATTCAAAGAGGGACGTGGAATGAAAAAATGGAATATGACCAGAGTGGAAAAATAATTTCAAGAACTTGGGCTGATGGGAAAATTTGGAGCTATACCTACTTAGAAAAGGTAAGTCTGTAGGGAAAATAAACTGGTTTTGAGTTTCTGAATGAGAATATTGAAAATGGCCCTAATTACCAATCTTGGTGAGGAGACCTACAGGAGAAAAGTCTCTTCTGGCTGTTCTGCTCTGTAGCAGTAACAACAACAAAATGTATCTATAAGGATAAGCTGTTTTTCTGCTAAAAACTTTCCCCAACCCCACACTCTGCCAGGTACTCTTTCAGGATAATGGCTTAGCTTTCTCCTCATTTGAGCATATTTGTTCACACTCTTGAAAAGGTATCCTTATTATT
Source organism: Ursus americanus (assembly GCF_024610735.1). Classification (NCBI taxonomy): domain Eukaryota; kingdom Metazoa; phylum Chordata; class Mammalia; order Carnivora; family Ursidae; genus Ursus; species Ursus americanus. Next base: position 25,253,015 of record NC_142164.1, read on the forward strand.
TATGAAAGCTCATACTGAGGTAAAATAGGTAGAAAATTATAAAATTTTGTGTTAATGTATCTCAGCTCTGGAGAAGAGCCTCTTAGAGGATAAGTAATTCTAATTTTGTTGGGATAATCAGTGATGTTTTAGTAGGTATACATTTGAGGACTAATTTTCACAAGTAATCAGTCTGAGCAAATGGTGGCAGTAGAGCAGCTTGGTAATAGTCCTTTGTGTGTACAATGAATCTCCAGCAGCACCTGTAACGGGAGCTCATGGGCTCCTGTCTGGTGGAAATAGACAAGGATTTTAATCCCACCCCCAGAACCATTTGTCAAACAGCCGCAACACGGCAAAATGGTTTCTGGCCAGATCAGTAGCAGAGAACAAGAGAAAGTGATTTCCATCCGCCGTCTCAATTTCTGATGTCCTAAGATGGTGTCTCTTATTTCCCAAATCTGTCCATTCAACCAAATTCATCAGTCCTGAATTAATTTCTGGGAAAATTGAAAAAATGCTTTCCCTTGAGGATTCAAGGGTAATCAGAGCAATTTAACTCGTAGAAGTTCTTACAGAAGTCATAGGAGCTCGTAGCTCACGTGACAGAGTTTCGCTATTCGCACCCAATAATGTCAGGCCTTTCTGATACACTTCCCAATGTTTTTTGGGGAAAAAAGTGTGCCAGTGGTTGTAAGTCATTATAAAATACTACTTCCCAGAGGCAGTTGCTGGGGAACTTGCCAAGTTGGAAATGCCTAGGAGATAAAGCAGAACTCCACTAGGGAGCCAGGGTAAAGAAGAGAGTCCTGTGCTATATCCACCCTTTGTCTGCTGAAGAAATAGGTCAAATCTATAATCTACACTCTACACGGGGAACATCTGAATCTTACAGAGTGGGTATTTCCTCTTGAATTTTGGTAGTAAGAATGATTTGCAAAGTCCTATGGCTCATGTCCACAAAGTACTAAACTCGGTACAAAATTATTTATTTGACAGAGAGAGAGACAGCCAGCGAGAGAGGGAACACAAGCAGGGGGAGTGGGAGAGGAAGAAGCAGGCTCCAAGTGGAGGAGGGAGCCGGATGAGGAGCTCGATCCCAGGACCCTGGGATCACGCCCTGAGCTGAAGACAGACACTTAAGGACTGAGCCACCCAGGCGCCCCTGAAAACTTACATTTTAGCCCTTCATGCAGCCTCTGTGACACCAAAGAAGCAATTTTATTGTTTCTCTTTTCTGAATTAGCTGAATATTTCATCAAACGTTCCTGAGCAAAGAATCCTGTAAAGGAAACTTCACATAAGTTCTCTTTGTTACAGAAACTGAGTTGGCAATCTCTTTAAAAACAAAGAAGACTGTATGAGACTGCCGGTGTCTGCAGTGGACAGAAATAAGATGTGACTGGTGTATCACGTATCAAGAGAAGCCCTAGTGACTTCCAAAGACTAGTTTACTGACCAGTGAGACAAGCTGAATCACTTGTGCTTTTTAGTTGACTTTTGTCCCTTTCTTGAGTTCACATTTAATTTGTTCTCTAATTAAAAGGTAGCCCTTCAGTCGGTTAAGCATCTGACTCTTGATCTCAGGGTCTTGATCTCAGGGTCTTGATCTCAGGGTTGTGAATTCAACCTCCGTGTTGGGCTCCACGCTGGATGTGGAGCCTACATTTAAAAAGGGGGGGGTAGCCCTTGACTTAAATAATTGTATTATGCAAAACTCAGAACCTGCAAAACACACAACTGTGGAATGGCTCTTTACTTTCCAAAAATCATCTATCATGAGATTGATTTTATTAATGTTATAATTACCAGTAATAATAACTAATTCAGTGAATAGATATGATGATTAAATGAAATAACTGAATATAAAGCACCCAGAACATCTAATCATAAAATAAGTTAGTTTCTCTCCATTTACACAGTGCATTATAGCATTTATTTTCCAATCGCTAACAAATGCTACTTACTGCTGCTTGAAGGGAAATTAAAACAAGAAAGAACAGAAGGAAGGAAAGGAGGAAGGGAAACGAAAGAAGGAAAAAAGAAGAAAATTAGATCATTTTTGAAATTGTGATTCTGGAAAATAAAAAGGGAAGGAATATCGAATTTACCAAAATCCAATTTACATGTAACTTTTGCAGTGAGGTGATGAGGTTCTGTGTCTTCCTGTGCTCTTTTCAGTCCTCTCTTTGACATAGCCTTTGCTGGCACATTCTTTCACTATGTCTGGGGCAGAGCAAAGACAAAGTGACTGGCTCTTATAGTATATTTTAAAGTAAGAATTCTCAAGCTTGAAAATGTATACCTCATTTTATGCCTCAAAATACCTCTGTAATTTGCTTGCCATCCCTATACCATGAGATATTAAAAAGCAACAGCAAATATTTCACTTTAATGTGCAGAAATTTTGTAGAAATTGTGTGACTTCCTCTAGAGCAAGTGCAAGTTACCTGTATCATTTTCATGCACAATGGTCTGTAGCCATTAGGAGAAAAATAATTATTTGGGTAATAGCTGTGGTTGCTTAAATGATCTCTTCGCTATTAAAAAAATCAATTATTGTTTCTTAAATTTTCTCTGTGTGGTCATTAATTCTCTATCTTGATTTATGAGACTTCTCTGAGTTAATTATATTTTGAAGACTTGTGGGGCTAAAATTTTGTATTACAGTAAATGTAAATCTTTCGGTTTCCTAAAATCGTTCATAAGGACTTCGTTTTTAAAATGCATTTAAAGATATTTTATAATCATTTAATAAGATGCTTTAGTCTGATACATTTACACAGAATTGCCTCTTCGGGGCTGAAATTTTCAAAGGCTGCCTGAAGGGATACAATGCACGTTGCCTTGAGCTTCCAGGTGGCCCCACACTGCCATCTGGTGGTTCTTTGCATGCTTTAACTTTTCAAATTTCTACCATCGCTCATTTCTATTGTTCAAATGAATATACATGCTTGCTCTTTTTTTCTTCTTTACAATGATCTCCTTTAGGATCTCACAACCCATTAAAAAAATACAAAGTCTCCCACTCTATTGTTTGGACTCAGAAGAAATGGCCTTTTTCCTGCCGTAGCAGCACTGTGGGCGCGATGGACTCACAAGCATTGTTTTTGAACAAACTGATAATAATGCCCACCCAAAGTGAAAAAGCAGCCAAGTGAGAGCTAAATGGTATTCTGGCAACACAACAGTTACATTCACGAGATTTCTAATCACGTCATCCACATTCTTGCCATTGGCAGAAAGCTTTGCAATAGACCAGGGAGCTTTTGAGACAGCACAGCATCAGCAGCACCTAGGACGGGGTCAGGCAATGGTTTACTGCAGCGCGAGGGATGAGAAGGGGGAGAGAACACAACGGCGATGTGCTGTAAATGTTTGGCAAGGCACGCACAGCGACGGGAAAAGGCATGGCCCAGGCAGGCTGGTACTAGATAATGTGTGGGAGCCATATGGTGATTGTCCCTGGCCCGCATCACAGGTGACAGATGTCATTTGTCCGTGGCAAACTGACAGAAGAGACTGGAAAGGAGCTGAGAAATCTGACTTTGAGCATAGAGCTAATGCAGACACATTTTTCACCAGCTCCCCCCAGGTTCTGTTGGTTCTGCCTTGGTCAAGGAAGTGGTTCTCCCTTCATGAACTCATGCCAAGTCTCCTGCCTCTGTTCATCGGGGGTTTCGGAGCTGCAGGTTGTCCCCAGGTGATGAGGTGACAGGCTTTCCGCACGCAGCTTTTATCCGCAAGGCGGAGTACTTGGTGGGCAAAAGCAGAAAGGAGGAACAAACGAGCAAATGACTGCGGACTTTGACTTCACAGTACTGACATGAGATTCAGAATCAATAATTCTCAGAAGGGAAGGGGGAATATGCGGTTCCAAGAAATATATTTAATACTAGAATACGATTTCATGTTTAGAAGAGTGAAGTGTACATTATATATGCTTCTGTAATTCATATTCATAAATATTTATGTAATTTATGTTTCGAAAATGAAAAGATACCTATTGTTTTCATAACACAAACGTCAGAAAATAAAGCTCAACTAAATCCTTTTGCTTGATAGGGTAATTCTCAAGAAGGGAGGGGTAAAGTTTCCTTAGAGAGTTGTAGCAGAGTCTCCAGGGGTGAGCATTTTTTATTTTTATTAAAAGAGGAGATTTAAATGCTTTTCAGTTAGAAATAGGATTGAGTCCTCTGTAAAACAGTGCTCCTTTTATGTTTGTATTTAAAGTTAAAATAAGGTAAACCAGTATCAGTGAAATACCTAATCACATGCCAGGCATTACACCACAACAACTAACTGTTTCTGAAATACAGATCCGTTTGGCAGAAAGGGCTTGCATATCCACTTTTTAATAGCATGTTCCCCTAACATAGTTTAGAACATGAATTGCTTGTCAAGTATACTCAAATTTTCAAAAAATGTCAACTGTAGGGGCTCCTGGCCGGTTCAGTTACGACTCTTGATCTCGGGGTTGTGAGTTCGAGCCCCACGTTGGGCGTGGAGAGTACTTAAAAATAAAATCTTTAAAAAAATGTCAACTGTAGTCAAAAAATAAATAAACCATGAATTGCAAAGGAATAATTATAATATTTTATATACAAACTTTTGAGGAAGACTTCTCCAATCCATCTCCATATGGATGTGACTGCACAAACAGTATCCATTCTGGAATACTGACTTGGTTGTTTCTCCCAGCTCTGCAAGCACCCTGTCTTTCAACTTGGCTTTCAGTGGTTCCCTGCTGCCAACATGTTTAACTTCAGTCTCCTTAAGTGGCCTCATCTCTTGCCATTCACCACCCAGCCCCAACACCCATGCTCTGGCCGCACAAAATTCCTCTCATTCCCTGAAAATCCATGTTCTCTTTCTTATCCAGACCCTCACAATGCTGTGCCCTCTGTCAGGAGTACTCTCTCCCCACCCTGCTCCCCCCACCTCCTTGCCTTCAAACCTGGCCAAGCCTTAGTCATCCTTTAGGTCTCAACATGGATGTCACTTTCTCTAGGCAGCCTTTCCTGACCTCTTAAGTCTGGCTTCACTATTCTTCCTCTGCCGCCATAAGCACCCTGTCCTTCCTCTGTCATAACACACAGCACACTATATTGTAATTGCTTGGTTGCTTGTCATTAAACTATAAGCTCTTGGAGGATGGACACCATTACTGCCCACTACTATATCCATTAGGGTCCACCTCAGTGCCTGGCACATAGCAAGTGCTCAATAAATCTGTGCTAAATGGATGCATGTGTTTCTTTAATCTCCTTTAATCTCCCCAACTTCAGTGGTACGTACTATGCTATTCTGCCTTTGTCTCGTTTCAGTCTGTGATGCTTCTCTTACATAGCCAGCGGCGCTACATCTTTGAGTACGACCAATCGGATTGTCTGCTCTCAGTCACCATGCCGAGTATGGTGCGCCACAGCCTACAAACCATGCTTTCAGTGGGCTACTACCGGAACATCTACACCCCGCCAGACAGTAGCACTTCTTTCATCCAAGACTATAGTCGAGATGGCCGACTGCTACAGACCCTGCATCTGGGAACAGGGCGCAGAGTTTTATACAAATACACCAAGCAGGCACGGCTGTCTGAGATTCTCTATGACACCACTCAGGTCACATTAACATATGAAGAGTCTTCTGGAGTCATTAAGACAATACACCTGATGCACGACGGCTTCATTTGCACAATCAGATATAGGCAAACAGGTTTGTTGTGAAAGGGTGGTGATGGGTACAACCATATCCGTCAGTATTTTCTTATGCTGTTTTTGCTGGCCACAGTGTGAAATAGAAGCACTGACCTGTAGACATCCAATCCCATAAAGGTTCACTTTAGTTATTAAATTGTCTTCCATTGAAAATTAAAAACCTATTACAGCCTGCGTGAAAGCTGATTCCTTCAAAACCTACTGTTGTGCATTTCTCTGTCTCTGTCTCAGCTCTCAGGAAAGTTGAGATCTAAGAACCTGGTCCAGCTGTGTGCTCCTTCCTAACTCACTACCGGATCTCCCCAGAGATGCAGCTGCAAGAGTTGAGCCTCTGTGAAACGAGCTCAAGCCCTGTGTCTCCTCTATAAGCCTCAGTGGAGGCAAAATACGTTCAAAAGTCAGGGCTTTTGAATATATTTCATCCTTTGGGCTTATAAAATGCCCGAAGTCAGTTACCTTAATGCTGGATTTTGTCAACATCTGACCTGCTGACTTTGTAGCACAGGTTAAACAAATTGAAAGTAATTTTGTGAGTGATAATAACAAGAAAGCATGTTTATAATAACAGTTTCATCACCCCAAGCCACTGGATGGGTTGTTACTTATATAGTTCCTAGAATTAAATTATTCTGTAATTATAGCAAACAGTATTTTTTTCATATTGACTGACCACAACTATGAGAGTATGTATCTATGAGATGATAGGCCCGGGCGTGAGGTATCAGAGGTCCATCTCTGATATCTTATTTTGAATGTAAAAGCGCCACTGCTAAAGACCCTGACGCTGGATCTTTCTGATTGCTCCACATTACGCACCTACCTCTGTTCTCATTGTTTTTATTTTGATTCCTCAGGACCTCTTATTGGACGCCAGATCTTCAGATTCAGCGAAGAAGGGCTGGTGAACGCTCGGTTTGACTACAGCTACAACAACTTCCGAGTCACCAGCATGCAAGCTGTGATCAATGAAACCCCTTTGCCCATAGATCTGTACCGATATGTTGATGTTTCCGGTAGAACAGAGCAGTTTGGAAAATTCAGTGTCATTAATTACGATTTAAACCAAGTCATAACTACCACAGTGATGAAGCACACCAAGATCTTCAGTGCCAACGGACAAGTTATCGAAGTCCAGTATGAAATCCTAAAGGCCATTGCCTACTGGATGACTATTCAATATGATAATATGGGGCGCACGGTAATATGTGATATAAGAGTGGGAGTAGATGCCAACATAACGAGATACTTCTATGAATACGATGCTGATGGGCAACTTCAAACTGTTTCTGTAAATGACAAAACCCAGTGGCGCTATAGTTACGATCTGAACGGAAACATCAACCTCTTAAGCCATGGGAATAGTGCTCGTCTTACTCCTCTCCGATATGACCTCCGAGACCGCATCACCAGACTAGGAGAAATTCAGTATAAAATGGATGAAGATGGCTTTCTGAGGCAGAGGGGAAATGACATATTTGAATATAATTCTAATGGTCTGCTGCAGAAAGCCTACAATAAGGCTTCTGGCTGGACTGTGCAGTATTACTATGATGGGCTTGGGCGACGTGTCGCCAGTAAGTCCAGCCTAGGGCAGCACCTTCAGTTCTTTTATGCGGACCTTGCCAACCCCATAAGAGTTACTCATTTGTACAACCACACGAGCTCAGAGATTACATCCCTGTATTATGATCTCCAAGGTCACCTTATTGCCATGGAGCTAAGCAGTGGTGAAGAATATTATGTAGCTTGTGATAATACAGGCACCCCACTGGCTGTGTTCAGCAGTCGAGGTCAGGTGATAAAAGAGATATTATACACACCTTATGGAGATATCTATCATGACACTTACCCTGACTTTCAGGTCATCATTGGTTTTCATGGAGGACTCTATGATTTGCTTACTAAATTAGTGCATCTGGGGCAAAGGGATTATGATGTTGTTGCTGGTAGGTGGACAACGCCTAATCATCACATATGGAAACAGTTGAACTTCCTTCCTAAACCGTTCAACCTCTACTCCTTTGAAAATAACTACCCAGTTGGCAAAATTCAAGATGTTGCAAAGTATACCACAGGTATAAAACTTTACACTACACTTGAAATAACTCCATGGTGTTTATCACATAATCTCAGTGCCTCTGTAAATATGTTTCCTCTTCCTGCCAGTTAGCCCACAAGTTATTGTGCAGTCACTCTCTTCCTTAGTCTTCTAGAGTGAGCAGAACTGTGCAAGTGGCGTGAAACATGATGCTTTTGCATCCCAGGACACCTTTCCTTTCCTTCTAAGCTTTCTGTTCGTAGATTTCACTCTTAAAAGCTTATACGAGGGGCGCCTCGGTGGCTCAGTAGGTGAAGTGTCTGCCTCAGGTCATGATCTCGGGGTCCTGGGAACGAGCCCTGTGCGGGGCTCCCTGGTCAGCAGGAAGTCTGCTTCCTCCTCTCCCTCTCTCCCTCCCCCTGCTTGTGCTCTCTCTCTCTCTCAAATAAATAAATAAAATCCTTTTTTTTAAAAAGCTTATATGAATAATTTCATAAAGGAAAAATTCAGGATTATGTTCCATCAAATAAGTCTAATATTAGGGTCTGTGTGGCCTCGGTACCATTACCACATTAAGAGTTTCAGTGCTGTAAACTGAACCTATTTCTGTGATTATCCATGAATCAAAAGGTTTCCCTGTAGAGAAAGGGTCATATGTTTTAGAGCAGGTGAAAGAACGGGGAGTTTTATCCCTAACTTCCCATTGGCTGAACATTTTGAAGGCAAGAGAGGTATCGTTCAAGCTTTCCACAAAGGCTGTAAAGTATGGGCTTCATCATTTTTTTTCTTTTATATTTTGTGCCTCACAGACATTGGAAGTTGGTTGGAGCTATTTGGTTTCCAGTTACACAATGTTCTACCTGGATTTCCCAAACCAGAATTAGAAAATTTGGAATTAACTTATGAGCTTCTGCAGCTTCAGACAAAAACTCAAGAGTGGGATCCTGGAAAGGTTTGTAAAAATTTTACCATCTCTATTTATCCATAAAAACAGAAGAGCATCCAACGCCATGAAATGGCATTAACATGTATTTGCTTACTTATTTTTCAGTTGTCTTGATTTTTCACTGAAATGTCCACAATTAATGAGGAGGTAGAAAAAAGCTTCCATGAGGAAAGGATCAGGGAATTGGAGCTTTTAGAAAAGACAAGACTAACATGGAATTTGATGACCTGCTGCGGTAGACAAACAGGAGGAACTAAACTTTTAAAATTCTGGAACGGGCTGCCAAGGGCAATTATGGATTCTGTATAGAGAAAACTGTTCACTGACAGACATAAAAACTTCAGATTTCCAACAGTGAAATAATTTAAGGCGTAGTGAATTAAAAGCATAGGAAGAACAGAATTAAATTATTCTGACAAAAAGTATGAAAGAGCAATGAAGTGAAAATAATAAATACTATAGGGATAAAGTCTCTGGGAAAATAGGAATACCAAACTATTCACAGTTCAGCAGATAATTTCATCAAGGGTAGGAGGTTCAAATGAAAACAAGTAACTTTCTTTCAATTGAAAGAAATGAGGAGTGTCTCTTTGCAAAAAAAAATTACTTCAGGAAAATAAAACTGAAATTTGGATGGGAGGGCTTAAAATGTAAGTGTAAAAATTTAGGGGCGCCTGGGTGGCTCAGTTGGTTAAGCGTCTCCCTTCAGCTCAGGTCATGATCCCAGGGTCCTGGATTGAGCCCTGCATTGAGCCCCTGCTCAGCAGAGAGTCTGCTTCTCCCTCTCCCTCTGCCCCTTGCCCTCCCACCCCTCCACCCCCACTCATGCACGCTCTCTCGCTCTCAAATAAAATCTCTTAAAGAAATTATAAGGGAAAGGCAAATCTAAATAAGTACTATAGGCTTATTGTGTTTTGTAAAACATAATATGTAAAAGTAATTTTGTAATTAAAAAGTAATTAACAGTCCTTTTTATAATTAAAAGTCCTTTTAAAAAGTTAATCAAAATGTTGAAATTGCTGAAGCTTTGTTGTAGAAACTTGGAGGTTCATTATTTTCTCTTTATTCCCTAGTATGTTTGAAAATGCCCATAATAAAAAGGGTTTTTTTTTAAGCCCCCATAACAAATCAGTGAAGTTCTTGCTGATTAGCTGTAGTTATGTGAAGGCCATGATCTGTTTAAAAGCAAGAATAATGCCTTAAGCCATCTCTACTCCTCCCTGTGGCTAATGTATCACACCACATACAGTAACCAACAGCTAGTCAGTTTCAGTTACATTAGTGAAGTTGGAATGTCTTTGGGGGGAGCTGGACCCACTTAACTTGAAGAGACTTCTAACTCTGAGATTCTGTGATACCAAGTTTGAACATACTTCCTTATGTTTAACTCACCAAGACCTCAAGAAGTATATGCCAGGTGACCAAGTAACCTGTTAGTCTTATCTTTGCCAAGTCTCTGATGAAGAGATTCCAAATCTGGCTTGTTGTGAAATCACTCACCAGCACAGTAAAGCAAGAAGGTGCTTTTCACAATCACCAAGCATTTGCACTGTGCCTTTCTTCTTTCCTAGACTATTCTAGGTATTCAGTGTGAGCTCCAGAAACAGCTCAGGAATTTCATTTCCTTGGACCAACTTCCTATGACTCCCCGATACAGTGATGGACGGTGTCTTGAAGGAGGAAAGCAACCAAGGTTTGCTGCCGTTCCTTCTGTTTTTGGAAAAGGTATAAAATTTGCCATCAAGGATGGCATAGTAACAGCCGATATTATAGGAGTAGCGAATGAAGATAGCAGGCGGCTTGCTGCCATTCTCAATAATGCTCATTACCTGGAAAATCTACATTTTACCATAGAGGGGAGGGACACTCACTACTTCATTAAGCTTGGGTCTCTGGAGGAAGATCTGGTGCTCATCGGTAACACTGGGGGGAGGCGGATTCTAGAGAATGGTGTCAATGTCACTGTGTCCCAGATGACTTCTGTGTTGAATGGGAGGACTAGACGGTTTGCAGATATCCAGCTCCAGCATGGGGCTCTGTGCTTCAACATCCGGTATGGGACAACTGTCGAAGAGGAAAAGAACCATGTGTTGGAGATTGCCAGACAACGCGCTGTGGCCCAGGCCTGGACTAAGGAACAAAGAAGGCTGCAAGAAGGGGAGGAGGGTATTCGAGCATGGACAGAGGGGGAAAAGCAGCAGCTTTTGAGCACTGGGAGGGTACAAGGTTATGATGGGTATTTTGTTTTGTCTGTTGAGCAGTATTTAGAACTTTCTGACAGTGCCAACAATATTCACTTTATGAGACAGAGCGAAATAGGCAGGAGGTAACAAAAAAAATTTCTGCCTTTGCGTCACCAAAGACTGCCTGTTTTTAAAACACAAAATGGTTTATTGTATCGGTTTTCTAGATCAGAACTCTGTATATGTAAATATGGAGGAAAAACATATCCAACTGCCTTTCAATGTGACGGAAGATGGTATTTTAATATTGTTTGTTTAAACTCTTTAAGAAATGACAGAGATTTTTAGTTCTTGTGTGGCAGTATTCAAAATAACACAAGTAAAACAGCTAAAAAAAAGTTTTCAGAAAGCACCACTTTAAATTTATCGAGCCGTGCGTATGTTCAAATATAAAGGACCCAAGGTTCTCTATCTCTATTGTGACACGAAATTTCACGTTTAACTGTTGGCAGAACTTGTGGGCTATTTGAAAATGTGGTGCAATAGTATTCTGAACCTTGCATTTCGAAAGACTGCCAGCCCTTTCACATTTTCCAGATCCGTTATAGGAAACTTACAAAGAAGTGTAAAATGCCCTCGGCCACCATCTCCCAGAGTCAGGACCCATTCGCCCTTCCTCCCTGATTATTCCTCCTTGCTTGTTAAAGTAAATGCCATGTTGTTGTGCTGTGTTTTGGCGTGTGGTGGCTGGGTTCTGCCTACCACGTTTCCCCGTGGGTATGGTAACCAGACTGAACTGCCGCTATTTGCTTGTGTGTACATGATACCAAGGCAGCTGGCCAGTGTAACTTCTCCCACATAACCTGTTTTGACTACTTTTTTTTTAAACCAAATTGTAAGCATAGCTTTTATTAACCTGGGTAGGAATTTCTCATATATAGGGCGTGTTTTTGGTCATAGTTTCACATTAGTGATTCTGTATTGATACACTAATCCAATGGTTTTGTGCACACAAAAGGTAATTTACTACAAATGATTCTGGTACATAAAAATAAAAGAGGCTTTAGCAGGCATATATGCCTGGGATACCGATAAATACGTTGACTACTACTGCAGAAATTCACAAGAGCCAAAACCTTTATAAAAACAGACCTAGTACTACAACGAAAGGAAAGTACCAAGGGAAGACCAAACCAAACATCACAGTAGTTGCTGCCACATTGATTCATCCCACTTAGATTTATCTTTCCGATGTACAATTCTGTATTGAACATCTCCCAGCCACAGTCAGGAAATTTAATTAAGCGAACCCTTTCCGATCTAAAACATTTCAACTCATCATAGAGAGGCAGACTGTTTTTTACTAAAATAATTTATACGGTTAGTTATTTTAGTTCTCTGTCTTTACCCATGCATTTTGATTTAATCATCTGTCCTGCCTAGGAAAAGAACTATTTTCCAGGAAGGGTTATTTTGTTCCGTGATCAGTTAAACTTTGGAAAAAGATCAAGATTAGTGGTAATATCAGCTGCAGTTTCTCAATCTTTATGAATCCTGTAGTAAAAAGAAGCCCCTTGGGGAGCTGCAAGATTTGTGCCCAGTGACAAAGAGACAGTTGGTAAAAACGCTGTGTAATTGTAAGTTACCACAAATGAAAATACGCGACAGCACGATGTGGCCTGCTGAAAATTCCCCTGAGCCAGCTTCAGCACCTTTCATCCCTGGGTCTGCACATTCGCTATGTCGGAAGGAGAATTTATGATGGAAAGTTACAGTTTGGATTCTTTCCAGCCAGTACCTAAATGAAGTGTGGGGTCATTGCCTTGCTTTGTGAGGACAGTCTTCTTTGAAAATATGCAAAGTCAGAATTCAGGCTCCCGTTAAGGTTTTTTACTCCACCAAGTAGAAGGAGGGAAAGGCAAGGACCTGCAGACAGCAGGGAAGGGTGGATTCAAACATTTCATTTTCAAAAACTTCACATTGGGATTACACATTCTGACACATGTATTCCGAGAGAAACAGAGAGAGAGAGAATTCATGATGAACTCCTCTCTCTTTTTAATTGGAAGCACACCAGCTCAAGAGATTATTGATACAGACTACAATCATATTACTGTGTTTTTTTCCCCCTGGATCAGGCCTGTGTTAGTGGTACAATATTTATTCAGGACCGTATTCTAAAATTATGACAAACTTGTTGAAAGTTTGAATACCTCCACACCAGCCTAAAAATGGACCTTAAGTTCCTAGAACCTCTGATGTTCTTTTAAATCAATGGAAAAATTATTTGTGAACTGTATATAGAGAGTGCATTCATAAATGTGATGTTGTATTTTATCACTAATCCAAGATGTCAATATTAGAGTCTATTTTGCTTATATTTTAAGCGATTATTATACTTTTTTGCAATTCACTGTTGATGTATCATTTTCAAACTGCTTTAAATATCCATTAGAAAAAAATATTTGAAGCTTTTACTTAATAGTAATTACCTTGAACTGTGCATTTCTAGTTTGTAATACATATTTATTTAGTTTGTGCCTTTAGTTTCTTAAAGTTATATTTGTATTATATTCAGGAAATGCACTTTTTATCACTTCCAGCTGTGGTTTTAATACTGCCTTCGACTATTATTATTCTCTTTACCACTTCCAAAGTTTTTGGGAGGAAAGAGAAAAAACCCAAAAGGTTAGCACCAATGAACAGTAAATCTAAGAGAAACATTTTGGCATTTCTTAATAACGTGGAGATATTGGGTATACCGTTCAGCTGAATACAAAGAATGCTTTCATCTATTTGTAATTCTGAAGTTTAACTTGACGAGAGGACAATTTGTTTGCATTTTCTGATGAAAGTAAATGCATCTTAAAGAGAAATATATGAAGTTCTCATACCCAGAGCACAGGCAGCTGACACTGCACAGCCACGCACCATTCAAGAAAGTTCGAATGAGAGCACACTAGTTGGGGCTCTCATGAAGAACGTTCTAGGCTGGAGGCAGGGAATACTCTGTGGTGGTTTCTTTTTCCTAGTTAGGCCCATTTTATTTGTGCTGTTTTGTTTCGTTTTGTTTTGTTTTTACTCTTGCACTATGGTCTAGAGAGCCAAATGAACTGCAAGGTTCGCAGTTTAACAAACATTTAAATACATGTATTTTTAGTTGTCATTCTAATCATTATTGATTAGAAGCATGACTCCTGAAGGAAAGGGAAATAAAGCCCACTTCATCCTAATTTCTAGCAAAGCACTCACCATATAAATAGGCATATGTTTTATTTTTAACCCAGCAAAATACTGTATGAAATAAGTGTGTCCTTCACTGTCAATTTATCTAGAAGACCTATAATATATAGACTATATATATATAATATAATATATATACAACATAGCCAAATGTATAAAAACTTGACAATGTATAATTTGGAATTCACACGCTAACTACATAGAGAGGTATAAAATTGAATGATAGTTTTTCTAAGATTTTTCTTTTTCATAACTGTTGACACAGTTTCAAGCATTCTATCATGTTGTTCCTACTCTTTTTTTCTTTTCTTTACTTTTTTTAAAATCTATTTTTAACCAGACTAGGCCCCACTGTAATATCACCTGAGAGAGGGAGAAGTTTTTACATTTATAAAGATACATTCTTGTAAGGGTAATTGTAATGGAAGCAAAAGTACAGTAATCAAGTATTGAAAGACACTTTGGGAGAGACTGGAGTGTATTCTAGCTTGTGGAAAGACAGAAGGCTACAGATTGGATGCAACATTCTTGTTTTCTTGGAGGAACTCACATACACATAGCTGACCTGACTAGTACTTCAGATCTCAGACTGCTCTTCCACAGCCTTCTGTAAGGTTCTTTATTCTGCAAAAGAAAAAAACAAAACAAAACAAAACAAAAAAAAAACAAAAGAAACACATAAAAAAACATTTAAAAAAAGCAAAAAACAAAAAACACAAAAAAACCACAAAAAAGCAAAACAAAAAAAAAACAGAAAACAACAAACAACAAAAAAGAATTCAACCACGAAATAGTGACTGTTATTTCAGTGTGTCCTTCATATGAAAGCTATTAAGGACCAAACCTACTACTGTGTGTAAGAAGAAATTACTTCCTAAACAGTAACTGAAAATAGTTAGTTAAACTTGCTGTGGATTTTGTCTTGGCAGTTGTCATCTTACATTATTTGTCAAAGGAAATGTGTTTGGCAGTTAAAAATCTTTCCTTAGATTTAGTGGTGGACTTTAACCTCTTAAATAAATGTTAGTATACAGATTGTGTCCTTGAAAAATATTTTACTTGTATGAATCATGACAATGTCTAAATCTTTACTATTCTTCTGGCAAAAGCATCGGTAAGAGAGAGGGTGAAAAAGAGAAGTATAGCCTTTACGTCAGAAAAATATTCTTTTTAGCTGCTTACTTTCTCATGAACAGTAAAGATGTTTACAGTGTATGCCAAGATTTTCGGTTTCTATATAACAACAGTTAGAGGTTCTAATCATACTGAAAATTGTGTTATAATGGCCTGAGCCATGTTGCTAGGAAACAATAGGTTCCAATTTTGTATTCCTGCTCTCACTCCTGTGCTGAAAAGTGACTGGATACTGTACCGGTTCATGTTCTCTGGCTGCAGTTAAATGGTCTTTTGCATTTTGCTCTGGCTTTCAGGCCAGAAGCATGCATTTTTCTACAAGATCATCACAACAACATGCTGTAAATACTTAAAGTTAAACATTATGTGTCGATATTTGAAAGAAAAAAGTACTTTGAATATTTCATTTTTAAAAAATAAAATTGCAAATGAACACTGCCTCCCATTTTATTCATGCGCCAGGCTGCACTCTCGAGTCTGTTTGGTCACCTGAGAATGGAAAAGTAGCTCCCTAACAGGGAACAATAAAACCGCATCATCTTGAAGATGAAGGTGCAGAAATCAAAAAGGCACTAGTCCTAAGCAGATGTCTCTTCATTTTTATTTTTCGTACAAATAGGATCTCTGACACAAATGACCATTTAATAAAAAAAGAAGAGTAGCAGTTGCAAGTTTAAATGCCTCGAGGCTGTTACTTTAAAAAGGTTTCTTTCTCTTGTTGATGCCTTTCTGAGCAATGGAAAGAAAATGAAGAATTGCAAAACGGGTTGGGGAGAGCTAGGAGAGCAGAGCGAGCAGATGCCTTGGCAAAAAAGCCAATGGGGGAAGAGAGGCAGTCAGGAAACACTAAAAAACAACAGCTCGCACGTCCTGGGCAATTTCAATGGCCATTTGGCATTTATTTTTCACAAGAAGGTATTTACGAGTGACACCGGGAAAGCCGGCCAATAGATCTTGCAAAATTCAACTTGATGGTAATGGGGCACACATAGTCCAAACGACCTGCTTGTTTCTGAAACTTACTTGGAATCCTGGAATTTACATCACTCTTAAATGCCCTGCCGCCTTTTTATGCAGTGATATATACAGGAGTCTCCCCTTATCTGCAGTTTCACTTTTCAGGGTTCCAGCTACCGCAGTCCCGCAGTCAACCACAGCCCAGAGGCAGATGATCCTCCTCCTGACGTCGTCAGAAGGTCAAGAGTAGCCTAACGCTGTCACAATGCGTGTGTCATTCCCCTCACTTCCTCTCATCACATAGGCATTTGATCACCTCACATCACCGCAGTACAGTAAGCTATTTTGAGAAAGACAGAGACCACATTTGTGAAACTTTTATTACAGTATATTGTTATAATTGTTCGATTTTCTTATTAGTTATTGTTGTTAATCTCTTGCTATGCCTAATTTATAAATTCAACTTTATCACAGATATGTACATATAAGAAAAAACATAAAATTTGGTACTATCCATGGGTCCGGGCGTCCATGGGAGTCTTGGAATGTATCCCCGCAGATGGAGGGGCCTACTGGGACACAGATACAGTGAAAAGATTCATGGAGCCGAAGACAATCCCAATTGTTTCAACACCGTCCATCAGCAAAAAGCAACGCGGTCATGGGTGGGGGGCGAAAATATTGGTATCACCTGGTCTTTTTTTTTTTAAATAGCCATCCCACCCCACCCTCAGTGTGCAAAAAGAAAGAGGCAAGAACGCCTACACTGAGAGAATGATTAAACGAGAGAAGAAATTTCTCCATATTCCTTCCCTATTCACCCTCAGTATTAGAGATCTTTGGATATCAGTGCTATTTAAATTTTTAGCAATATTACTTCCTTAAATTTATATAATTCTAGTACCTCAGTAATCCTGGGAGGTGAGCAAGACTTCATTGTTCCTACTTGGCAAATGCAATAATAGTACCAGACTGACTTACCTAAGGTCACACGGATAATCTGACAAAGCTGAAAAAATTCAAATCTCAAGTGTTATGTTGATGGGCTCTCTCCAGTCCATCAGTTTTGTTATATTTTTCTACCTAAAAATATTCATTTAAGAGGCCGACGACCTAATGATGAAAATTCTGCCTTTTACCACAAGTGTAGCCAATGACCCCAAATTACGAAAGTTTCCAAACTGGGTGGTTTAACTTCACCCCTAGCTGCAAACTCTAAAATAATGGTATCCCATTTACTGCAAGGACAAACATAGGCGACAACATTGAATTTATAGCTCTCTAACAGGAAGACTAGACGTCTTGTAACCTTGAAATGCTCAAGGGCAAATCTGGATTTTATTATTAATAGACTCTGGATTCTGAACTCAATAACGTGAATCAAATGAAACACGAGCTGATGTCTAAACCTTCTTAACAGATTTTAAAGCTATGTCTCACATTTTTAATTCTCTATCCATTCTACCACAAATAATGTCTTCAATCCAGCCCTCCATTTATACTAGAAGTCTTAATCGGAGGCATCCTCTGTAGACTTATTCTACCTACGTACTACCACGGAGCTTACTTGCTCGTAATAGCCAAACTGACAATTACCTAAGCCTGTCTCCCTTACTGACCTTATCTCTTAAGAACAAACTCAGAGGAAATGAATGAGTGTTTGATAAACTGTCATGTTCCTAGTGGGCTTGCTGACACACTTTTTTTTCTGAAGAAAGGTGTACACTTGGAAATATATGTGCATTTTTCTATCTTGACTCAGCATCTTACAGGTATATGTTAGCATGGCAATATTTTAGATATGGCAAGGATATGACCTTTCTGTAAAGCCGCAAGCTATTATGTACTGGGAAATAGCAAGAATGCTTATGCTGGGAGAGAAAAAGTGAAAAAAACTTTATGAGTAAAAGGCCAGCAAAAGAAGACAGTGGGTAGGCACATCAATTGGAAAGTTTGACAGTAGCAGACTCAGAAAAGCACTTACCTTTTTCAGGGAATCTGTCCAATAAGATAAGATAGTTTCATCAATGCTTTATTTAATATATGAATAGCACCTATCTCGGAATATTTTTAAAAAACATTTTAAGACAAATTAGGTAAATAAAGCTTTCAAATACTTTATTGAAATATGAAAGACCATTAATGATTCAAAAAAGCTTTTTCAAAAAAGACTCTGGTAAAGAAACATGCAAACATAATTCATATACTTAGGATTATTCCAGAATGAACAAGTTAGAGAGAGTGAAAATTAGTCACACCTATTAAAATTTAAATCCAATCTACAAATAAGGAAAAATTATCTAAACATACGCATTTTGTTTTGAAAGTTGGCTTTCCGAATTCCCTTACAAGTTGAAGTGATGCCTTTATTTCTAGAAATGGTAAATGGCCCACAATCCATTATTATGGCCCAACTCCACCTCTGCACTCCCACTGCATCCATGTTAAATGCTCAGACACGAGATCTTGCCACTGCAAAGAAAGTAGCTCTGTCTCTTGGCAGTTCATCGAGCTCCCCGCCCAATGTACAACCCAGAATTTCAATTTATTAGTTCACAAGAGAACTTAGCATTTTCCTGAGGACCACGGACCAGGGTATTTCTCTTGACTAGCTCTGCCTCTTACAATACACATACCTACACAGTGGGAACCTCACTTAGCGCGTGCTTATCCCCTTTTATTGACATCGTTTGCTCTTTTTCTGTTCCTTTTTTTTTTTAATTGTTACTGTTTTCTTGTCCAACTAGAGAGTGAGCTCTCTGAGCACAGGGGCTGGGTGTTTTTACTCCTCTAGCCCAGTGCCTGTTGTTTTTTGTTGAGTGAGTGAATTCTAGGAGCCCTGAAACAACTTGATATATAATCAAATCACAAAAGTCATGAAAATATACATGTGAGGAAGAAATATATAAATATCTGTCACTGTGTAAAACCTTGGCTCTCACTGAGGTTGCCATCACTTGGAACCGTTAAAAAAACAACACAACCGGAAGGTTTCCATGGCTCCCGTAGGGCTACCTAATAGGGAGATCACTTGTAAATCAGCTACTCACGAGCACAGCTGCTGAAGCTTCCTTTCAAAATAAGGTTTTACATGGCGTACCAACAACTGGGGTAGAGGTAGATGAAAACTCCTGTAATATCAAATGTAATCAATGTGTAGAGCATATTTTAAATTACGGGATTTTTAAACTCCAGATTGGTCTGTGGATTCTGCTATCCAACATCAGAATACTAGGCGAAAAGGTTGCTTTTAGAATCAAACAGAAATTCTTCCCTCTTTGTCCAGTCGTTGTTCTAACACACGGTGCACAACTTCGTAAACCCGCAAAGACCCCACACCACCACAGCCAGCGGAGAGCGTAATACCTAATTAGAACCACGCATGAGAAGGACGAGGGACACAAACCCGCTTCCTGCCATCTAATCGAGCAAGACATTTTAAAAATCAGTAGCTGTCAAATAATATTTCACTAAAAAATGGTGCTTTTGAGAAAAAACTGAGGATTATTTTTATTTATATTTGGCAAGACTTGACATTAATCTTTTATAAAGTATCATTAGGTTTTAAATCGTTTCTCATTTGTAAATAAAACTGAAAATAACCTCATTTCAAAGCTCCTCATCATCGACAAAGTCCATTTCAGCTTTTACATCATGCTAGATACTTCCATTACAGAACTATGATGGTTTTAGAAATACATCTGTAGCTCACTGAACTGTATTATCTACAATATATAAGACTTAGCATATATTTAAATTATAGAAAATAAGGTACAAGGTATTTGATTTTTCTTCATGGTGTTTTCAGGAAGACATCAGGATCTTCTCTTCTCCCTAAAGAAAAATAATCATGAAAATCAAGAAAAGATAAACTTACAAGCTACTAAAATTACAGGCTAACTTGAACTTATAACCATAAAATTTCCACCGGCATAAAGCTCACAAAGATACAACCCAGTGATACAGCTCAAGCAACCAGTACTTAAAACTGAGTTACAAAGAATGTAATGCGGAGCAGAAAAGAACAGTTTGTAATTGTAATGTGTAATTTGTAAATTGGAGTTCTATTTACATGCCTATTTTAAAGGCTAACTATTCATTAATTTAACTCAGCACTTAAGTCTAATTGTCAGTTTATGCCTGAGCCTGGGTCCCTGTCAAAAAAGGACATAGCAACTCATTTTTCTAATCATAAATATTTATTGTTTCAATCAAGGCATATGTCCTCTTACTCCAAACAAGTGATTAACCCCTTTCAGCAGATGAATAGACAATCACATATCTGCAGACATTGACCAGTATTCTGTCGTTAGCTTGATACATACACTAAAATAGCTTTGCTCAGGAGATGTAACCATGTGTGTCTTTAGCATAATAACGTGTACTAATTTAGTTTCCTTCGCTACAATAAAATGTCATTAATTCAAGCACCACAAATTCAGCAATGAGGATCCCAAGGGCCACGCTAACATTAGCCTTTCCATCCCTGAAGGGAAAACATAGTTTACTAAGCAAAGGTGAAGGAGAGCGCACGTGTTTTCTGAACTGTCCCGTCTTTCAAATGTTTCATGTCTGAGTTAGTGAAGTGAAATGGTACTTCTGTTTTGACAAAAGGAACAGTGGAGAACAAGACGGGAAGAGACAGGTTTAAATGTTGTGGGCTCATCGAATTCTTTATATTTTCCTGGAGTTTTATTAAAAGTTTACAGTACAGCATATTGGAATCATAGCCTGTGAAGAGCCCCCTCTCACTCGATTGGCTGGCAACACCTACTTCCCCACTGCATGTTTCTTACAGAACTTGCCATGAGTATATATTTATGAGCAGGTTGACTCCTAACCCTGAACTGCCAAGCCCTGTGGAAAATTCACAGTAAGCCATACCTGTAGTACCTTGCGCACCTCTAACCGAGCGCTTCTTCTCAACTGGGTACTGCAGAGGTATTACAATACCTTGATCTGGCTTCTGAAATGCTGAAATGAGATTTTTTATTTTCCGGAAAAATCTTTTATGAACCCCAGGTGCTGTCTGGAAAATAAAAGGCCAAGCAAATTATTCACCTACCTCCTAATGATACAAATAGGCCTACAAAATGCGTGAGGGAGGCTTAGAGAGGTAACATTTGTGTAACTTGTTCAAATATTTGAAAACATAAGGAAGAAGGAAAAACAACATTTCTAGAAGAGCTTACTTTGGTTGGCTGAATTTCCCTGCAAGAGGAGCTAATGAGCTGTCATTTCGGTTCTCCCAAGGGTGGTATTAGTTTGCACAAGCTCTTGCTCTTCGCCCTGCCCTTCCTGCCTGCTCCCCATCACACATCCCGAGCCTCTAAGGGTATACAGGCCATTACCCACAATGAATGCACCAACAGAGAGGATGCAGTTAAACACAGAAAAAAACACAGATCGTACAGGTCATTATAATAAAAAGCCTGAAAAACCAAACCAACAACAACAACCCAGCCTCCCAGTCATCATTCCACAATAAAAATGCTACACAGGAAATTAAAAATTGACCGTTACGGGACACAAAACACATAGCTAGTTAGTCCCCAGACTCTCACCTCACGATATGTCCTGCCTCATCCTTCACATTAAATTTTTCCTCCTCGGGAAACTTACCTATCCTCCCCAGAATTGCTCTCTGCCAATACCTCACTGTGACAAGGTTTTCTCTAGGACACGAAAATCAAAGACTCTATAAGGTCACCTTTATTTATTTGTTTGTTTGCTTTTGAAGAGATCATTATTTGCAAGTGACTATTAAAATATATTCCTTTCCTGACATCAATTCTCTTGCAAAGGCACTGCTGAAAACAACAATTTCCTGCAAAAGCTTATGAGCCCAGCTTTAGGAATGAGCTCAATACTGTCATTTTACATAAAATAAAATAGTATTGCTAAAGCAATTGAACGACTACTGGTGTGGTTTTTTTTTTTTTTTTTTTTTTTTGAAAGCTGTTTTTCAGCTATTCCATCTGGAAGATTCTTGAGGTGGGAGCTGTTTGTTAGCATTTAATGAGAAAACATGAAGGCTGGCATGCAAACTTCAGCCAACTAGACTAACAGCTGAAGACAGCACACCGTCCATAGTAACTCGCAGTCATTGCCTACATTGAGGCAAGTAATTTTTTTTTGAAAGCACTGAAAAAGTTCTTTAGTGTCTACTCAGAGGCTCGCACAGCTCAGAGCCTCAGTAGATGTAGAACACTCTCCCTCTCAGCTCCACCCCTACGGTCAAAACACCTTCCCAGAACTGGGGGCACCTGGGTGGCTCAGTCAGTTGAACGGCCGACTCTTGGTTTTGACTCAGGCCACAGTCTCAGGGCTGTGGGATCGAGCCCCACACGGAGCCCTACGCTGGGCTCCGTGCTCAACAGGGAGTCTGCTTGAGATTCTCTCTCTCCCTCTCCTTCTGCCCCTCCCCACCCCCCTCTAATCCAAATAAGTAAATGTTTAAAAAAAAAAACCACCTTCCCAGAACTCGACTTGAGACTTCATCCAAAATACCATGCCCATTCTTACGGGGCTCCAAACAGTTCTCTGGCTCCAAGACAGAGTCTCTAAATTGCACGGGCAGGCCGTAGGCACAAAATCCCTCCCTACATCTTACTCACGGCAAGTTTTCAATTCCAGGCACTTTCCCATCATTTGCCTCCACTATTTCCTCACAGATAGGCAGTGATTGGCTGTTTGGCTTATTCTCATTTGACAGATAAGAAAATGGAAATACAGGGGTGCCTGGGTGGCTCAGTCAGTTGAGCGACCAACTCTTGATCTCAGCTCAGGCCTTGATCTCAGGGTTGTGAGTTCCAGCTCTGCGCTGGGCTCCACATTGGGCATATGGAGCCTACTTTGAAAAAAAAAAGAAGAAGGAAGGAAGGAAGGAAGGAAGGAAGGAAGGAAGGAAGGAAGGGAGGGAGGGAGGAAGGAAGAAAGAGAAAGAAAGAAAGACAAAGAAACGGAAATACAAAGGGATAATTCAGCTTGCTCGAGGTCACACAGATAACCAGAAGCAGCGCTGGCTCTAGATCCCAACACCCAGGCTTTTGTCTTTCAGGCCAACACCCACAATGAGTTCACCAACAGAGAGGGTAAGACCAAACAGTTTCTAGAGAAGTTCGAGTCACCAACCAGAAGAGAAACTGTACACTCCCCCAGTGTGGAAAGATTTCAAACCACACATCTTTTTAGCTGTTTTTGTGGCTTGCAAAACCATTTATCAACAGAAGCATCTTTTTCATGGGGACTTACATGCAGTTAACACTTGATTATCCACACTAACAGAAAGGAATCATAACATTGGATGTACAATTTGAACATGGGACGCCATGTTTCGCTGGCAAATGACTGTCCTAGTTTATAGTGTTTTGCTTAGGTGAATCAGGAAAATTATCGAGCATCTACTGATCTACTGATGATCAACTATCCAGAAAAGCCCAAAGGCACTGAAGGCCGGAGGGGGACGTTAGTACATTTTTTATATATACCGATGACAGTGCACATATTAATAAATGATAGTTGACTGTGTGTAGAATTCTCTAAATAAACAACTTAGCAAAACTGTAGCCCAAGTCTCATGAGATAAGTTAAAACACTAGGCAACGATGAATCCTAAAAGCCTATCAAAAAGTAGAAATTCACATAGTATTTGTCTTTCATAATTCAGGGGAGCCAGAGTTCAAATTTCATTCCACTCTTTGAAACAAATCTCAGCCTTACTTAGATTTCTAGCACGATCTTTGCACAGAGGATGTAGTGTTACTGCCATGATTTTTCCTGCAATGTGGCAAACTAAAGCACTGCTCCAAAAAGCAGTATAAGTATCTGCCATTTAACCAATTTTTGAAAATACATTTACCACAAGAATTGTACCACTGACAACTCGCATTCTGTCACTGAACTCAGCTATTGTTCAAATTTGCACATTTCCCATACTGCCATTTCTTAGTTATCCATGGAAACCTGTTTGGGATCACAGCTGGTCTTCAATATGCTCTGGAGAAATTTCTTCCAGTCAGGTGATATGAGCTCTGAGAACACACACTAGTTTAATATTCCCTTAGCAAAAACATAACTAAGAAAGCAAATTTAGTAGATAGAAAAAATGCAATACACATTTCAAAAGTAAATCTAAAGCATTTTTTAAAAACTCTTTTCCCTTTGGAGAAAACATGCCAATCTTCTGCTCTCTTGGTGCAGATAATTACAATATTATTGTATAAACGGGGTCAGACCAGACAACAGGATGAAAGGATATTTATGTTCAATAAGCCCTTTCTTCTTAACATGATCACAAGCATGTAACAATCCATATATGATGTTATACTTGAAATAGAAGAAAACAAATTTAGGGGCGCCTGGGTGGCACAGTGGTTAAGTGTCTGCCTTCGGCTCAGGGCATGATCCCGGCGTTATGGGATCGAGCCCCACATCAGGCTCCTCCACTATGAGCCTGCTTCTTCTCCCACTCCCTCTGCTTGTGTTCCCTCTCTCGCTGGCTGTTCCTATCTCTGTCAAATAAATAAATAAAATCTTTAAAAAAAAAAAAAAGAAAACAAATTTAAAGGCAAGATTAGCTAAACCCTAATAATTTAAGACCCTTTCCGTAAAGAATATTTTTCAGCAGCCGAAGGCTACTTCTCAAGGGAGAAGGGCAATTTCTAATCAAAGTATATACAAATATATATGTATATATCACACACAACTATTCTTTATGATAAATGAAATTTAATTTCTTATTCAATCATCTCTGCAGTGCTGCAGAGAATTTTAAAATATACATGGGTATAAACCGTTTTGATTAGAAATGTTACTGCTTTGCCTCTAATTAGTATTACAGTGTTAATTATCTGTGATAATTATAAATTAATTATTGATGATAATTAATTATTATTAATTATTTATGATATAAGGCAACAACATGTTTGAAAACTTGCCCTAATTCATTTCTGTAGTTCAAAACATTTGTAGTTCGCAACTTGGCCTTTCAGGTTTACTGATGAATTTGTAAAGGTTAGGGCTACTTTAATTTTTTTTAAGTCTAGACTTTAGAATTTCTTAAGCGCATAGATTGAGTTATTAACAGAAGTTGATATTCTCACTTATGTTTTCAAACAGCTCGTAATAAAGCGCTTTCATTATAAAGATAGGCTGTTTTTAAAAAGTCAGAACTCCGAGAAAGCATTTGCGCTCAAAGGTTTCAGTTGTAGAGACTTCTACATTGCTAAGATGTGATAGCCTACCCTGGTACATGGAAATAAATTCACTCTGCAGGCATTACGTGCAATGGTGTGGTGACTTTCAAATGTTTTCAGAGCCATCAGAGCCTGTTTTTCTAATGAAATCTTATTCAAGCCCCAGTTGATATGTAAAACAAAAGTGAACCATTTGGATCAAAGATGAATTGGGCACCCAAAAGCATATCCACTTTTGTCCTCCTCTCCCTCTGCCCCCCACCCCCAGCAACCCCATGGCACCCAGGTTGAAGAACCTTAGAATTTTGCAGAGCATACCTTTAAAACCACTGCAATGTTCCCTCTAATTTTATTCTGCCTACCTATGTCCTTCCCACTTGGCCCAGCTGGGAGTCTTGCCTCCACACAAAGAGCAATTTTGATTACTAATCCTTGGAAAATCCTCCCTTCTTTGAACTCCTATGCTAGATAACATAGCAATTGACTATATACAATCATATTGTCCAGCAGTTTGGGTGAGTTCACATTTTTGAGGTTTTGAGGGTTTACTATGTTCCAGGTCCTGTGGCTAAGAGCGTTCTTCTATATGCATTATATTGGTATCATTTGGTAAATAATTGCGTATTTAACCATTTTACACATTTTGTATATGCTTTCTAAAATTTTGCGTAGGCACTGAAAGTTTGACACAATCCTTCAACTTTTTTATATTTTCCCCAAAGTGAGACCATTCTATATACAATGGCAGCTGAACAGAACTGGGACAAAAATTCTCTAAAGTCTTCTTAATGATCCATGAACAATTTGGGGTTGGAGCTTTAGTGATTTGAATCTGATGATTATTTGGGGAAGGTAGGATTTGACAACTCTTTTATAAAACCAGCCTAAATTTCAAACACCTCCCTGATACCCCCAGAAGCAACAAATAAATTAAAGAGCTATACCTCAGCACTCCAAGAACCCGTTTCTGTCTGGGACACTCGGTATGTATAAATGTAACCTTGATACCTGCGAAAGAATAAACTTCAATTACTGAAACATTCCAAAAGAACAACCGTTGCTCCAAATTTGAGCTTAACTATCCCACATAAATGTTACATATACTGAGACCCACATATATGGCAATTGCATTCATAGGAAGAAAAGCCTGGGGGATCTATCTAACTTGCTTGCATATTATACCTGGCTAATCACAGTTTTTAAAGAGCCTTTAAAATTAAATTAATTATTTCTTTTCCCTTTTTAAAATATGGGAGCTCACACTCCTAAGGATTTGTCTAGTTGAGAGACTGGACAGAAAGAAACTAGAGACCTGGTGTGGTTAGTAAAAATCATGGATTATGAAATAGATTGAAGAAAGTGTAGTCATATTTTTTAAAGATTTTATTTATTTGAGAGAGAGAGAGTGCACAAGCAAGGGGAGCAGCAGGGAGAGGGAGAAGCAGTCTCCCCACTGAGCAGAGAGCCTGATGCGGGGCTCTATCCCAGGACCCTGGGATCACAACCTGAGCCGAAGGCAGATGCTTCACCGACTGAGCCACCCAGGCGCCCCAAAGCATAGTCATATTATTTTTAAGTACATATAGAGCCTTAATATAAAAAATATTTGGGATAAGGTACAATCAGGTCCACTGAATAGTAATAATAATATTAATTATAAATATAATAAATATAATACTATATTTCTATAATATTACCATTATGGTTACTTTATAATATAGTAAGAACAGAAATTTGAATTAAAAAAGACTCCAGGGACGGGGCGCCTGGGTGGCACAGTGGTTGAGCGTCTGCCTTCGGCTCAGGGCATGATCCCAGCGTTATGGGATCGAGCCCCACATCAGGCTCCTCCGCTATGAGCCTGCTTCTTCCTCTCCCACTCCCCCTGCTTGTGTTCCCTCTCTCGCTGGCTGTCTCTATCTCTGTCGCATAAATAAATTAAAAAAAATTCTTAAAAAAAAAAAAAAAGACTCCAGGGGCACCTGGGTGATTCAGTTGGTTAAGCATTCAACTCTTGGTTTCAGTTCAGGTCATGATCTTGGGTCGTGGGATCAAGTCCCGCATCCAGCTCCCCGCTCAGCACGGAATGTCCTTGTACCTCTCCCTCCATTCCTTCCCCCACTTGCTCTCTCTCTCTCTCTCTCTCTTGCTCCCTCAAAAATAAATAAACAAAAACTTTTTTAAAAAGACTCCTGCTAAAGTACTTGAAAGCGGCTTGTCCTTTGGGGTAAACATTCTCCACCATCACTCAGTGTGTAAGCATACTGTACAACTATAATTGATGCCGAGACGTTTAGATGCTGTATTAGTTTGCTTAGGCTGCCGCAGCAAAATATCATAGACTGGGTGGCTTAAACAAAAGAAATGTATTTTCTCACAGTACTGGAGGTTGGAAGTCCAAGATCAAGGTGCTAGCAACATAGCTTTCATTCTGAGACCTCTTCTCTTGGCTTATAGGCAGCTGCTTTCTTGCTGTGTGCTCACATGACCTTTTCCTTGTGTGTGCTTGGAGAGAGACGTCTCTCTCTTCTCTTCTTCTTATAAGGTTACCAATCCTATTGGATTAGAGCCCCACCCTTATGGCCTTATTTAACCTTAAGTATATTCCAAAGGCCTATCTCCAAAGGCAGCCACAATGTGGGTTAGGGATTTAACATATGAATTTGACAGGGACGCAATTCAGTCCATAGCACACGCATTATCTCTTTTGGAACCCACGACAACCCTATGAGCTTTATATTGTGAAATTGATCTTATAGATGAGGAAACTGAGACTTTGAGAAGCTAAGTGATGAAAACCGCACTAGAGATCAAGCAACAAAGATGTGATTTGAATCAGGCCTGTTTAGAGCCCTAGCTCTTGGTCCCCATACTATAATGGATGTAGATTATAATCTGCCTAACAAACTTTTACTTCATAGAAAAGTAGGGTAAACTTTGTTCTGAATTATTTCAAATTATGAATATGAATATGGATCAGATTCTCTGGATCAACAGAGTTTTATTTTAGACATTTTCTGATTGTTATTCTTAGGCACAACTTTAGGTCAATATAGATCTTTGGTTAGAATACATGCTAAACTTTGGTAAAAATGTATGTATTTAATCTTTAAAGAACAGATGATTCTAAAGCATTCCAAACAGAGAGTGGTCCTCAAGTAATTGACTTCACTTACCGTCAATTAATTCCTTTTAGAACTAAAAGTCTTTAAATATGTGGAGTAGGGGCACCTGGGTGGCTCAGTCGGTTGGGCATCCAACTCTTGGTTTCAGCTCATGTCATGATCTTGGGGTCATGGGATTGAGCCCTGCGTTGGGCTCTGCACTCAGTGGGGAGTCTGCTGGAAATGCTCCCTCTCCTCTCCCTCTGCCCCTGACCCCATTTGCATGTGCGCACTCTCTAAAATGAATAAATAAATCTTTAAAAAATGTGGATTAGACTACTATAATCAATATTCATCAGTACTGATTACCTAAAGGACAAAAACAACACATCTAAAACACTATAATCAGGTTCATTCAATTTGTGAGACCAAAAAAATTCAATTTAATTGCTGGTGTGATTATAGGAAATGTTTCATTTTTGTTATGAAGGTTTGTCAGCATATTTAGATCATACATAAAATAACTTGATATATGCATATATAATATGCTAAATAAATATATAATGTTACATTGGTAAAGTCTTGTTTTTTTAGGCAATAAAATCTACCTCAAAGCCCGCTGATTACTATAAGTACTCTACAGGGAACAAGGCGAGGGCTTTGATTTCCATTTTTCACCATGGGAACTCGAAACATAGGGCTTTAAGTGATTTTCTTTAAGTCACATAGCAAAATGGAGATAGAAGCAGAGAAATAGCATAGGTCCTCAGTTCCAATTTCCCTATGGGAAGCGATTAATGGCAGTAATTCAGTATCATTAAAGGTGATGTGGAAATGCATTATTTAAAATCTCAGCGACGATGCAAGCAAAATCGTAAGCAACCAGTTTTCACTTTCTAAAACAGCGAGTCTCTAAAAAATACAAGAATCTATCTCCCTACTATCATTCAGCTTCATTTAGTCAAAATAAATGAGTCTGTTTTCAAAATTGTTTCCTAACGAATCTGATCTTATCTCACTTTCAGTTAAGCAGCAGGAACCTGAGTACCACTTCAAAAGCCCTTACCTCCTTCAGTCTCTGAACAACCTGGTGTCAGTGGCACCTAAAACTTCTTGTGATTAACCCATCTAATATTAACAATTTCCTACTCCCCCGCCCCTCAGATTTCTGAATGAGCAGAATCGCTTCACCCCTCAAATAAGCCAGTAGTCACTGAGGTAACTGACCGAGAATCCCCTGTCCTCAACTCTCGTTACCCTGTGGTCCTGGATGGAGGAGGTCTGAAACGGGGCCATCCGAAGTACATTGCCAGGTTGTGTGATGTATCAGCATCACCTGGGAACTTGTTAGGAATGCAGGGTCTCAGGCCTTGCCCCAGAACTGCTGAATCAGAAGTTTTATTTTAACAAGATCTCCAGGTGATCTGTAAGAATGTTAAAGTTACAGGTGGACTGATTAAAATGCAGAGAGAATGCCCACACCTTATGGGGATTCTCGAGGGCAATTTCTGCAAGTCCAGCTGGCTTCCTGCACTCACCTAGGGCACTTCTGTGCCACATCCCCCACAGGCACTCAGTCTCTGCTTTCGGAATTAAGAGTACACTTACCGTAAGGAGCCCTGAGTCATGTGGAGAATTGTTGAATCATGATACTGTACACCTGAAACTAATATAACACTGTATGCTAACTATACTTCAGTAAAAAGTGCTTTTAATTTCAAAATAAATAAAAGTTTTTAAAGAAAAAAATACAAGCTGAAGCTTTTTCAATTGTTTCAGTCTCCATTGAGCAGTATTTTTGAACCATGCACTTCCTCTTCTCCAACAAAATTTCATGGTTTTGTTTTCTGTAGCTTGAGTTTGGAAATAAGAATTTTAAAATATAAAATTAAACTAAAATGTTGAGTATTTTTGTTTCAAGCTACACATACTCTCTCCCTGTCCCCTGAAAAAACACTGTTCTAGGAAATAAATTGGAAATAAAGTTGTAAAAAGAGCTGCAATACTGTGCATATTTTTGACCTAATGAATGACCTCGCTTAGCTTCATTACACTCCAAGGAATCAAATGACAAAGCAATTTCATAAAGATGTTCATAGTAGTTCTATTTTAAGGGTGGAAAAAAAGAGAATTAACCTAAGTACCCCTAAATAAGGAATGTCATTCAAAATAAGAAAATGGTAGCAGAAAGAACCATTCAAAATTATGCCAAAGTGCAAAGGTATTAGAGTCCTCTTATATTTTTCAAAAAATGTTAAGCACATGAGTTATGTTAATATAAAATTATGGTACATGAAAGAAATGGACACATGGAGACACCACTCCGATTACAACTATTCAGAACCATACCTATATGTATACAAACTAGAAGCAAATTTAAACTAATATAAATGTATCCTCACATATTAATTTTTCTTATAAAGTTATATAAGTGATTACTAACATTTTTTTAAAGAAAAAGAAACAAAATTACAATTTGGTGTTTTACAAATCTAGTCTAAGTCACAAACCAGAAAAATATAACTTATGTTCAAAAACTGTTACATCCCCTTTAGGATTATCTTTTCTCTGATTCCTTCCATTAATACAGACAAACCAAGAAGGCTTTGTAATTTTAAATTCCTTCCTCCACCAAATCTTTTGTCAGACTTGTCGATTAGCCTGAAATTTAAAATTGATCATGAAAAAAAATCTTGAAAATGAATAATTAGTAGAAAACAGTAGAGGCTTTTTATGTTGTTATTGTCATTGACATTAATTTTAACTAATATTTTGCATTTTAATGACTACAAAGAATGTGCGGATTCAAGCCCTGCTAGTATTAAAATTTGCCTTCATTTTTTCAAAAGTTGTCCCAACCCTTAAAAAAGTGCTCTGGTTAGAAATGAACAAGAAGAAAGCCAACTGACTTATTTCTTATTTTCTCAAGGGGTCAGTGTTAGGGACAGATCTTGGTTTAGAACTAACAAAACCACATCAATTCTTTCTTTATTACCACTTCAAGGACTACACAAAAGAAAAAGTTTAGTACATCTGATTCTTCACGACACTGCAAATAAAGCATGCTAGTGCCCCATGGTCTATGTCTGTACAAACTAATGCTACGCGCAAAATTCAAGGCACAATTAAAATGTGACTGGTTTTTTAACAAATATTTCAGAACTTTTATACCCAGAAGAATGGTATCTTATACAAAGCCATCATTATTGAGACTATACTCTTGAGCCAAGAGATTTCTGAATTTCCTATGGCACAATCCTCCTTTTTTCAGACTGAACTTGAATTTACAGAACCATCAAGTCATTCAGCTTCAAGTCTGATGGGAAAACTATGTAAAACCAGTTTCGATGAGTCATGACAATAAATATAATCACTTCTTCCCCTGAACTGCCACAGCACGTTTTATTTATGTACTCCTATGAGGCTCTGACTTAGTATTGCAATTATTTGTAGATTTATTTATATTAAGGAATACCTACTACATGTTAACTTTATCAATATTAACTTATGTAATAACCCTCTGAGGATTATTAACCCTATGAGGGAAGAACTATTCTTATCACCATTTCCCTTTTCACAGATAAAGAACCCGAGATACGGAAAGTTTAAGTAACTTGGCCAAGATAAGATAACTAGCCAAAGGTCAAGTTGGGATGTATCCAGAGGATCTGGGCTCTTGGGGCACCTGGGTGGCTCAGTCGTTAAGCCTCTGCCTTCGGCTCAGGGCCTGATGGGATCCAGCCGGGCTTCGGGCTCCCTGCTCTGCTGGAGCCTGCTTCTTCCTCTCCCTCAGCCCCTCCCCTTGCATGTGTTCCTCCTCTCTTGCTGGCTGTGTCTCTCTCTGTCAAATAAATAAATAAAATCTTAAGAAAAAAAAAGAAAGATCTGGGCTCTTAACCATCTTTCTATGCTGCCTCTCTCTTATATCAGAGGAAATGAATTAATAAATTGGTCTTAAGGTGATTCCAAAAAGACAGTTCTCAAAAAGGGAGGGAGTCTGCTTGGCCTCAGGGCTGAAGTGTCAACTAAGGGTGAGAGGGAAAGAAGGGGCTGAAGGAAAGAGGCCAGTTGAAGAGAGCCCAAAAAAAGATTAACCCAGACTTCCCCCTCACTTAGGCAAACGACATCCTCAGATTAATCTTGCAACTTTCATTTCACATTGTCAACCGGAATCAGCACTTGATTTAGTGGCCTGTGAATTGTCCATTTGGTGGTTTATGTGATGCAACTTTAATCCTAGGCTGGCTTTCAGGCTTGCTCTGCCATTAATGGATTGTACTCAGAAAATCCAACATAATTCTGGTGACCTAAATTATCATGAAGATAAATGCGGCACCAACACACATATCCAATTGTAATTAAAAAACTAACTGTAAATTAAGTCATAATTTCTCATTCTTTTGAGTTCTTTGCTACAATGTTCCCTTCTATTACAACTGATAAACTGGAATTTTATTTCGTCACTGCTCCTTCCCCCATTTCTCCAGTTCAATGGTTTGATAGGCACTTTATTCTCAGTCATCCCTTAAATCTCAAAGGACAAAAAGATAATTATCCTTTTATCTAAAGGCATATATGTCAAATGACTTCATTATGTGTCCTTGCAGCTAAAGAATATACCAGCATTTCAGCTTGCAAATCTTCCATCAGATAGGTAACAAACAAAATCAGAGATGTACAGAAGGATGCTAATTACAGAAATAAACTATTTCTGTGAACTAATTATTTTAAATATTTTTAATTGGTTTTCTTCCTATCACAATCAAACTATCCCAGTGGGCATGTAGGGTGAGAAGGAAGAAATGTCAGAGTTCAAGTGTACCTTAGTGAGAAGAAACTTCATGTACGTAGAAAACCAAAAACAATAAACTAAACTACACTAAAATAAAATAAAAACTATTTGCATTAATATGAGAGCACTTAGTACACAGGATGAATGAAAGAACAATATGTTGAGTAGCTTTCTTAAGCAACAGAAAAATATGGTAGAAAAAGAAAATTTCATTTATGATAGAAACAAAAAGAAATTGACACAGACATTCATACACACAAAGACTAGAAATAAACTTAACGAAAATGTGCAAGACCTACAGGAAGAAAACTACAAAACTTTATTGATGGATATAAATTTTAAAAATTAATAAATGGAGAAATGTCTCAGGTTTTTTGATGGGAAGACTACATTCTTTAAAGATGACAATTATTCCTTAACTTATTAATGAGTATAATGTAGTCCCAATGGGCCTTTCTTTTAACTTAACAAAATTATTCTACATTTCATCTCAAAGAACCAATAAGAAAGAATAACAAATAATTGGGGTGCCCGGGTGGCTTAGTTGGTGAAGCAAGCGACTCGATCTCGGGGTTGGAGTTCAAGCCCCACATTGGGTGTGGAGATTACTTAAAACCATTTGGAAATAAAAGAATAGCAAATAATTATTTAAATGTATTAAACATTATCATACTATGGTGCTAGTAAAACAAGAATAAATAGATCAGTTGAGCCAAATAGATGGGAAATAATAACTGCTATATGTTAGAGTTTAATATATGGTAAAGTAGGCTAGGAAATCAATAGGGAATGGAAGTTCTATTTATAAATTATACTAGGACAATTGTTAGCTACTTTGAAACAAAATCAAATTAGATCTTTTCTCCACATCAAAATGAAATTCCAAATGGAATTAAAAAGTTAAACGTAAACTAACCAAACCATAAATTGAAAACAAAAACTAAGGTAAAGTGGTATGACATCTCTGGAGGTGAAAGAACTTTCTAAGCTGGGAAGCAAAGGAAAAAATTAAGCACAAAGGAAATGAGCAACAGATTTGACGACTAAAAATGTTAATTTTTTTGTGTATCAGAGAAAAGTAATGGCAAATACCAAATTGAGAAAAGATACTTGCAACAGATAAAGGATTAGTATATAAAAATTCATAATGTGTAGGGGCGCCTGGGTGGCACAGCGGTTAAGCGTCTGCCTTCGGCTCAGGGCATGATCCTGGCGTTATGGGATCGAGCCCCACATCAGGCTCCTCCACTGGGAGCCTGCTTCTTCCTCTCCCACTCCCCCTGCTTGTATTCCCTCTCTCGCTGGCTGTCTCTCTGTCAAATAAATAAATAATCTAAAAAAAAATAAAAAATAAAAAAGTAAAAAAAAATTCATAATGTGTAAAGAAAGATAGTAATATCCAAATGGTTAAATGGCAAAGCACACAAAAAGCCAATTTATGAACAAGGAAGGACAACAGCTTACCAACCATATAAAAGACACTCACTCACTAATCAAAGAAATATGAAATAAAGAGTGAGGCACCAAATTTCGAGGACAATTTTTGTTAACAGTATACCCATTTCTAGGGAGGGTATAGTGAAATGGACACTCTCATGCATTACTGATGAACATATATATAAACTGACATAACCATTTAGGAAAAATATTGGTGATCATGTATATATCAAGAATCCTAACCTGTTGATGTTTTCTGACCTGGAAATTGCCCACCTTGAAATTCATTATAAGGAAGTAATCATAAATACAAGGAAATCTTTATGGAATAAAATATGAATCATGATGACATTTGTAACAGCAAAGAAAAATGGAATGATTCAAATGTCTAAAAATGATGACTGGTTAAGGAAAATATAGCACAGTCACTGGCTTAACTATCATGCAGCCATTAAAAATGATGTCTTAAAGTCATTTGTAAGAATATTATATATGAATGGGGTTTTTTCATGTTAAGTGGAAAATGCAGTAGAATGCAATATTATAAGAGCACTTGTGCGTTTAGAAAGAAATTTATTTCATTAAAATATGGAAGAAAATTCCCTTAATTTTCAACAATAATTGTCTTTAGGTTATAAAACTACAGATGATTCCCCTCATTTCCATTACTTACATTTTCAAGTTTTCTTTAAGAAGAACAAGTATTAGGAACTATTTTTAATAGACTCATTATACAAAAAATATGCATTTATGTATTGAAAATAACCGAAAGGAAAACTCACTTTAAAGAATTGAACAATTGTGTAAATGGAAAACTTCTTTAGTACTTTTTGAGATTCAGTTTTCCAAAACTGAACAGAGGAAAAGGCCAAATCTAAAGGCCATGACTGGGGGCTCAGAACCAGGGAAAGGAGCAAGCATAGTTTGAAAATAGAGTTTAAAACAAAGTTTGAAAGGCACACATAATGTATTATTTCTGCCATAAAAATACAGAAGCCAAAGCTCAACCAAGCCCTCTTGGATAATGGGAGAAAACGAGAGATAAAATGAGAAACTATTCTGAGTGGATTCTACAATCAGTTCATGTTTGTTAGCTGTATCTTGTTCGCGTGTATATGACACCCTTTATGTTGTTATTTCTACTGCATATCATAAGCACATAAGCTTTGGTTTGAAATGAATACATGGTTTATTTCAAAATGAAATTTGATTTTTGTTACTACAGTGTAGTACTAAAATGGGAGCATGAAATTTTTATGTTTATCAAAAGGGACCCTTGGCTCAAAAAGAGTGAGAAACTCTCATAAAAGACAATGAATCCTGATGTCTTTCCTCTGTAGCACAGCCTGGCAATCATGATCTAAGACTTTGAGGCCCCAGTGTGCCCATCAAAAGACATGCTAGGAGACTCTCAGTTTGCCTACCAAATTCTGCTACTTCATAAGGAGGTTTGCATGGAGAACTTAGAGTCATAAAAACTGCATTTATGCAAGATTCACTTTGGGTAAAAACTTACGTTTGAGAATTTCCCACTCTGCCTAAGTTAATTCCTTATGTGATCCTGGCCTACACAGGCAAAAGGATAAAAGTTGTCCTTTTCTTTTGCATATTTTTCCAACAGCGATCTTATGCAAAAGGTAGGCACACATTACGATTCCTATTTAACAGGTATGGCAATCAAGACCCAGAGAAGCTGAGTGACCTCCCCAGAGTCCACACCCCGGCTTGATTACCAGTCCCAAGCTGTTTGCAGTAAAGAAGGGTATTTGCCTTGGCAATCCATTTGTTAATTCCAAAATATTTATTGAGTGCCTATTATGTACTTCACAATGGGCCTTATAATGGCTATTAGGTGGTAGGTTGTGTTCCTGGTGCAGAAGACAATGTCCCTGCCTTCACTGAGTTTCCATTTTTGCTGAAGAACACAGCAATACATAAGTAAACAAGCAAATGTCAATTAGTTGAAAGCTCCTTGAAAAAAATTAAGTCATAGAGTATAACAGGCACAGGGAGAAGCTACTTAATTTAGATAGGGCAGTCAAGGAAGTGGTCTCTGAGGCAAGAGGCAGAAGTAACAAAATGTAAAGATCCTAGGAGGAGAGCACAGTTGGCAGGTTTGAGAAACAACAAGGCGGCCAATGTGGCTGAGTCTTTAGGTGCATCTTGCCACACATCGTATGCTCCTGCCCAGGCTTCTTTCTCACCTCTAGGTTAAGGGGCTCATTACCTCCTTTGTCAGCTTTTCTAAAGAAGCCCCTTCCATTTGCCCACTCATTCCTCCACATTCTTTTGATAAGAAAAGAACCACAGAATACTAGGTGGCTTTCACTGACCTTCCCCAGTTTCCACTTGGGAAAAACAATAATGTAAGCAAATCATAAGGGCCTGAGCTGAAGACTAGTATCAAAAAGACAAGAAATAACAAGTGTTGGCGAGGATGTGGAGAAAAGCAAACACTTCCGCACTTCTGGTTGGAATGTAAATTGGTGTAACTATTATGGAAAACAGTATGGAGGTTCCTCAAAAAAACTGGAATAGAAATACCATGATCCAGTAATTCCACTACTGGGTATTTACCCAAAGAAAACAAAAACACTAATTCAAAAAAACATAGGCACCCCATGTTTATTGTAGGATTATTTACAATAACCAAGATATGGAAGCAGCCCAAGTGTCCCTCAGCAGATGAATGGATAAAGAAGATGTGGTATAATATATACAATGGAATATTACTCAGTCATAAAAAGAATGAAATCTTGCCATTTGCAATGACATGGATGGAGCTGAAGAGTATTATGCTAAGTGAAATAAGTCGGAGACAGACAAATACCATATGATTTCACTCATATGCAGAATCTAAAAAACAAAACAAACAAAAATACCCTTAAATACAGAGAACAAACTGGTAGTTGCCAGAAAGGAGAGGGATGGGGGGGATGGGCAAAATAGGTGAAGGGGATTAAGAGGTACAAATTCCTAGCTACAATTAAATAAGTCATAGAGATGAAAAGTACAGCATAGGGGATATAGTCAATAATACTGTAAATAACTTTGTATGGTGACAGATGGTGACTACACTTACCATGGTGAGCATTGTGTAATGCGTAGAATTGTCAAATCACTATGCTGTACACCTGAAACTAATATAATATTGTATGTCAACTGTACGTCTAAAAGAAAAGAAAGACCTGAGCCCAAGAGAGCCAACTGCTTCCACATATTTCTCTTGATGCTTTTACAATAAATGTATTTAGCATGGCCTGAAAGTTGCCACCAACATGGCTTGACCATGTTAAACAACAACAACAAAACCAATAAACAACAAAAATCATCTAATAATAGCCTCAGTGTGATCTTTCTTCACTGACCCAGAAAGTGATCGAGCCGGGTCCTTCCTTAGAAATGCCCCACAAGTACCGAAAGACAAATACTGGAGACAAAGACAATAATAATAACAATAGCTTACAGTTACTGAGCACTTATGATGTGTCTGGCCCAGTGTTAAATTCATTAGCTGCATTATTGCATTTGACCCTCACTCTCCTATGAGGTAGGTCGTATGATTATACCCATGTTATGGACAAGAAAACCGAAGGACCAAGAGGTTAACGTGCCAAGGTCACAAGCCTACCATCAGACAGGCACAGATCTCCTGGTTCGGGAGCCCTGGAGCAAAGATGAAGGTGCATCTGATTCAAAATGGACGTTAGGCTGAGGCATTCCTAGGTAAAGGGCAAAGCTGAATCATAGCAAGGGTGTTTTCCCTCCATGCCCGTTACCACTACTGTCAGTCCTAGCTTTTTATCAAGAAGGGTCCTACTTCTGAAACCCCCGGCTCCCACACGCAGCTAAAAGAAGTACGTAGATCCAGAGAGGCAGCTTTTCTTCCAAACCTCCCCCTCTTGGCACCCCAACCTAACTGGCATGGCATTCTTGAAGTAATGGATTCTGCTTCTGAGTCTTCTTCCTCTCCCATAATGTGATGGTTTCCTTTGGGAGGACACCTCCAATTCCATCTAAGGAGATCTGCAGCGAGGCCTTTCCATTCTCGGGGGCTGGTGGCCCCAGTTTTCACCAGTCCACCATCCCAGGGCTCGACCTCGCCGGCCTCAACTAGAGGTCAAAATGGGAAGTGGGGAGCCTGGATCTTTCTCAGAGCAAAGGTAGATTGTAGGCTGCGTCTCCCCACCCCAAGAGGTATTCTCTGCAGCTGCCACAAAAAGACCCGGAGAGGCCCTTTTGGAGAGTGAAGGCCCTGGGAGGGAAACCCCCATGAGGGGCCTAACCCGAAGCCTGGTCCGCCACGACCCGAGGCTGGACCTGAGGAAGGCCTTGGGGCCCTCACATGAGTAGTGTTGGAGGCCTGGACGTCGTGTGCCGCCACCTGCACCCCCGGCCAGTGCCCTTGGCGGGCCTGGTGCCCGCGGCCACCGCGACATACTCACAGCACACACAGGCAGTACACGCCGGGGACGCTCTCGCTGTCTCTCAGCAAATAGCTGCCATCCAGACCCGTGGCGAGCAGGAGCTTCTCCCCCGTCTCCCGGCTGATTTTGCCATGGTACACAGCCACCGCGTCCATGGCCTGGTGGACTCGTGGGCCGCTGAGGCGTGGGACAGTGGAGGGCAGATGCCACTGGTGCTGCAACCCAGCCCCGAGTCAGCCACCTGACTCCCAGTTCAACCAGATGTGCAGAAAAAGAGAGAGGAGCGCCGAACAACAGGATGTTGTCTATCTGCCTTAAAACCTCCTTCTCACACTTCAATTAAAACCAGCTCAGCAATTTAGAAGCTTGGTTACTGCCACAAGGTTCAATCCCCCTCCCCGTCCCCCACCCCCCCTCAACACAAGGTTCACAAGGAGAGGGGAGGCCAATTGGAGGAAGGTGCTCACAAGATCTGGGTTGTACTACTGAGGCAGACCCTGGCCCACAGACAGGAATGCTTGCTAATGCTTCCGTTCTTGCAGTTTTCCCAGGGGCCACCAGGGATGACTTAGCTTAACTGGTCCCCAGAGGGGTGGATGATAGAGGCAAAGTGTACATGGCCTTCATGTGGGCCAGAAACATGCTGACAGAGAATGAAAGAACCAAAAGCTCCGAGACCAAAACACAGAAACTACCAGTTCTCTCAGCATGCAGTCACTCCTGAGCACAGCCAGGAGGCTCCTACACAATCAGGACCAGTCGGTGAGAAACCAACATGGGGCAAGTCTCCTTTTCTACACTTCTAGTCATCTTGAGCAGTCTTGATCCTGAGCAGACACTGATTTTTCCTACTTTCTTGGCCAAGATCCCAGAGTGCTGATTGAGGAACAAAAATCAATCTATGTCCGGGGCGCCTGGGTGGCTCAGTCAGTTAGTGTCTGCCTTCCCCTAGGGTCATGATCCCAGTCCCAGGATCGAGCCCTACATCAGGC
This sequence comes from Ursus americanus, assembly GCF_024610735.1. Lineage (NCBI taxonomy): Eukaryota > Metazoa > Chordata > Mammalia > Carnivora > Ursidae > Ursus > Ursus americanus. The sequence continues at coordinate 25,293,161 of NC_142164.1, forward strand.
TCCCTGCTCAGCGGGGAGTCACCTTCCCCCTCTCCCTCTGCTCCCTCTTGATTGTTCTCTCTCTCTCAAATAAACAAATAAAACTTTAAAAAATCAGTCTGTGTCCAAAGATGTTCCACATTTTTTATTTGATGAGCCTTAGATGAGAGAGTGAGTCATGTCATCGGCGCCTTGTCTTTATGAGGACTTATATGCGCCCTTTGATGTACAGGGCCCATCTTTCCACATCTGGGGCATAAAACTTGTTTCAAATCATATCACAAGTGTTGATAATTTTATCCTCTGTTGTTAATAGAGTTTGTTTTTTCTTCAGTTGATGCTAAACTATCATTAATTTTTGGAAGCCTTTCAACTTTCATTTCCTTCTCTGAAATAAAGCATTGCTTCTTTTTTAGAACATGCTGCTAAGTAATATTCCCTGAAAACGTCCCCCTTTTTACTGGAATAAGACTTTGTTTAATGCCTGAAGGTTGATGGTCTTCTACATTGTTCCTTTCAATTATGTAAAATACCTGTAAAACAGGAATTTAAAGAACTGAAGCCACGCGTCTGCAGTATCTCTTCCCTAGCTTCAGCGCGGGGCTCCACGAGAGCAGGGCAAGGCTGGGAGCTCAGGCTGGGAGAGCAGTTTCAAAACCCTCACACGCCCTACTAATGGGTCAGGTGCACAGAGCTGCCTGGCGCCGAAGCCAGATATGTGTTTGCCACCGCTAGGGTTGAGAACAATCCTCTAAGATTTCAATGGCAGCTAGTAGTGACTCACCTTTTTTTGTTTGTTTGTTTTTAAGTAAACTCTACCCTGACATGGGGCTCAAACTTACAACCCGAGATCAAGGGTCGCATGCTCTACCTACTGAGCCAGCCAGGTGCCCCGTGACTCTCCTTGATTGAAGCATGCCCAGCCTTAGACTCGATCAACCTTAGTAGATGAAGTGTAAACATAAGCTTCTTACAACACCGAGAATAAACAAAGAAAATAAAACAGCATTCAAGAGAATATTTGGGGATAGCACTGGGGAATTTGAGCCAAGATTGTCTCATCATCTTTCTACCTCACTTGTTTATGGTCAAGTCCACCTCTCACCCTTCCTCATGCTTCGGGTCAAGGAAGAAATCGATCTAATAAAAGAATGCACACGCCAATGTTAAGGACTCGAGAGGTCAGTCTGCCCTGAACTCTCTATATTTTGAGCTGGCAAATGATTAGCCCAGAGAAGTTCATCACAATGGTGGAATTTCAGACATGAAAGGGGAAGATAGGGTAGGGGGTCCAGGCCCTCATTCAGTCCATATGGACAACAGCCCACCTGTGAGGTGAACTGTGAGAACATGGTGTCACGTAGGTAAAAATGAAACCTAAGTTTTGTTTGGTTTTATGTTTTTTTTGTTTTTTTGTTTTGTTTTGTTTTGTTGTTTTTTGTTGTGTGTTTTTTTTTTGTTTTGTTTTTTTGTCGTCTCTGAACAACCCTGAGCAAATCATCCAGAAACTTAGGAACAGAGCAACCTGGATCTGACAGCAAAACTGTACCATGTATTCTTCTTTTCGTTCTCTGTTTGGTTCTGTGTTGCTAAAATAGCACACCTGTCAAAGCAGCCAGGTACGATGGGGTTCAGCACAACTAAATCCGTATAAAAAAAGAACAGATAAATTATAAGGTAATAGTCCAACTCTCACATCCAGCATGTCGCTGTCATCTCACAAGCAAGCTGACAGCTGGGCCAGCCCACTCTTGCAGTGTTGATGAAAAATACGGACACCTTCACTCTAGCGCTACACCACTACTGAACCTGACTTTTCAGCACATTCAGAACTTTGTGGCGAGCTTGAAGTGTAGACAAAGAAGGTTCGAAATGGCTCTCTTCCTTCTCTCTCTCGCCATACCCACAAGAGAGGAAAGGGGAAAATGAGAGAGGGGAGCAACGCACAGAGTGGCAGAGAAAGAGTTAGGAAGAATGGGCCCCAAATACAAGTACGATCCCCTCAGAAGCAGAATTATCTGATGGATCCTTTATTGCCTATCTCTTGCACTAGAACGTAGGGTCCGTGATGGCAGGAACTTGTGTACCTTATTCACCACCACTGTATCCTCCATGTGGTGCCTTTTACTTTTTTTTTTCATCTGTTTTTATTTTTTATTTTTTATTAAACTCTACACCTAACATGGGGCTTGAGCTCACAACCCGAGATTAAGAGTCGCATGCTGTACGGACTGAGCCAGCCACGTGCCCCCATCTAGCACATTTTAGATGCTTAAATATATTTGTTGAGTGAGCGAATGAGTAAAATTAGTGCTCAAAAGAAAATAAGAGAAAAAATACACACACACACACACACACACTTGCTTGTACATGCCTCTGACCCACCTTTGGAACAGCAAAATAAATTGGAAGGAGGATTAATCCAGCAATTACAAGAGTCAAATTATACTCCATGTTTTACCATGAAATTCCAGCTTTAACATTCTGTGCTTTAAACAAAAGCCAAGAGTACTTTCCAGAGAAACAGAGGAGAAATGGACTGAGCTCATTCGTGTGCAAGAAGCAAGAGCTGTTTCCTCAGATCTCATCCAACAGAGGAAAGATTTTTGTTCTTGTTGTTTTTTAAATGACCTAAGAAATAAAAATCATGAGGTGGAGGAAGAGAGCTTCCCAGTGTAAAGCAAACTACAACCTTTTAAAATATAGATGCCATTTAAGTCAAATATAAAAGCATTGACAAACTGTCAGCCGAGGTTGAAAGTGTCTTCTTATCTAGACTTGTCACCTCCTGAGGTCTCTGAGAGGTGACAGAATTTTGCATGTGGATGCCCTGTCTGAGGTGCTAATTGTCTTCATTTCAAATGCCCTAGGCTTTTCTCCAACCCAGGTAGATTAAAAGGATGATGCCAAGGGTGGTCAGTTTTATAGAGTGGATCTGACATTTCAAAATCTTTTTCTCTAACCTTTCAAAACTAACTTTGTTCTTCAACTAGCTCGGCTATAGGTGTGAATTCTCCTGTGACAGTGTTATGATTTGGCACCTATGGTGAGTTTACACATTCTCTCAGCACTTACTAAAATTCACTTCCTTTACAAAAATGAGAAAAAGATGTCTTGAAAAGAGCACCTCATTTTGATAATATCTGGGTTTATTTATGAGGCTAATTTTTCTAATGCCCTTTTGTTTCGTAAGCGAGAAGCCAGAGACGAGGTTGTGTGTGCTTAAGGCTATTTTAAGTATGTTTATTCTTTCAGCCAACATCATGGGCATCTGCTGTATGACAGACACTGTAGCGGGTATTGGGTTAGCGAGAAGAGCTGTGACTGAGGAGAGGATGGGTTTCTGGGGGGAACAGCAATGGGACATAGATTCTAAACCTGCACAACCTACCCGAGATAGCATGTTCTTGATCTTTCTGTCTGCTCTGTACAGTTCCTTGTACTTGTCCTAGTTTTACCTCCCTCATGACTTAGAGGACACGTCCTAATTCAAGCTGAAATTCTTGCCTGCTTCTGAGGTTTTGTTCTTGGAATCATAGCTAAGATTTTCTAATCACATATTACATTCTAGTCATTCCTGCCAAGCATTTTGCACATATTATCTCGTTTATTTGTACTGACAACCCTACGAAGCAAATTATTATTATTATTATTATTATTATTATTATTACTTCCATTTTACCAATGGGGAAGCCAAAAGTCAGAGAGTCTAGGTAGCCTGCTCAATGCCGCACAACTGGTCAGTGTTCCGCCTGGGAAATGAATATAGGCTGCTGACTTCAGAGCCTGTGAGTTTCACCAATATCTCCTTCTGCCTCCCAACCTTAATTCTGAGGTCACTGCACTTGAATTGGTCGGGCTTCACTCTCCTATCTAGCAACTGTAATTTTGACTTCTAGAATATTCTTCATATACTTCTCAAGTGTCAACTGTTCTCACGCCCTGACTTGTAGCATGTATCTATCTATGTGCTTTATGAGATCAGGTACACTGTTTTAGCCTGGGCCTCATGGATTAGCATGTCTTGGAAGGTCTTACAGAGTCAAGGTCTATCCACCCAGGCTTACAGGTCTGGCATCTGGATCATCAGCTTATCCATCGAAAGTAATAGAACCCTGAATCACTATCCTGTACACCCGAAACTAATATAGCACTGTATGTTAACTCTACTGGAATTAAAATAAAAACTTAAACAAAATAAAAGTGAAGTGACAGAACACTGAGCGGTCTCGGCGTTTTCTGTCCTGGGTGGGCCTGCATGCACGTACAAGGTCATATTGCCCAGTGCTTCTCCTCCTTTTACTCAACCAAATGAAAGCCACTCTTGGACAGTTTTTCCTTATCTTTCCCTGTGAAGATAAAATGAATTAACATACATGATGTGAACCTACGATGAATTCCTCTTGGCACGTCCAGATCTTAGCACAGTAGCTGACCTAGTTAGTGCCTTTGTTTCCCCTCTCTTTCCCTCTGCAGAGAGTGTGGCTTCTTATTTACTTCTATCATTTCTGACCCTGCCTTCTTTCACATTCATTGTTTAGCAACGTCTATCCTGTGGTCTGCCTCATTTTGGTTTACAGAAACAAGTTTTCACATCCCACACCTTGGCACCTGACAACATGTCGCCCTTCTGATTTCATCAACCCAGTTGCCTTTGGATCATTACTGAACCTTCTCTCTACCTCCCTTCATCCTGGGTGCGGGCACTCTGGGTATGAGAGCAGTGCAAGAAAATATGATTTCATTGTAAAGGAGACTCCAGCTTTCTTTCTAAAAATCTGTTCTCTTTCTTGGAAGTTCAAAAATAGAGAGCTTAAACTAAAAGATTAAAGTCCAAGAGACTGTTATTTTGTCTACACATTTTTTTTGCCTGAACATTGTTTTAAGGAACCTCTGATGTTTTGATACAGAGATGGCCGCTTTCATCTGTACACCACAAACACCAAAATTTGGCAAAGGAACAGAATGAAATGGACTATATAAACGTTTCCCTGAGCAGTTTTGTAGATACAAAGGAAATATTATAACCCAGGAAACAAAACAGCTAATGGTGGATTTCTGAATGCATTTTGTAGTTACAGATATGACATTGGCATTGTTTTTCTTTTCCTTCTCAGTAATAAACTTTTCATGAAAAAATGCTAGAAACATCGATCAGTGGGGAGTTCAGTAGTATGAGTCTTTTACAAAGCAGGTCATATATGTTCTGAAGTTTCAAAACTGTCTAGACAATATCAGGAATTGTAATGGTAAAGGTAGGAAGTTTTCAATCCTTGCTCAGTCCTTTTCTTTCCTGAAACCAACATGATCACTGAAATTATCAAAGTAAATATATATCAAGCAAAAAATGAATGAGATTAGATATCCTAAAACTTTTACTTACAGACGAAACCCTCAGAGAGCTCTTCGTCATCACTTTATAAACACTGGGTATAAGGCTAAACACTGTGTACCACAAAAGTAATCGCAGGCTTCTACCTTGGGCGCAATTATTTTTGTAAGGTAGTGTAGAATGAAGAATCAAACCTAAAATAGTAGATATAAACATAAAAAGCAAAAAGCTGGAGAATGTCACAAGTAAAGCTGTAATACTGCATATTATTTCAAGGTAAAACAAAGTTAACTTACTCAGCAACTTTTTCTGTTGACTGGGGGCACAATCTGAAACCATCTGGCTACCGTGGAAGCTTTGCAACCCCAAGTACATACTGGACGTGTATTTTTTTTTTAATCCTTTAACACTTACTGGTATTTAACATGTATTAAAACTACTAGCTTTCTAGAGAAACTGTTCTTCATTTGCATCCCCAAAGTTCACAGAAGTTTAAGAAGGTAGTAATGAGGGATCCTAAGATATTGTCCCTATTACAAAGAGCCTAGTAAAATGGTCCATTTGCCTGTGATTAGGCTGCATGTATAATAATTGTAATAATAATATTCACTGAATCCCCACAAAAATCCTAAACTTAAGTGACAACTGCTTTTAGGTGGAGGTGTTATCACGTTTGTGTGAGGGAACCTTAGAGATATACGTGCTTTCTTAATTTTAAATGAGAAAATAATCACGTACTAAATAATGCTGTTTGAGACACAGAATCTTTTGAAAACTGACATCTCCAGGCCAGAAAATATGATTGAATAATTGATGAAAAGGCTGATAATTGCTGTTTGGGGTACATTTGTCGGATTTCTTCTAACAGAACAGGAAATGATAGAGCGCAATGGTACTGACTTCCACAGTGCCCAGCACACCCAGAGCCTTCCCTATCTGCATGCTCTTTGCTTGGTCTATAAAGCAACAAAAAGAAGCCAGGGATTCCTACCAGCGTTTCTTCCTTCTAAAATTGACACCAGGGAGAGTATGATCCTTTTTTACAATCGCTTTATGCCCCAGAGAAGTTGGGCTAAATGGGCCAGGATCGGACCTACTGGAGGGATTCTTAGGCTCATCGAATAGAGTGCTTCCAGTGTGAACCAAATGGGAAGTTGTGCTCAAGGAACTGTACTAGGTCCCTTGGGGTACAGATACTCAGTGCGGCAGCACTTCCTCTGCCTGTTTCATCGTGGCCTAGAACACTTGTCTTAAGTGCCAAAGAACAAGCACCGTCAAGGAGAAAAATCTGTCCAACCGCAACCTCGTGAGGTCACAGGCCGGGATTGTTTCAGGATCCTTAAGTTGATGTGAGGCTTAGTTCCAGGGGATGCACTCGCTCTATCATGTGCTAGAAGTGAGAAAAACACTCACGGGCGCTACGCACGGTGCCTGCACCACATAATGAGAATCTGCTACTCTTCGGTGTTGAGACTTTACAAAGCATGCGATAAGAAAATTATGTATTTCTTCACCACTCTGTCATAGATTTAGTACCGTGATTTAGAAAACATCAATTCTATTCCCCATTTTGCAACACAAATCTGAAGCTTTTGAAGTCTCCTTTCCCCCCTACTTCCTCGCTGAAAAGTATACATGCATATATATTAGGCTGTTACAGCTGGTACCTTATCCACTTAAAACAAAAACTGAGTAATTCAGACAGACTTCAGATAAGCAGTCAAGATGGGCCCTATCTTAACAGTATTGAACTCGGCTATATATAAACTTTCACAAGGCCAGTCTGCTGAATCGCATACAAATCGCTTCCACTGCCTAAATTACCGCCAGCACCCCTCTTGGTTCTGCAGCCTGGAGATAATAAGTGGCTCTACTCACTGGCAGCCAAGCTGGGCACATGTCACAAAGCTTAAGAAATTCTAAAAGAGCAGCATGACCGTGATCACCGGACTGCTACCATGCCTCCAAGTCTCTCCATTACAATCTGTCCCTGGGTTTAGGCATTGATGACCATGTGACATGCAAATGTATTACTCAGTAAGGGTAAAAGGTTAAGGTACAGTAATATAATGGAAAGAGCATAGGCATTAGAACCTGTACAATTTCATTTTGAAGCCAGGCTTCACCAATTCCCAAATTTGGGTATTGAGTTACCCTATCTGTAAAATGGGGGTAATCATACTCACTTTGAAGAACTACTAATATGGGTACCTAGTCATACCTTACAGTCACCAAAAAGGGTAATGTGCTTAGAGCACCTGGCACATAGTAAGCACTCAAGGGAAGCTCTTGCCATCATTAACAATCCCTTGTACTCATTACCACAGCACCCAGAGCAGAACCCTGAGGGTAGGGAAAGGAACAACTCACTTGTTGGGGGCTCAGAGAAGTTCAGTAACTTGTCAAAGGTCACACAGCTAGTGAATAGCAGCACAAGTATATGAACTCACGTCTAACTCCAAAGCCCAGGTTCTTGCCTCAGAAACTGCTACTGTTTCTTGTGTGTACCCAGCCCAGTAAAAAAGTAGTGATTTGACAACCTTAATGATTCAGGTTGTTTTGAAAAAAGTCAACCTGGAAAGACCGTAATATTAAACTATATAAAAGCTATGCACAGGGTGAATCTGCTTTCATGCAGACCTAAAGGCATGCCAACAAACAGCAGAGTCCATTTGACACCAGAAATAAAGCAACCATAGTGAGATCTAGTGACCTGCTAGTACACCAGAATGGATTATGCTAGAAAATTCCCATCTGTGTATCATCTTCCCAAAATTCCAGGGAGCTATCGGCACACACAGGATTATCACAAAACCAGCCCTTAACCCAGAAAACCTAGCTTGAGGTTGATGTCCCTGATGGTCCTCTTCCTCCCCAGTGCTCCCCTCCAGTAAGCAAGGCCTCCTGGTTACCAGGACTGAGGAGAGAGAGAAAGCTGGTGGGGCAGGGTCAGTTCTCTGCCCCATGCCTGTCCCTATACCAAGCAGACAGCCAGGTTCCCCCACCCTTGGCCTCAGGGAACATTTGTCTTATTAACAGGCCATCTAAACCTGGCTGTTTTCCAGAATCCTGAGCACCTTCATGGGATTATGCATAGGAGGGAGGGGACCATGCATTGCAGGGCAGAAATGCAGGAGGGAAATTTCTGCTGGGGTGTCTGGGAGACAGGGCCTCAGGGAAGTGGCTTCTTGGTGCACATAGGGAGGCTGGACACCAGGCATTCGGGCTCCCAGCCTAGACAGAAGCCCCCTCCCCACCTCATCTGTCAGGCCTCACGGGCCCAAGAGCAGCGGAGATGCCCACCTTCAAGGGACCATGTGGATTCGGACAGTGAGGGGGAGCAGGGACGTTCACAATGGATCGAAGGCCCCATAGACGCTGATCCCCCTCCCATTCTTGGGTAACTCGCTGGAAGAGGAGAGGCCCTCAGATAGCGAATGCGATCGAACTTTCCTTCACTTCGGTGGGATGGTGGGAAGGGGTGAGTTTACACTGCCGCCTCGGAGCACACCTTCCCCGAGACACAAACCACACAGAAGACACAGCGGGCCAGTGCACACTCTTTATTATTAGCCTCAGGACACCTCTGACAGGCTGAGCTTGGTGAGCTGGGACTTCACGGGGGACTCGAGAACACTTCGGTTCGGGCTGGAGACCATCTAACTTCCCACCCCTGGGCTCCACCTGCCTCGGGGGAGCAGAGAGCCTGCGGAGAACACATCAAATGGAAGAGAACGGGCCCGGGGCATTCCCAAAAGTGGCTTGTCCCAGTCCAGTTCTTTTTTGATCTTATTAGAGAAGCACCATCCACAGCACGATGTCGGCCCTTGGAATCATTCTGCTCTTCATCCATCTTGACTGGAAAGGAGCTTGGGACGGTGGTGGCCCAAAGCTGAGGGGTCGAGTGTGTAGCCAATACGCCCTCAAGTACTGTCCTTCTTTAAGTCACCCAGCGGTCGTTCAGGCAACCAGAAAGATAGCTGTTCCTCTCAAAGGAAGAAATCAACAGAGTATCAGAAAAGTCCCACCCGCACTTTCTGAAGCCACTTTCCTGATCTCTGCCACTGCTCATTTGTCTCACCTGTGAACAGTGAGATGAGCAATTCAGTGACTCGAGTCCTTTCATGAAAGTCCCTGATGTTACTCCCGGAACTGCAAAAACATCTGGATGTGGGGCGCCTGGATGCGTCAGTGGGTAAAGCACCTGCCTTCGGCTCAGGTCCTGATCCCAGGATCCTGGGATTGAGCCCCACATTGGGCTCCCTGCTCAACTGGGAGTCTGCTTCTCCCTCTGCCTCTCTCCCCTGCTTGTGCTCTCTCTTTCAAAAATAAATAAATAAAATCTTTAAAAATACATATCTGGATGTCATTTCGATTGGGTTTACCAGAAAACCATGCTGTATGCAAGGCAAAGACATCCTCCTCATACAATTTGTATCCCAAATTAGGCTCTCCGCTGTTATCTAACAAAACTCACCAAATCAAGTTATAATGTGTGCACCAGATATTAACATATAAGTCTAGCTCCTAACACATACTAGACAATAACTATTTGTTTAATGAATTAAATGTAATCCATCAAATTTGCTATCATCTATAGAATTTAATACTGCAACACCCCCCCAACTCTTCCAAATTAATCCCAACAGAGAAATTATATTCTAACAAAATTGTTTTGCCCCCTTAAGGAGTGTCAGAGCATCTTCTCTTCCCTTCCTCTCACTCTTCTCAGCTCCAGTCAATGGGGGTCTCAGTGAGGTGCGGGTCAGCTGGAATCAAGGTGTGATTTCTTTAGACTCTTGGGAGATCTTCTAATGGGACGGGTTCAGCTTCTTCAGCAACAAACAAGTTCTGTGGGGCTCAGACACAAAAACAGGCCCTCACCTATAAAACTTAAAAACAAGAAGCAAACATGAATGCTGTACTTTACAAAGGAACAATAGCATTTTGAAGGAAGAGCAGTGCTCCTAAAATTCAATATAGTTATAACTCAAAAACTACATGGCTATTCCCAGCCAAAGACATGGATGGCATTTTCAGGAAAAGGAGGTTAATAAGAAACCAGAAAGGAGTGTATTTACATATGTAATACCCATAATGATGAAAAGTTGTTAGTTTCGGTAATGGAATAATGGATTGTTTTATTTAATTTTCTCTATTATAATTTTAGTTTTCAAATTTCTGTGAAGCAAGTAAGTTACTTTTTGATTAGAAGAGGGTCTGGGGAAATTGGTTTTTCTTTGGAGTGTTTTCATTCTTACTTACCTTCTTGAAATCAGTGAGTTTGTCCTGGGTCCAGGCCTCTACTCTCACCTGCCACACAGACTTTCTTGCATTTATAGCAGGCCTTGCGCCATGAAAAATTCATGGCTTTACACCATGGGCAGTCCCAATTCACTGGACTGCATCCTGAGACAGACTTCTGGTGCTGGGAATCCAAAGCTTTTTTCCCTTTTGGTTGTTTGGCCTTCCGCCCCTGAGGCTGCTGTTTCTTTGGGTTTTCCCTCATACCTTGGCTCCAGCCATCCCCCACGGGGGTCGCCTGGGGCCTCTGTGGACCTTCTTCTCGGCTGTCACTTCTACTGTCCCCTGGGGGACTGGACCCCTGGGGCCTCTCCAGATCCTCCTCCTGGCTTTGGCTACTGTTGTCTCCCAGAGGGGCCATACTTTGAGGTCTTTCTGGACCTTCTTCCTTGCTGTGGTTCCCACTGGCCCCCAGGGATACCATCTCCTGGGGCCCCTCTGGATCTTCTTCCTGGCTGTTGCTCCTGCTGGCACCAAGGGGGGCCATCCCTTGGGGGTTTTTTGGACCTTCTTCCTGGCTCTGGCTCCCACTGGCCCCCAGGGGTACCACTTCCTGGGGCCCCTCTGGATCATCTTTCTGGCTGTGGCTCTCACTGGCTCCCAGGGGTACCATCTCCTGGCGAGTCTCTGGATCTTCTTCCTGGCTGGCAACAAGGGTAACCATCTCCTGGGATCTCTCTGAATCTTCCTGGCCGAGGCTACAGCTATCCCCAAGGGGGGCCAGCCCCTGGGGACTGTCTAGACCTTCCTGACTCTGGCCCCAGCTATCCCCAGAAGAGATCATCCCCTGGGCCTTCTCTGGACCTTCTTTTTGGCTCTGGCTCCAGCCATCCCCAGAGGGAACCATCTCCTGGGCCTTCTCTGGACCTTCTTTCTGGCTCTGGCTCCAGCCATCCCCAGAGGGAACCATCTCCTGGGTCTTCTCTGGACCTTCTTTCTGGCTCTGGCTCCAGCCATCCCCAGAGGGGACCATCTCCTGGGCCTTCTCTGGACCTTCTTTCTGGCTCTGGCTCCGGCTATCCCCAGAGGGGACCATCTCCTGGGCCTTCTCTGGACCTTCTTTCTGGCTCTGGCTCCGGCTATCCCCAGAGGGGACCATCTCCTGGGCCTTCTCTGGACCTTCTTTCTGGCTCTGGCTCCGGCTATCCCCAGAGGGGACCATCTCCTGGGCCTTCTCTGGACCTTCTTTCTGGCTCTGGCTCTGGCTATCCCCAGAGGGGACCATCTCCTGGGCCTTCTCTGGACCTTCTTTCTGGCTCTGGCTCCGGCTATCCCCAGAGGGGACCACCCCCTGGGCCTTCTCTGAACCTTCTTTTTGGCTCTGGCTCTGGCTATCCCCAGAGGGGACCACCTCCTGGGCCTTCTCTGGACCTCCTTTCTGGCTCTGGCTCCAGCTGTCCCCAAGGGATATCATCCCCTGTGGTGTCCCTTGATCTGCTCCCTGGTTATGGGTCCAGCTATCCCCAAGGGGAACCGTCTCCTGGGCCCTCTCTGGACCTTCTTTCTGGCTTTGGCTCCAGCTATCCCTAACGGGGACCATCCCCTGAGGCCTCTCTAAACCGTCCTGGCTAAGGTTTCTGGTGTTCCCCAGGGAGACTGTACTCTGGAGGATCTCAGGACCTCCCTCCTGGCTGTAGCTCCTTTGGTCCCACGGTGGGGCCACCTCCTGGAAGCCCACTACAGCACATGCACCAGGGGGGTAGATCCCCACAGGAGGCATCTGAAGTGGGACTACTGCAGCTTCTGCATCCATGACTACTGCTGGTGGCAGAGGTGGCAAGAAAGGGATTCCCATTGGGAGTGGTGCGTGGAATGGAAGTGGGTATGGCACTGGCATTGGCAGAGGGGGTTGTATGGCCTGAGCCCAGGGACCTGGGGGTCCTGGCATGTAAAGAACAGCTGCCGGGGCTGGCACCTGGGCTTCAAAATACAGCCTACTAGGAAACCCCATGGCAACCACATCTCTCTGCTGCTCAGCACTCAGGGGCCATACTATAGTCCCAAACTGCTCGGCTCGAGGCCCAGGCGGTATTTCAGGGGCCAGCGGGATGACCTGGGCTGACCTTTCCGCGTGGTGCAGCCGCCCACGAAGCACATCACACTCGATCAGCGCCTGCTGCAGGGCGGCCCGTGTGAAGCGCAACTGCGTGGCCGCTTCCTCTCGATCCTCACGCAGCCGCTGTAGCTCTGAGGCCAGAGCCCAGGCAGCTGTCTCGCGTTCATCTACCTGTTCCTGCAGCCTCCGGATCCGGCGCGCCTGCTGCTCCCGCTGCCTTGCAGCCACACGCACACCCAAGGCCAGCGCGCTCCAGGCACAGGCCCGTTTGATGGCGCGCGGCACCTGTGGGTCGGCCACGACGGTCTGAAGCCGGTCCTCTACCTCATTCCAGGGCCGTGAGCGGAAGGCCACGTAGAAATCTGGGCCGCCGCCGTTCATGAGGACTTCGTTGTTGATGAACCTGATCACCTCAGTGTGGCGGAACCCGCTGGCGTGGTCCCCAAATTCAACCGCCATGGCTGCTGCGGCCTAGTTAGCCAACCGCCTCACAGGCGATGCCGCGCCTGCTGCCGCCAGTAAAGGTCCACCCCTCACCTCCCCACTCAGTCCTACGAAAGTCGTTTCCCAGTCCTGGCCTCCTTCTCAGCCTCTTTCTTCCCTACCTCACTTTCCTCAGAAAGAGTAAAGCAGATTCCCTCACCACACCAACCCCTACCAGGCGAGGGTGTTACACGTCACAGAAACGACTTCTCAGTCACCCCGCAAGGCCTGCTGGGATGCACCTCCCTCTGCAGAGCGCCCCCTACAGGGCGAATAGGCTGGATGGCTGTACTGGGTACTGCAGCGACCCTATGGAAGAATTCGTTTCTAAGCAGCTCAGGATAATCAATACCCAGCATCGTGGGATGAATTCCTAGTTGGGTGGTGGAGTTGCGGAAGTAGGTGCAGTTCTGCTCGTATCTCAGTTCTGTCTCACATAACTCTTAGGTACTACTTCAGTCCTTCAATACAGTCACACTGTCTGTGCACTTCCCTTGTCATCCTGAACAAATTAACGTGGAGTCCCTGTCATCAAGAAAATCCAGTGATTGAGCCATGAATGCCCTGAACTCTCCTTATAAATTCACTCTCATGTTTACTTGATCAACTATTCTCAGAGGGTGTCTCTGTTCTTCTTTTAGAGTAAATGTTCCTCTCATAATCTGGGTTTTCCCTAGAAGAAATGCTGAATAAGTGCTTTAAGCTTCACTAAATAATAACTGCAATCAACACGAAGAAATAAAGCACACGCTAAAGGCAACTACATAGATGAATACAAAAAATCGTATTCATGCGGGGCGCCTCGGTGGCGCAGTCGTTAAGCGTCTGCCTTTGGCTCAGGGCGTGATCCCGGGGTCCTGAGATCGAGCCCTGCATCGGGCTCCCTGCTCTGCTGGGAGCCTGCTTCTTCCTCTCCCACTCCCCTGCTTGTGTTCCCTCTCTCGCTGACTGTCTCTTCCTCTGTCAAATAAATAAATAAAATCTTTAAAAAAAAAAAAACCAAACATGTTAATTGTAATCCCCAGAACAAACACTAAGAAAATAACTAAAAATATGCTGAGAAGGAAATAAAAATTGTTACCAAAAAAGGAATCAAAACTGGGGTGGAGGGAGATATAAGACATTTTTTCTTTAAGATTTATTTATTTATTTGAGAGAGAGTGAGTGGGGGGTGGCAGCAGGAGAGGGAGAGAGAGAATCTCAAGCAGACTCCCTACTGAGCACCAAGTCTGCCACGAGCTCAATCTCCTGAACCTGAGGTCATGACCTGAGCTGAAATCAAGAGTCAGACACTTAACTAGTTGAGTGAGTCACCCAGGTGCACCTGATACGACATTTTAGAAAACAAATGGCAAAATGCCAGAAGTCCTTCCTTATCAGTAATCATATTAAGTGTAAAAAGACTACAATTAACAGGCAGAAATGGACAGAATAGATAATTTTTTAAAAAGCATGATCCAAATATATGTTGTCCCTAAGAGATTCATTTTAGATTCAAAGATGCACACTGGTTGCAAGTAAAAAGATGGAAAAGGCTATTCCATGCCAACAGTAACCGAGAGCTAGAGTTGCTCTCCAAATATCAGACAAAGATTTAAGACCAAAATTGTTAAAATATAAAAAAGGAGATATCATATAATGTTTAAAAAAGTTCAATCCCCCAGATGGCATTTTTCTCAGGAAAACAAAACTAACTCAATAAATGAAAGTCAGTCAATACACTACACCACATTACTAGAGTGAAGGAAAAATCCATGTGGTCATCTAACAGATACAAAAAAAAATTTTTTTAAATGCAACACACTTTCATGAGAAAAATATCTCCAAAAGCAAAATAGAAAGGAACTTCCTCAATCTGAAAACAGGCATTTATGAACACCCAACAGCTAACGTTATACTCAAGGGTGAAAGCCTCAAAGTCCCCCACCAAGATCAAGAGCAGACAAGAATGCTACTTTCACCATTGCTGTTCAACATTGTCCTGGAACTTCTAGCCAGAGCAATTAGTCAAGAAAAGGAATAAAATACATCCAAACTGGAAAGGAATAAAACTCTCTTTCTCTCTATAGAGAACATGATCCTATATATAAAAATTCCCAAAGAATCCACAAGAAAGTTACTAAAACTAATAAATTCAGCAAAGTAGTACAGGATCAACGGGTACAAATTAGAGGTATTTCTGTATACTAGCAATTCCATTTCCAGAAAAATTAGGAAAATAAGTCCATTTTCAGTCGCATCAAAAGACCAAAATACTCAAAAATACATTTAAGCCAAAAGGTACAAGACTTATACACTGAAAACTACAAAACATTGTTGAAAGTAGTTAAAGGAAGCCTAGTAAGTAGGAAGACATCTGTGCTCGTGAATCGGAAGGTATTATTAAGATGGCAACACTCTCTAAAGTGATCCACAGATTCTATGAAATCCCCGTTAAAACGCCAGTAGCAGGGCACCTGGGTGGCTCAGTTGGTTAAGTGTCTGCCTTCAGGTCAGGTCATGATCCCAGGGTCCTGGAACAGAGCCCCACATTGGGCTCCCTGCTCAGCGGGGAGCCTGCTTCTCCCTCTCCCTCTGCCTGCCGCTCCCTCTGCTTGTTCTCTCTCTCTGTCAAATAAATATAATCTTTAATAAAAAAAAAACCAGTAACCTTTTTTTTTTTTGCAGAAATGTAAAAGCTGATCCCAAAATAACATGGGCAAGGGACCCTAATGGCCAAGATAATCTTTAAAAAGAAAAATAAAGTTGGAGAATTCACACTTCCTGATTTCAAAAAACTTACTACACAAGGTTAGAGGATCAAAACAGAGTGGTACTAGCCTAAAGACAAGCAGATCAATGCGATAGAATTGAGAGTCCAGAAGTAAACCCATGCATCTATGCAACTGATTTTCCACAAAGTACCAAAACCATTCAACGGGGAGGCAATAGTCTCCAACAAATTGTTCGGATATAACTGGATATCCACATGTAAAAGAATGAAGGTAGACTATTACCTCAGCCCATATACAAAAATTAACTCAATTTTTGTTTGTTGTGTTTGTTGTTGCTGCTTGTTTGAGGTTGTTGCTTTTAGTTACTTTTCTAAATGATTTTTGTAAAGTTTCTATTTTTTTCTTATCATATGTGGCCACTGAAGTCTGTGTTGCATTAGCTCAATGGTCAGCTAGTGTACTGACAGAGTATCTGTAAACACCTGAAGCCCCCAAATATTTTTTTACAGAAGTTTAAGAGCTCCCCACTCTCGGAAATTTGCCTCTGGGTGGGGACAATCCTGCAGTGCTTGGCCAGGCTGTTTACAACACTGCTCTCACCTTTACTTCCTGCTTGTGCAGAGCCCGAAGTTCAGCTGCAGGTGAAAGTTTGGGATCTTCTCGGAGGATGAGGCCTTTTCTGAGCGTGCACCCAGGCTTGGGCACATGCTCTTAAAAACCTTCATTTCCAGGGCACCTGGGTAGCTCAGTTCGTTAAGGGCTGGACTCTTGATTTTGGCTCAGCTCGTGAGATGGAGTTCTGCGTTGGGCTCTGGGCTCAGCGTGGAGTCTGCTTGTCCCTCTCTCTCTGCTCCTGCTCCCCCCTCCCCCTTCAAATACATAAAGAAATAAAATCTTTAAAAAAAAAAAAGCCCTCATTTCCCCGCGTGCCTCCTTTCCCGCTCTCTTCCCAGCCTTTTTGATCCGCCTCTTGTTTGTCCTGTTAGCCCTTTCCCCAGACTGCTTTGGCCAATTCTTTGAAGTGCTTTTTGGCAAATGCCATCTGGGAAGCTGCCCTAGACCTGGAAACACTCTGTGCTGGGCAAAACAAAGGCAAGCCCTTGTACCCTAGTGCTTCAGAGAGCCACCAGCCAGATGGAAATACACAAGCACAGTTCTTTGAGAATAAGGTCTGTATTGGTCCCCCCGGGTACTTGGCAACCTGCACCAGTTGCTCGGGCTGCTGTCTTCGTGGCTACCTCCAATCTGGTATGTGGAGAAGGGGAAGCAGATCATTTAAAACATCAGAAAACAAAATTAAAAAAAAATAAAACATCAGAAAACTCTCTTGCTGCAATGCACCTGCTTCTTTTATTAAGCTTTGCCCTGGTCGTTGTAAATTTTCAACTAGACTCCAGAGTTCTGTGAAAGTTGATTCTGACAGTTATTGCCAGCTCATTGATGGAGGGAGGAGCCCTGGGGTTTCCTATTCTGCCATTTTTTGTATAAAGAAAGGTATCATAGCCAAAAAAATTTTAATATTCCAAATAAGATTAATTTCATCTCCTTATTGCTCACTCATCCTTGCTGCTCAGCCATCACCTCCACCAGGAAGACTTTCCTGACCACTCTACAACCAATACCATTATTAGTTTTTTTTATTCTTCTTTCTCATCAACTAGTCTTAGTCCCTTGAGAACAAAGACTGTATACTTTCATTTCTGGATCCCTAGCACTTAACACAGTTCCAGACACATGCGTGCTTATAAATGCCAGAGGGAGGGGACAATGGAATAATGAAAGATAGGGGAAAAGGAAAGAAAGGGAGAGAAACAGAAACTATTCCGTGATTCTTACAATCCTGGGTAAAATTCACACTAAAACCTCTAAGGTGATATCTTTGGCATGGTTTCAATCCGAAGAAAAGTAATTTTATTGAAGAGACACACACACCCTAATCCACACCGATGCATCTATCTTTTGGGAAAGCGCTTTTATACAATGTTAAACTTCATAACAACTTCAAACTATCCCTAAATTAATGCAACAACATTTCATAAGTGCCAAGATGTTTTAAAATTATTATTATGAAATTTAAGATACTTTTCCCTTCAAGACCTTTGTTGAATCAATTTCCATTGTTTTAAAACAGGAAGGTGATATATAATGGCCTATAAAGTGCGATTTTACTGAGTTATCATTCTTGATGAGACAATGATAATATCGCAAATACCACCACCCTTTACTTTGCAGGTGTGCAAGTTTGCAAAGTGTGAATCTATGTTTACAAGAGAGCAGAACAATTCAATTGCATAAATTAATCAATCTGAGAAACCACATTAAAAACATAGCTAATTTTTACATGATTTTCAGTAAGTTCATATACTTTCAATTTTAGTATCACCTCTGTCACAAAGGCTTCATAACAACTTTAAATGATAATCATTGATGATAAAGGAAGGAAAATAACATTTTAAAATTCATCATTTTCGTATGTATCTACGCTTGTGCAGATTTAATCCCCCAAGAATCAAAGGTGGTAAATAGAATAGAGGAAAAAGCATGTACAGTAAATATAAGCTATATATGCTGAGTACTGAGGAACAATTTTATACTGTTTTAGGAAAATTTATGCCTTTTATTACATTTACTTTCTTTTCTGGTACTTTGTACCCACAGTGACCTCTGCAATATAGCTGCCCAGCAGATGCCAAAAGAAAAAAGAGGAGGCACCTGGGCAGTTAATCTCAGAAATACTAGTCACATTCCCTGAATTTTTTTTTCCCCACGTGAGCGGAATACACCAGTAGGAAACCGTAGCAGATAATCAACACGGTATGAGCACAGCTGAACACAATGTCACATTGTAAGTAAATATAACTTACAACCAATTTCATCTAACCCATATTGACAACACACAGTTATTATTGTGCATATGGTAAAATTAGCCATGAAGAGTAAGCAGATCTCATAAATTCATTTTATGCAAACTGGATTTTTGTATTTCCTTTCTCCTTGTTAGTTCTCAAGTATCTGTAAGCAACATCACCACTGAACATTTTCACTGGAGTCATTCACAACTTTAAGTCTTTCCACCCCCACTTCCACCTCAAACACACTCATACACACAATCTCTTATATCTGCTCACTTTCCAGGATGCCCTGGAGAACTCAGGGAAGTGGAGGCTCTGGGGCATTGAGCTCCAGCAGACTAACTAGCAGGCAAGTCATGCTTGGATCCCCACACTTGGAGGGGAGGGCAAGGACAGATGAGTCATCAGCCAAGTGTCTTGGTGTGAAACAAAGAGGAATGGACTCTTAATGTCCTAGAACCTGAGAGTCTGAAAGTTGGGGCAGAAGGTAGGGGCCGAAGCAGAAGGGGAGGAACCAAGTGTGTGGCAGATCATTATATCATTAATATAGACACATGCCTGCTACAGCGTAGAATGACTACAGTTGTGGTTCTGATCTGATGGCAAGGAGAACACTTTTGAGGGTACTGGTACCTAAAGGTCAATAGGTGATAGATGATGATCAAATAAACAAGAAGAGGTAAGGTCATCTTCTGTTTTTCACCAGCGAGGGTGGTATGGATGAGCCCAACCCCATACCACCCCACAGCCTCTTTTGAAATGCCACTTAAGGTATTCCTTTCCCACAACCTTTGTTAGCCTTGCTCAGTGGACTATATTTTGCTATTAGAAAGGAACGGGCAACAGGGAGAGCTAGTAGGACTTTATCCAAATCTTCCTAACTTGAAAAGGACAGGCCTGTAAAGCCATTGACAGAAGAAATCAGTTATCCTTCCAGACTTGCCTCAAGGCTGAGAAGAGAGGATGGTGACTTCTTCACAAATTCTGCCAATGCCTGCATTCCACACCCCTCTGCTGTCCTGTTTTCCACAAGGCAGTGACAAGGAAGAGAACTGACCACTCTCGGGAGGTGTCACCCTGTTCTCTGGAAATTTGGGACTAGAGTTTAGAAGAACCCAGATCCTACAGTGCCTTATGCCAGCTAAGGCCATTCATTACCCATCATCCTAATAAGCACAAACTCATACAAACCCTGCAGGGGAGACAGACGCTGTACCCATCAGAGTAGCAACCGAGAAGGCAACATTTCCGCCCTGTTCTCTCTGCCCAAGGGCACACTCAGCACTGTGCCCTCACCAGAGATGTGAGAAGGGGAGGAAGAAAGTTTCCTCTGTCCAAAGTTCTTCTGGCTGGACTAAGAATTAAATTGACATGAGACAGATTAACAGGAGAAAAATACCAAACTTTCATTACCTGCACATGGAGGCCCAATAATGAAATTGAGGCCCAAAGAAATGACAAAGGCAGGCAGGCTTTATACATTTTAGACAAAGAGACAATAAATTTGTGAGGAATTGACAGGACAAAGAAAACTTGTATTTGGGAGCTGCAATTAGTAATGAATTTTAAACAGAATTTGGGCTAAGGTAATAAATTAGTAAAAAGTAACACGGTTTGTTTATACAGACTTCTTGGCTCTAGATTCCCTCTCTCCGGTGATGTCTCTCTATCTCCTGGTATAGGGACGAGACCTTTCCCATGAGCAATTTATTTCCTGCTTTCAGGGAGACAGAGGAGGTTCTGAGTGTGCTTCTTGCATAGGCTACTTTTTAAGTAAACTTAATTCAAAATAATCAATATGTCATTGTGGTACATTTTGGGGCAGCCTGCCCCGGGCCCCTACAGGTGCTTTTGCTCTGAAGCACCACATGTCATCTCTCTCTGGAATGCACCTGTTTTCATCTGCCTTTACCCACAGCTGAATGAATGCTTTTGATACTTTCTTGCTGGTCAGTCATGACAGCTATGATTTAAGGAGTGCTTACATGACTACTATGCAAAAAAATTGTATGTATTACCTCATTTAATCCTCAAAACAACTCCATGAATTATAGATACAATTATCTCCTTTTACAAATGAAGAAACTGGGTCTCATAAAGGTTAAGTAATTTGCCCAAGTCACACAGCTAGAAGGTGTTAGATTTAAAATTTCTGCAAACACTTTGCAAACTTGCTTTAGATCCTTTTAAGAAATTTAATGTGAGTGATACAACTAAAGCTCTCCTCTATCACATTTTCTCTCTCTTTTGCTTCCTCCTTTTCTTTCCAAGACTGGTGTGTATGTTCTTGTGTATGCTTTTATAAATATATTTATTCATAAACAATATAGTATTATCTCTGCAGTAAATAGTATCAACTTTTTTCTAACTTGCACTTTCCGCTTTCCATGATGTTTCCTAGATCTTCCCATGTTAATACTGTAAACTAGTTCATCCATTTTAATGGTGTAAGAGTCTCCTGGTATACATCCATGAGTATGTGCTTTGAAGTAGAATTTTCCCCATGCATGCACCTTCAGCCTTATTATATATTGCTAAATTGTTCTCTAGAATGGTCTTACTTACCAGTTTACATTTCAGTCTCATTACAAGTACAGAATTTCTGCATTCCAGAACTTACTGAACAGAGGCATCTTAAATATAAGAGCATGGTTGAAACAATCGATGCTTAAGAGATAGGACGAGATAGCGGCTCCCAAGCCTAAATATCCATCAGAATCACCCAGTAGACACAGAACGCACACTTCCAGGACTGGCCCTAGACCAAATGCTTCCTGGGTGATCCTGATGAAATTCCTCTGTGAACAAGAATTTGTAGACCACTGGTCTCAGCTATATTCTGACCATATACTCTCCCAGATTCTTTTCATCTTTAACCTACATGTTAGACTACTAGAAAGCAACACACATGGCTGCACTGGCTGCTCCCCTTTATACATTACCATAAAATATGTGCTTGGCTTTTACAAGGGCTATCACAGAAGAACCATATAAGATTGGGAGGGAGGAGGTGTGCCTGGCTGGCTCAGTCGGAGGAGCGTGCGACTCTTGATCTCAGGGTCATGAGACCCCCATGTTGGGTGTACAGATTGCTTAAATAAACAAACCTTTAAAAAAAATATTTGGGAGGGAGGAAGGTTGAAGTTATGTAATTCTTTCATTCTGCTGTATTCTGTGTTAAGATCCCTAATTAAGAAGAAATAGCCTTGGGTTGCCTGGGTGGCTCAGGTTGTTAAGTGTCTACCTTTGACTCAGGTCAAGATCCCGGGGTCCTGGGATCGAGTCCCACATCGGGCTCCTTGCTCAGTGGGGAGCCCGCCTCTCCCTCTGCTTGCCTCCCACCTGCTTGAGTGCTTGTGTTCTCTCTCTCTCTGACAAGTAAATAAAATCTTTAAAAAAAAAAGTCTTGTTTTAGCTGCCCCAAATTTACCAAAAGCAGCCAGACAAAGAAAGGGGAACAACCTTACACTGTAAACTTTTAAAAGAGAGAACCAAGGAAAAAAAATTCTGGTGCTGTCAAACCTGCCTCCCTTCCTATAGTTAGTACTGAAGGAGGAGTGTTTACAAAAACCTTAGAACTTCCACCAATTTTCTTCAATTTATAAAGACATGGCCTATAAGGGTGAATAGGAATAAAATTGCTTAATTTTTCTTGAGTCAGTTTTAATAAGTCATATTTTTCTAGGAATTTTCCAACTTGATCTAAATTTGTCCATTTAGGGGCGCCTGGGTGGCACAGCGGTTAAGCGTCTGCCTTCAGCTCAGGGCGTGATCCCGGCGTTGTGGGATCGAGCCCCACATCAGGCTCCTCCATTATGAGCCTGCTTCTTCCTCTCCCATTCCCCCTGCTTGTGTTCCCTCTCTCGCTGGCTGTCTCTATCTCTGTCAAATAAATAAATAAAATCTTTAATAAATAAATAAATAAATAAATAAATAAATAAATAAATTTGTCCATTTAGTTATTTACAATATACTCTATCTCTTTCATGTCTGCAGCGTATGTAATGATGTATCATTTTTCATTTCTGACATTGATTATCTAGATCTTTTCTTATTTTCTTTATCAGTCTTCTAGGTATTTGTCAATTTTATCAGTCTTTTTAAAAGAGCAACTTTGGTGCTGTTGGTCCACTTTTGTATTATTATTTTTTATTCTATTTCATTAATTTCTGTTCTTATTGACAATGTTAAACATCTGAATACTGTATTCCCACTCATTTTTGGACCACTCTGACCTCACATATCCCAAGAGTAGACCCACCTCTACTCTTCCTCAGTGCCTCAGATAAGATCCATTTCCATCTTTCCTCGTGACTCCCATAAGATTTACCCACAATTCCCTTGTTTATCTGCCTCTATAAAACCTCAGACCCTCTTTCTTTTCTTAGAGACAGTCCTCATTAAGGGACACTTACCTGATTGCAATAGCATGAACAAAATCATCTCCCTATTTGTCCAGTACATTTTGTCCTTCACATCACCTTTATTGTTTTCTTTGGACTAATTTTTTTTAATGTAATGGATTATTTAAATCTCAATCTTTCTTCTTTTTAATACAGATATTTAAGACTAACTTTAAAAAAAATTGAAAAGACCAACTTTCCTTCCAGGTACCAATTTAGCTGTATCTCATAAGTTTTGATAGGATGGATAGATAGATAGATAGATGATAGATAGAGTTGTATGTAGTTGTGATACACACACACGCATATATATTATATATATATATATATATATATATATATATATATATATATATACATAATATTAGTTGTGAAGTTCAATGTATCTCCTAATTTCCATTATTCCCATGATGATATCCTCTTTGATTCAAGGATTATTTCAAAATCTATCTCTTAATTTCCCAAATATGGGGATGTTCTAGATATATTTTTATTATTGATATCTAATTTAGTTGCATCAAGGTTGGAACTACATTCTTTATGATTTCAATTATTTGAAATGTGTTAGGAGCATCATTATGGCCCAGCTAATGATTATATTTGATAAATATTTCCATGTATACCTGAAAACAATTTTCTCTGCGGTTTTTAATATAGTACTCCAGATATTTCATTAGCTTAAATTTGTTCATTGTACAATGTGAACAAAATAAATAATATAACATCAGATCATAACTCAGAGAATAAAATAAATATGTATGAGTCCATACTGATATAAATAAGTGATTGAGGGGCACCTGGGTGGCTCAGTCAGATAAGCATCTGCCTTCAGCTCAGGTCATGATCTCAGGGTCCTGGGATCAAGCCCCACATTGGGCTCCCTGCTCAGCAGGGAGTCTGCTTCTCCCTCTCCCTCTGCCCCTCCTCCCACTCATGCTCTTTCTCTCTCTCTCTCTCTCTCAAATAAATAAATAAAAATCTTTAAAAAATGACTGAATAAATATATAAATGGGAGAGAAGGGACAAATCTCCCGTGTAAAAGATTTTGAAATAAATTATGTAGATATCCCACCCTAAAGGAGTGGGGCGTAATTCCCTACCCCTTGAGTGTGGGCTTTCACTTAATGGCTCAATCCCAAAGAATAGAGTGTGGAAAGAGGAAAATAGTAACTTCACAGTGAAAAAACCTGGCAGACACTAACTTAACCAGGCAATCAGAATTAATATCAACAGAGATAAGACATGTTGAAATCACATACCCTTTGGTATGATGCAATGAGATGGGTACTTCACCTCTATGGTGTTCTTTCCAAAAACCCATAACCCCAGGAAAATCGAGATTTCAATCATGAGAAAACATCACATCAAACAAACCCAAATTGAGGGACATTCTACAAAACACCTGACCATTTAAAATTAGCAAGGTCATGAAATACAAAAAAAGACTGACAAATTGTTGCATTTTGGAGGAGACTAAGGGGTCATGACAAATAAATGCAATTTGTTATTCAAGATTGGACACTGCAAACAAAAGAAGACATTCGTGGAAAACTTGGTGAAATCTGAATAAGTTCTGCACATTAATTAACAGTAAATGTACCAATGTTAATTTCTTACTTTTTACAAACATACTATGATTTGTTAAGATGTTCATATTAGAGGTACCTTGGTGAAGAGGATATGAGAACTCTCTATCCTATCTTTGCAACTTTCTTATATATTTAAAGTTATTCCAGAATTAAAATTTTACTAAGAACACATCTATTCATTGTGTTATCTAAATTATATTTATACATATACATACACATGCACGGAAAGACAGAAAGAGTTTTTGTTCTGCCTGTATTGTCAATTATTATGAGAAGTATGTTGAAATCTACCACTATAATTGTGGGTGTGATTCTCTTTGTAGTACTCTTAATATTTGCTTTTAAATTCTGGGGATATGTTATTGGGAACATAAACATTTTTAATTGTTATATCTTTTGGTGAATTGAAACATTTATTGTATGAAGATTCCCTTTTCATCTCTAATAATGATTTTTACCTTAAATTCTATATTGTCTGTTAATAATAGTGAGCTCCCATGCTCTTTACCATTTTCCCTTCATTTCTGATGTGGTAATTCCTTACCAGATTGTCAGTCCTCAATGTTTGTGGGTGTGTAAATTAGTGCAATCCCTTCAGAAAACTATTTGGCAGTATCTTCTAAAGCTTAATACTAGCCTACCCTCTGACCCAGTAATTCTATTCCTAGATACATACCCAAGATAACTGAGTACAGATGCTCTTCAAAATACATGCACAAGAATAGAAGCTTTCTTTATAATAGCCAGAAACTAGAAACAAGTCAAATATTTATCAATGGTAGAATGAATAAATAAATTGCGGTATGTTCCACCAACAGGGTAAGAGGGTTCCCCTTTCTCTGCATCCTTGCTGACATCTGTTGTTTCCTGAGTTGTTGATTTTAGCCATTCTGGCTGGTGTGAGGTGGTATCTCATTGTGGTTTTGATTTGTATTTCCTTGATGCCAAGTAATGCTGAACATTTTTTCATGTGTCTGTTAGCCATTTGTATGTCTTCTTTGGAGAAATGTCTGTTCGTGTCTTCTACCCATTTCTTAACCAGATTTTTTTGTTTTTTGGGTGTTGAGTTTGATAAGTTCTTTACAGATTTTGGATACTAGCCCTTTATTTGATATGTCATTGCAAATATCGTCTCCCATTCTATAGGTTACCTTTTAGTTTTGTTGTTTCCTTTGCTGTGCAGAAGCTTTTTATCTTGATGAAGTCACAATAATTCCTTTTTGCTTTTGTTTCCCTTGCCTTTGGAGACGTGTCTAGCAAGAACTTGCTGCAGCCAAGGTCAAAGAGATTGCTGTCTGTGTTCTCCTCTAGGATTTTGATGATTTCCTGTCTCACGTTTAGGCCTTTCATCCATTTTGAATTTATCTTTGTGTAGGGTGTGAGAGAGTGGTCAAGTTTCATTCTTCTGCATGTGGCTGTCCAATTTTCCCAACACCATTTGTTGAAGACACTGTCCTTTTTCCATTGGATATTTTTTCCTGCTTTGTCAAAGATTAGTTGACCACAGAGTTGAGGGTCTATTTCTGGGTTTTCTATTCTGTTCCATTGATCTATGTGTCTGTTTTTTGTCAGTACCATACTATCTTGATGACTACAGCTTTGTAATATAGCTTGAAATCTAGGATTGTGATGCCTCCAGCTTTGTTTTTGTTTTTCAACATTGCTTTGGCTATTCAGGGTCTTTTCTGGTTCCATACAAATATTAGGATTGTTTGTTCTAGCTCTGTGAAAAAAATGCTAGTTGTATTTTGATAGGGATTGCATTGAATGTGTAGATTGCTTTGGGTAGCAAAGACATTTTAACAATATTTATTCCTCCAATCCATGAGCATGGAATGTTTTTCCATTTCTCTGTGTCTTCCTCAATTTCTGTCATAAGTGTTTTATAGTTTTCTGGTGCAGCCACCCTGGAATCAATATGGGGTTTCCTCCATACTGAGTAACTGAGTTAAAAGTTAAAAGTTTTAAAAGTTAAAAGTAGAGCTACCCTCTGACCCAGCAATTGTACTACTAGGTATTTATCCAAAGGATGCAAAAATAATGATTCAAAAGAGCACCTGCACCCCAATGTTTATAGCAACAATGTCCACAATAGCCAAACTATGGAAAGAGCCCAGATATCCGTCAGATGAATGGATAAAGAAGAGGTGGTATATATATATATATATATATATATATATATATATATATATATATATATATATATATATATATGAATATTACTCAGCCATCAAAAAGAATGAAATCTTGCCATTTGCAATGACATGGATGGAACTAGAGGGTATTAATCGAAGCAAAATAAGTCAGAGAAAGACAAATATCATATGATTTCACTCATATGTGGAATTTAAGAAACAAAACAGATGAACATGGGGAAGGGAAGGAAAAATAAAATAAGATTAAAAGAGAGAAGGAGGCAAACCATAAGAGACTGTTAACTATAGGGAATAAACTGAGGATCGCTGGAGGGGAGGTGGGTGGGGAGATGTGGTAATTGGGTGATGGGTATTAAGGAGGGCACTAGATGTAATGAGCACTGGGTGTTATATGCAACTGATGAATCACTAAATTCTACCCCTGAAACTAAAAATACACTATATGTTAACTAAATTGAATTTAAATAGGGGCACCTGGGTGGCTCAGTCGGTTAAGCGTCTGCTTTGGGCTCAGGTCATGATCCTGCGGTTCTTGGATCAAGCCTCACATTGGGCTCCCTGCTCAGCTTCTCCTTCTCCCTCTGCCACTCCCCCTACTTATGCTCTCTCTCTCTTGTTCAGTCTCTCTCTCTCTCTCTCAAATAAATAAATAGAATTAAAGAAAAATAAATTGAATTTAAATAAAAATTTTTAAATTGCGGTATGTTCATACAATGGAATAGGAGCAGCAGCAATAAAAAAGAACAATCTACTGCCACACACAAAAACATGGTTGGAGGCACCTCAGTGGCTCAGTCAGTTAAGCGTCCAGCTCTTGGTTTCAACTCAGGTCATGATCTCAGAGTCCTGGGATCAAGCCTCATGGCAGGCTCTGTGCTCAGCGGGGAGTCTGCTTGAAGATTCTCTCCCTCTTCCTCTGTGCCCCCCCGCTCTCTCTGTCTCTCTAAAATAAAAAAATAAATCTTTTTAAGAAAATGGTTGAATTTCACATACGTAATGTTGAACAAAAGAAGCCAGAAATAAGAGTACTTTCATATAAATGATCCCATTTATATGAAGTTCAAGAACAGGCAAAATTCACTTATGGTTATGTGGTGAGAAATGTCCACAAGCTTTTTTGCAACTCCTGCCATCAGGAGGTAGAGTTTATTTCTCCACCTCTGAAATCAGGGATGGCCTTATGACATGCTTTGACCCAAAGAATGCAGTGGAGGTGACATTGTACAATTTCTGGGCAATTTGCAGTTGCCTTCTTGCTGCCCTGAGATGTCCATGTAAAGCAGCCTGGTCTAACGTCTTAGAGGATTAAATACCCATATGGAGAGAGAGGGGCCCAGCTGACAGCCAGCATCAACCACCAAATATGGTATGAAACCATTTTGGACCATCCAGCCCCAGTCAAGCTGCCAAACGACTGGAATCACATGAGCGACCACAGGTGAACTAGCAGAATTGCCCAGCTGAGCTCAGCCTTAATTCCCGACCCACAAAATATGAGTAAATAAAATGGTTGTTATTTTAAGCCACTAAGTTTTGGAGTGGTTTGTGATAAATAAAACTGATACAGTGTTGGAAGTCAGATTACTGTTTATCTCTGGTGGGTGGATATTGACTGAGAAAGAGCATGTGACAGCCTTCATCATGGCCATCAAAGAAGTCCTAATCTTGGAATCTAATATGGAATATGATAGCTTACCTGGAAAGGGGCAATTAAAGTTGCAGATGAAATTAAGGTTGCTAAACAGCAGATAGGGAGGTTATCCTGAATTGTCCAGGTGGGCCCCACATCTTTAGAAGTAGAAGCAGGAGGCAGAAGATCACAGTCAGAGGGAGAGGTGACTACAGAAGAATGATCAGAAAAATGCAGCATCTCTGGCATTGAAGATGGACGAAGGGAACTGCAAGGTAAGGAAGGCAACCTCTAGGAGGTGGGGAATGCAAGGAAGCGGATTCTCCCCCACAGGCTTCAGAAGGAACTAGACCTGCCAAGACCCTTATTTTAGCCCTGTGAGACCCATTTCAAACTCCTGATAATAAATTTGTGTTGTTTTAAGCCCCTAAATTTGTAGTAATTTGTTACAGCAGCCGTAGAAAATAAAGAAACTGATCTGGATGGATCTCCTTACAGCTCTTAGGGACCAGCAATTTACTTCCTCAGATGGTAAGGCAGCCCTAGAAGAGCCAGGGCAAGAACAGTTCTTTTGTGCACAGCCTCCAAAGACCAAGGCCATCACCCAGGGCTGGCTTCATGGGTGTACAGCCCGAGCAGTTGCACCCGGCCCGTGCTTAGGAGGGCCCCACCCTTGGTTTAATGCTGTGCTATTGCTGTCTTTAAATCCTTAATAATTTTTGAACAAGGGGCCCTGCATGCTCATTTTACACTGGGTGTTGCAAACTACATTGTCAGTCCTGCCACCACCCCGTTCATTCCTCTTTACTCAGCACCAGGGCCAGACCACCAGACCAGCTTCTCTTTAAATTGTTGGTGACTTTATTTCATTGAGTCCTAGTGAGTTCAATGACTCATTAGGTCTTGAAGAGGGCCACTCTTCTCTACCTTGATAGATCCTAACAGGACAGAGGGGTTGGACGTGTAAGCCTGTTCCCTCCTTGGACTTCTGCTCCAGACTTCTATACATCTATCGTGAGCATCTTCATAACTGACGTGGCCTCTTGAAGACTGGCTGCAGGGTGCCCTACTGACCGCTTGCGTGGAGAGTGGCTGACAGGTCATTTCTCTGAAGAGGAAAAAATATAATTACCTCAGAACACCCTACCACATATAGAACGCTAGTGCCTGGGATATTAATAAGTGTTACAAGAAAGAGGAGTGATGTAGCCAAGCATCTTTGTCAAACTGAGTTTACAAAATTAAATTGCTTTTTTTTCTGAGGGATTTCCTAGCTTACCTAATGTGCTAAAGGACGTTATGACTCTCCAAGGTGGGGGCTGAAGAAGAGGTATACAGTACTTCACGAACCTATTTGCAAGAGACCTTTTTTCTCCTAGGGATCTTGTAGGACTAATTTTCCACAGAAAGTCTTGAGAACTGTTTTCCTAAACCAATGAAGCCCATAACAAGCTGAGCCTTTCGTTTATCTCCTTTTCCACTGAAATGTAACCATACAAGCAAGCACACAAGAAGGTGAGAAGACTTCCTTTGTCTAATTTTTCCCTTCCTCTGCCCCTCTGCTCAATACATGCTCTATACAGAAGGATAGGAGCCTAGGGAGTACTATTCAAATCCATGCTTATTGGGTGGGACGATGATGGTGATGACGATAATGATAGCTAACATTTATCAAGCACTTGCTCTGTGCCAATAAGCACTGTTCTAAGCACTTGTCACATATCATTGTATTTAATACCATGGCTACTTTAAAGAATACTCGGCATTTGTAATGCAAGGATCCTCAATTCACAGTTGGTAAATGTCCGTAGACACAGCTGATGGTAAACCGGGCATTTTTTGTCACAGAGTAGCAGCATTTTCAGTGGCACATCTCCACCCAAGAGATTATAGAATTCCTTTTATATGCATAAAACAAACAAACCAAAAAAAAAAAAAAACCTTTCTAAACCAACAGTGAACTATTGACAGTTTGATTGTAAACCTGTCAGGGATGAAGTTGAAACACCCGGCACTTTTTCTATTCAAATATACATCAGCAAGTGACTGATGATACTGCTGTTCAAGAAAACTAAAATTTGTTCTAGAAGCTGGGAACCGGTTATTCAAGTGAGCTCTAAAGCAAATGCTGGGGGAAATATGCTCTCAGCCTTTGAAGTTATTCTCAGGTCATAAAATATTTCTGTAAACACATGTAGAGGATGTTCAACTAATGGAATACTGAACACAAAAGGGAGCTCACTTGGTTTTTTATCTTTTATATTAAAAAATAATAATAAAAGCCAATATGATGGCTCTCACTCTCACAACAAATTGCTTTGGAAACCAAATTTCTTCGGGCCTCTTTAGCCGGTGGATCTAGAGGTCATATTAAACATAAGCACCAAATTTTGCTGGTCCCTCCATTCAGTGCACCTATCACCGCAGTTTCTTTGATTAAGGGTCCTCCAGAGTGTTTCTAGATGTTCCTGGGGACTGGATATCACCCGTGAGCCCAAACAACTCTAACCAGCTGTCTGATCAGCTACCAAATGGTTTCTGCTACTCTGTTTCCACCTCCCCTGCCCACTCTCTCTGCTGGGCACCATGGCATCAGCCAAGCACCACTGTCCTCCACCAGGCATCTTCCGCCATTACCTACTAAAGGACTTCAACTACCTCCATTTTGACCTTAAATTTTCTAATTGATTAAGTTCTTTCCAGCTTCTCTCTTAACTCAGGCCAAAGACCTGGTGGGCAAAGCATCCTGGGATGGGAACTGAAACTACCCCCTCAAGCAGTAAGGACTGCCCTGAGCCAGCAAGGCTCCACATGACTGACCCCAAGACAAAGATCCACCTGACCTTTCCTGCCCACCAGCATGTACCCACCGACCTTTGTCCCACATTTTCCTTATATGAACTTGGAAGGATTTTCAGCACTTGGAGACAGTCTTTGAGCTGCTAGTCCCCTGTCTTCCTGGTGGTGGTCCCTCTGAAATAAATGCCTTCCTCATCTGACCACTACTCATCTCTCTGCCTTTGGACTTTGGAGTGGCTGAGCCTGGTCTGTTTGCGACCCCTGGAACCAGGTGCTTTCACACCTTTGAGCCCCAGTTACACCACCAGTCTCCTCCAGTATCTCACTGAAGCTGAAACCCTGGAATCTAGAGATGTCAGCTCTGTAGGGTGCTCTGAGGACAAATGAGAAAGGAGGCTGCTTGTGCTCTAGAATCTTTTTCGGTGAAAAGAGGAAGAGTGGGTAGTATAAGGGAACTAAAGCCTCATCGTTCTTATTGGGAGCATGCAGATATCACTTTCATCATAACTACTGAAGGGGAGCAGAATTTGCCACTCCAAAATATGCCTCTTTGGCATAAGTATTATTTTCGCCTGGTTATTTTTAAGAAACAGCAGACACGGGAGAAGCTCGTCAAATGGAGTAGAAGTTACCCTTTCGTGAGGGAAATTCACATTTATAAAAGAAATCTTTCTTTGTAAGAATGTCTCCCTCTCTGTACCAGGAAGAGGGGGGTTACTCAATCTCTAGAAACTCTTATCAGTGGAGAAGGCGAGGACTTAAATGGCATAACAACCCTACCCTCATTTACTGTGATTTTCCTGGTAACCTCCCAAAACTGGTCTCCCCAACAACTCCCAACACCTACTTTTGTCTTTAACTGGTGATGGTATTTAAAATGTTGGCTTGGCCATCTCGGGGAGTTACTCAATATTCCTGGATATGTACCATGTGCACAAGAGGTATACATATTATTAAAGTTATGTTTGTTTTTCTCCTGTAATCTGCCTTTATTACAGTGGGGTGTCAGCCAGGAACCTAGAAGGGTTATTTTGCCACCCCTACACTACTCAGTTTCGCATGAAAATGGACAGGGACACAAATTTGAGTGATTCTTTTTTCCTTAAACAGGAGTTCCTGATCTTTCTGTGTGCCATGCACACCTTTGGCTGTCTGTTGAACTCCATGAACCCTTTCTCAGAATAAGGTTCTTAAATGTATCAAATAAAATGCATCAGATTACAAAGGAAACCAATTATATTGAAATAGTTATCAAACTATTTTTAGCACAAATTTTATATGGTAATGCAGCTGCTTTTTATTAACACATTAAATAAATGATCTAACAGCAAGTCTAACACCACAATAATTCAAAGAAGTGCATGAGTAAATAATATTTTGAGACATCTGAATAAAATTGCAATGTGATATAAAAATATCTGTGCTACTGCTCCTACCATTGGAGTTTGTTGCCTATGTTCCTACTTAGGAGAAATGCTAAATTCAAAGATGTAACTGTTTTCCCTTCCAAATTCACAGACCCCATGAATTCTATTTGTGAACCCCAGGTTAAGAATCACTGCCTTGGGGCACCTGCCTTGTTCAGTCGGTAGAGCATGCCACTCTTGATCTCAAGGTCATGAGTTCAAACCCCACATTGGACATAGAACTTACTAAAAGAAAAAAAAATCACTGCCTTAGAATAGGTTCTTTTTAAGGAGTCTGAAGGGAAGGAAAAAATCTTCTTTACCCTCAAGTTCTTCCAACTGGAATAAGAATTCAATTAACATGAGACAGATTAACAGGAGAAAAAAACAGTTTTATTACATGTGCATGGAGGCCCAATTATGAAATTAAGACCTAAAAGAATGACCAAGGCAGACAGTTTTCATCCTTTCTAGACAAAGAGATCATACATCTGTGAGGAATTGACAGGACAAAGAAAACTGTGGAAGCTTCAGTTAGTAAGGAATTCTGAAACAGAATTTGGGCTGCGGTAGTAAATTAGTAAAAAGTAACAAGGGTTCTTTATACAGCCTTCTTGGCTCTAAATTTCCCATTTCTGGTGATAAGGATGTCTCTACCTCCTTGCGCAGGAAGGGTACCTTTCACATGAGAAATTTATTTCCTGCTTTGAGGGGGACAGAGGAGGGTCTGAGTGTCCTTCTTGTACAGGCTGTCTCTGAATGTTGCCAGGTGAACTGGGGAGACCCTGAGCCCTGGGGCCTCTCAAGCCAGCCCATCCCGAAGATGTCACCAAAGGTTCTCAGTTTTGTCACAAGAAAGAGTTCAAGGATGGACACAACACAGTAGACAAGCAACACAAGTGGGAAAGTGTAGTAAAGTAAAAGTGCGTTCTTGAGATGGGAAAGCAAGTGAGCTCAAGAGAGATCTGTGAGCCCTGGGGTTTGGGTTTCTATCCTTTATTGACAGTTGTTCACTAGAGAGTGGGATATCCATCACTCAGGGCAAGGATTTCTTGGAGCAGGGTTTCACACCTTTTCTTCCTTATTGGGTCAGGGGTTTCCTGTCATGGCACCTGCCATCTCGGTCCTGACTGGTTTGATCTGGCTTCTTACAGAGTGCTGCCAGGACAGGCCTCCGACTTTCTCAATAGCTGGCCACGATTTCCTCTTTGCTGGCCTCCAGGTATCCTGTTAGAACCTAACTAACTGTCTCGAACATTAAGTAACTTTTATTTAAAATAATCAATATGCCAGAGTGGTCCATCTTAGGGCTGCCTGCCTTGGCCCTTACAAGTCTTTACAGGGCCCCATACTAAAAGACTTATAGCTGCCCATCCCTGCAGTTCATTGCATAAGCCCAAATTTAAATCCCAGCCAGGACCCAAGCTGGGAACTCTACTGTATTTAGACAAAATGTTTTTTAAAATAGATGAGTCTATTATTAGATTATTTCCAGGTAATCAAAAGATCTCATTGACTCAATTTTAACGTGGCATTGCTTCCCAGTCCCCACAATCCCCACCAATCCACCCACCACACTGTGACAAGAGTGATCTTTTAAAATGCAAATATGATCTTGTGACTCCCCTGCTTAAAGTACTAGGCTCTTCTGGCCCTGTCACTTTCAGAAAAAAAGACATTTCATAAGCAAATTCCTAAATGTTACCCCACCTCCATCCCTTATCCAGCTGTGGTTTATACTACAGTGATTCAGAATCACTGAACTAATGCGCTTACCCATATACACCTACCTCTGTACACACTGTTCCTTTTTCCTGGAGTGTCCTTCCACCCCATCCTTACCTGGCAAATTCCTTCTTGGTGTTTAAAATCCAGCTCAAGCACTAACTCCTCTGAGAGAAGGTGTCAGGCCTTTCCTGGCCTCCCTGGGAAGAGTTTATTACTTTCTCCTATGTGCTACCACTCACTGAACCTTGACTATACATATAGTGTGGCACTTATATAAACTAGTTTATTGAATGAGCTAGACACAGTAGGGTGTAAGCAGAAAGCAATATAATTCTTTCACACCACTGCTTCACACCACAAGCTCTGTGGAATCATTTTTCCCCACCCCTGCATGAAATTTCAGACAGAGCTCATACCTTTTTCAGTCACTCTCAGATATTAAAAAAATAGTTTTGTTTTTTAGGCATTAAAAATTCCAGTCCAGTCTAATATATCACAGCTTTAATCCACCACCTATTTTCAAGTTTCTCCCCTCCCTCAGTTCCGCCCAGAAGCCTATAGTGAGGAAAGGGTAGGGAGTGTGGTTGTCTTCCCCCCTCATCCATCTTCTCTTCTATCCCTCCTCCCCCAGTCACTGTACTGCCTCAAACCCTGCCTCTAGGGTTGAAGGACAGGGAAGGACTAGAAGGAAGAGCCAAAACAAGCTCTCCTTTACTGGTTCTGTTTTCACCTGGCATTGGAGAGTGCCGCAGATGTCCAAAGCTGATACTTTCTCTGGAGAGTTACTTGGAACTCCCCTGTCACTGGGCTTCTCTCACCTGCAGTTCGCTTGACTTGGGCAACACCTACTCTGGCTGGCCTCTTTCAACACCTATGTTCCTGGTTTCTATGAGTCCCCTCTTCTGTTGGGTCACTTCATACCTCTGAGACATCTTCCTAGAGGATATCCCTTATAAGATGACCCAACTCTAAATTCCTACCATGGTGATTCCTTCTGGACCCTGGGAAATAAAGAGCTTTGCCAATATGTTGGTAGAAGTACAACTCCCTGCAAATGCAATGCTCTCTTTCCTCTGTTGTCACAGGTTGCTTTAGCCGTAGTGTCTCTCACCTTAACACTTTGTTTTCAGATGTAAGTCAATTGCCAATCCCTGCAAAAGTCAATCTCCAGGGAATACATGTCAAGCCCTTGGAGAGGTTCTCTTTTAGCCCTGTTTTCACTTAAGTGAGTGGAAAGTGTCTCCTTCACTCTCCCACGAGCAGAAGAAATTCCAAGGCATTCTCACAATTCTCTTCAAAACCATCCTCTCTACCACCTTCCTCCCAATCAATCCCATAACTTCTCTTTATATACCTTCAGGGTAAGTTAAAGCCTAAGGGGTGACAGATCATATTTTGGAAGTCATCCTTTAGCAAATTCTATAAAGATGGTGTGTCTCCTCTCTTTAGAATATGTGACTCCTTTGTTTTCAGCTTCGGATTCTCATCCAAAAGTGAAACAGGAAAAGTCCCATATTAATATCTATGTCATAGAATGGCGTTCATTACTACACTATGAGCTTCTTGACACCAGGAAATAAGTTACACTCATTTTTCCATCATTAGCACCTAGCATGGTACCTGGGACAGGAAAAGTGCTCAAAACTATTTGTTGACTCCAGTTCAAGATGTTGGACTAAGTACATCCTCACAATCCCTCCTAGAGTCCATTAAAATAAAAGAACAGCAGTACATAAAGGAATAAACCTCTAACAGGAAAAAGAATGAGATAAAGGTGAAGGTACTGCCAATAAAAGAGATCCCAACACATTTCTGGGAGAAGGAAAGTGGGTGTGAGCAAGTTGGCAGGTGAAACAGATGGATGAAACCACAGTCTAGAATATGTTATGAGGAAGCTACAGAGGAAATGGAAGCCAGCCTGTCTGGCAGAACCCTGGAGATACTCTGGGCTCTGAGTCAGTAAGTACAGAAGGGAGCAAAAGTGAGAGGTGGGGATTTAAACTGGGGAATTAATTGAAGATTTGTAAGACAGAACAGCTGCATCAGTCTCCACCACCGTAGTCCTCCCCAAATCCTTTGCCCAGAGTAGTAGTCACTGGCATTTGCCAATAAGCAAAAAGCAAAATTTGTTTTAAAAACTAGAGGGTTTTTAACTGAAAAAAATGGAATGCCATGGAAAAAGTTAAGACTTCTAGTTTGGATATTGGCTTCTCAGAGAAATACCTTTTCTCAGTGGGCATTTAGAAGTCCGATTGCCAGACATCCAATTCCCAGCCTACCCGCCCTAAAACAAACCTTGGCAAACAACCAGTACCCCCTGCCCTGCATCATAAAGACTTCCCTGTCAGAATTCCCAGTTAGCCATTAGAGGAAAAAACTACCTGGAAAACAGACCTCCTTTATACAGAAAACAGATATGCTTTCCAAAACAGCGAAGGGAAAACTTACATCAGCTACTCAGTAATTTTTCTTTAAAAACAAATGGACAGGATAGTGACATCACCAAAAATGGCACAATAGGGATCTATAGTGCTCTGTCCCTCCACAAAAGCAACTAATGAGCTGGCAAAAACAGAGTCAACTTTTGCAGAACTCTGGAATCTACTCAAAAACATAAAATATCCAGGGAAGGCTTGGCAAAGAAAGAAGTGGCTGCTATGTGGTAAGAGATAGATGTAGCATTTTAAATTGCCTGCCTATCATCCCCCAATCTCCAGATTGGCAGTGGTTCTGAGGATGGCAGCCCACACTACTGGAGCAGATTGTTAGTAACAGAGGGAGCAACAGAACTTACTCTCAAAGACTTGTGGTTATCCATTTCTACCTGTCTGGTGACTCCCTGAAGAACAGACACAAGGACTTGCTTTTGCTTCATGTGACTCAGTGCATTCTCAGGACTGGAACAACTGTTTAGGCAGCATTTACCAAAAAAATTTAAAGGCACAAGTATTGCCACAGCAGACTGTGGCAAGGGACAACAGTTAGGACAAGTAATAGACAGACCAAGACATATGGAAAGGAAGGGGTTATAAAAGGAGCTATGTGTGGGTATAATGGATTTTTTAAAGCTCCCAAATATTCCAGGGAATTATGAAAGCCACACACATACCCAGTCCTGAGTGCATGCACAGAAAATATTATTGAAGAACTTAAGCTTTCATTTCTGACACCTTCAGGCTCTGCATAAGCATGAAGTGAAGATTGAGGCAGAATTGTAAACAATGTGGCAAAGCTTTAAAGGAGTACCCAAGACAAAGCCAATGTATCAAGAATGGCAAAGGATTTTTTTTTTTCTTTCTCTGGCTTCAGACACTTAAGGAAACTCTGTCAAAACGCTAGCTGACCCACAGACGTCATTGGCCACACACAACAAAGAATAGAGTTCTTACAAAAATTGTTTAAAAAAATCACTTAACAACTATAACTCAAAACTTAAGTAGTAACAAAAACCTGGGTGGGGGAGGGGAGGGACAAACTGATCTCCACATGCTCCACATTAATAGTCAAAGTGTTTTCAAAGATTTCAACAAAAAATTTCATGGCATGAAAAGAAATAAGAAAGTATGGCCCATTCCCAGGAAAAGATAAAGTCAATAGAAATTGTCCTGAGGAAGCCCAGATTTGGACTTACTAACCAAAGACTTTATATCAAGTATCTTAAATGTGCTCAAAAATCTAAAGAAAACCATGGAAAGAGAATTAAGGGAAACCAAGAGAACACTATTCTCAAATAGAGAATATCCAATAAAGCAAAAAAAAATTATGGAAAAGAAACGCAATAGAAATTCTGGAACTTAAAGGTACAATAAGTAAAACAAAAACTTCACTAGAGCAGTTCAACAGATTTCAACAGGCAGAAGAACAAAGGAGAGAACTTTTTAAGCAAGATTTTATTTATTTGATACAGAGAGAGAGAGAGAACATGAGCAGGGAGGAGGGGCAGAGGGTGAGGGAGAAGCAGACCCCCCGCTGAGTAGGGAGCCCAATGTGGGGCTCAATCCCAGGACCCTGGGATCATTACCTGAGCCAAAGGCAGACACTTAACCCACTGAGCCACCCAGACACCTCCAAATGAGAGAACTTGAAGATAAATGAATTGAAATGATCTGAGGAGCAGAAAGAAAAAGAATGAAGAAAAATGAATACAGCCTAAGGGACATGTAGGATACCATCAAATATACCAACATAGGTATAAACAGAAGTCCCAGAAAAAGAAAGGAGATAAATGAGCAGAATGAATATTTGAAGATATAATGGTCCCAAAATTCCCAAATTAGGGATGCCTGGCTGGCCCAGTCAGTGAAGCATGCAACTCTTGACCTCAGGGTCATGGGTTCAGTTTTCATGGTTCGATTCTCATGTTCAGTATAGAGCTTACTTAAAAAAATTTTTAACTCCCAAATTAGATGAAATATTTGAATCTAAACATCCAAGAAACTCAACAAACACTAAGTAGGATAAACTCAAAAGACACCTACACTAAAACATAATCAAATTGTTGAAAGACACACAAAAAGAGAATCGTGAATCAGAAAGATAGAAGTGACTCATCATGTACAAGGTAAGATCAACAGCCAATTTCTCTTCAGAAACTATGGAGACCAGAAGGCAGTGCTATAAAATACTTAAAGTGCTGAAAGAGGAAAAAATTGTTAATCAAGAATTCTATATTTGGCCAAAATTATCCTTCAAAAATGAAGTCAAAATTAAGATATTCACAGATAAACAAAAGCTGAAGGAGTCCATTGATAATACATCTGCCTTACAAGAAATACTAAAAAGTGTCCTGCAGGCTGAAATGAAAGCACACTAGACAGTAACTTGAAGTCCTATAAAGGAATAAAGAACACCAGTAAATGTTCTTTACATTTAGAGGTAAATATAAAATCTAATATTTTGACTGTTCAACTCCTCTTTTTTCCTATATGATTTAAAAAATAAAAACTATTAAAATTCATAAATGAATTCAGTAAAATTGCAGGATACGAAACGAACGTACAGAAATCTGTTGCATTCCTATACACAAATAATGAAGCAGTAGAAAGTGAAATTAAGAAAACAATCCCACTTACAATTACACCAAAACCAATAAAATATCTAGGAATAAATGTAACCAAAGAGATAAAAGACTTGTACTCTGAAAACTATAAAACACTGATGAAAGAAACTGAAGATGACAAAAAGAAATGGAAAAACACTCCATGTTCATGTGTTAGAAGAACAAATATTGTTTAAATGTCTGTACTATCCAAAACAATCTACCTATTTAATGTAATCCTTATCAAAATACCAACAGCATTTTTCACAGAACTAGAACAAACAATCCTAAAACTTATATGACCGCAAAAGACCTAGAATAACCAAAGCAATCTGGAAGCAAAACTGGAGGTATCACAATCCCAGATTTCAAGTTATATTACAAAGTAATAGTAATTAAAACAATGTAGTACTAGTATGAAAAGAGACACATAGATCAATGGAATAGAACAGAAAACCCAGAAATAAACCCACAATTATACAGCTAATTAATCTTTGACAAAGCAAGAAAAAATATCCAATGGGAAAAAAACACTCTCTTCAACAAACGGTGTTGGGAAAACTGGACAGCAACATGCAGAAGAATGAAACTGGACCACTTTCTTACAACATACATAAAGATAAACTCAAAATGGATGAAAGACCTAAATGTGAGACTTGAAACCATAAAAATCCTTGAAGAGAGTACAGGCAGTACAGCTGTAGCAACACTTTTCTAGATAAATCTCCTAAGGCAAGGGAAATAAAAGCCAAAATAAACTACTGGGACTACATCAAAATAAAAAGTTTCTGCACACTGAAGGAAACAGTCAACAAAACTAAAAGGCATCCTACTGAATGGAGGGAGATACTTGCAAATGACATATCCCAAAAGGGTTAGTATCCAAACTACATAAAGAAATGATACAACTCAATACCCCAAAAACAAATAATCCCATTTAAAAATGGGCAGAAGCACTGGGTGTTATATGCAAACAATGAATCATGGAACACTACATCAAAAACTAATGATGTACTGTATGGTGACTAACATATCATAATAAAAAATAATAAAAAAGTAAAAATGGGCAGAAGACATTAACAGACATTTCTGCAAAGAAAACATCCAGATAGCCTACAGACCCATGAAAAGATGCTCAACATCACTGATCATCAGGGAAATGCAAATCAAAACTACAATGAGACTGTGGACTCTGAGAAACAAACTGAGGGCTTCAGAGGGGAGGGGGGTGGGGGATTGGGACAGGCCGGTGATGGGTATTAAGGATGGCACATATTGCGTGATGCACTGGGTGTTATACGCAAATAATGAATCATGGAACATTACATCAAAAACTAATTTATACTGTATGGTGACTAACGTAACATAATAAAAAATTATTATAAAAAAAACCAAAAAAAAACTACAATGAGATATCACCTTAAACCTGTCAGAATAG
This sequence comes from Ursus americanus, assembly GCF_024610735.1. NCBI lineage: Eukaryota > Metazoa > Chordata > Mammalia > Carnivora > Ursidae > Ursus > Ursus americanus. The sequence continues at coordinate 25,334,068 of NC_142164.1, forward strand.
CTAAAATCAGCAACACAAGAAACAACAGGTGTTGGTAAGGATGTGGAGAAAAAGGAATTCTGTTGCACAGTTGGTGAGAATGCAAACTGGTGCAGCCATTTTGGAAAACAATACAGAGGTTCCTTAAAAAATTAAAAATAGAGCTATCCTATGATTCAGGGATTGCACTAAATGGTATTTACCAAAAAAATATGAAAACACTAATTCAAAGAGATACATGCACCCCTATGTTTATAGCAGCATTATTTACAATAGCCAAGATACGGAGGCAGCCCATATGTCCATCGATAGATGAATGGATAAAGAAGTGGTATATATACACAATGGAATATTATTTAGCCATAAAAAAGATTGAACTCTTGCTTTTTGCAACAACATGGATGGAGTTAGAGAGTGCAATGCTAAGCAAAATAAGTCAAAGAAGTGCAACATGATTTCATTCATATGTGGAATTTAAGAAATAAAACAAATGAGCAAAGGAAAAATAAAGAGAGAGAGAGAGAGAGAGAGAGAGAGAGGGATGCCTGGGTGGCTCAGGCGGTTAAGTGTCTGCCTTCAGCTCAGGTCATGATCCCAGTGTCCTGAGATCAAGTCCCGCATTGGGTTCCCTGCTCAGCATGGAGCCCGCTTCTCCTACTGCCTGCCACTCCCCCTGTTTGTGCTCTCTCTCTCTTTGACAAATAAATAAATAAAATATTTTTAAAAAATAATAAAGAGTGAGAGACAAACCAGGAAATAGACTCTTAACTATAGAGAACAAACGATGGTTACCAAAGGGGAAGTGGGTGGGAAGATGGGGGAAATAGGGGATGGAAATTAAAGAGTATACTTATGATGATGAAATAATAAAATAAAAAATAATAAAAGACAAAAGACATAAAATAATAATTATAAATCTATGTCAATGTGCACACAATGTATAATATGTAATTTGTTACAATATCAACATAAAGGGAGGACAGAACTACATAAGATCAGAGTTTCATGTACAATTTCTGAATTTTTTTTAAGAGAGTGTGCACATGCAAGCATGGTGGGGAGAGGGAGAGGGAGAGAGAGAATCTTAAGCAGGCTCCATGTCCAGCACAGAGCCTGATGCAGGGCTCAATCTCATGACCCTGAGATCATGACTTGAGCCAAAATCAAGAGTCAGACACTTAATGGACTGAGCCACCCAGGCACCCCCATATATATAATTTTTGTATACAATTGAAGCCAAGTTACTATTAATTCACACTGGTTTGTTATGCATTTAACATGTAACAGCTAAGAAAATATCTAAAAAAATGTACAGAAAAAATGAAAAAGGAATCAAAATGGTACACTAAAAAATCAATTAAACACAAAAGAAAGCAGTAATGGAGGAACTAGGGAGCAGAAAAAATATAAGACATATAGAAAACAAGTAGTAAAATGGCAGAAGTCCTTCCTGTTCAATAATTGCATTAAACATCAAAGATTTAAACTCAACAGTTAAAAAACAGAGATTGGCAGAATGGATAAAAACACATTGTCCAGCGATATGAAGTCTATAAAAGACTTAATTTAGACCCAAAGACACAATTGATTTGAAATTGAGAGGTTGGGAAAAGATACCCCGTGCAAATAGCAATCAAGAGAGCTGGGGTGGTTATACATATATTAAGACAAAATAGTCTGTAGGTCAAAAATTTTTATGAGACAAAGAAGTACTCTATACATTGATAAAAGAGTCAATCCACCAAGAAGATATAACAATTATAAACATAGATACATCTAACATCTGAGCCCCAAAGTATATTGAAACATTGACAGGAATTGACAGGAATAGCAGGAGAACTAGTGCTACAATGATAGTTGAAATCTTCAATACCCCTTTCAATTATGGATTGAACAAGTAGACAAAAGATCAATATGGAAATAGAGGGCAACACTATGAACCAACTAGACCTAATAGATGCATACAGAACATTCCATGCAAAAAGAGCAGAGTATATAGTCTTCTCAGGTACACATGGAATATTCTCCCAGATAAGCCATATGCTGGGCCACAAAATAAGTCACAATAAATTTGAAAATATTTAAATCATACAAAATATCTTCTCTGACTACAATGAAATGAAGCTAGAAGTTAGTAACAGAAAAAACATAAGAAAATGTACACAGATGTGGAAATTAATCAAATAATCCATACATCAGAGAAGAAATCTCAACAAAAATTAGAAAATATTTTAAGATGAATGAAGATGAAAAAACAACATACCACAACTCATGAAATGCAGTGAAAGGAGTGTTCAGTGGGAAATTTATATATGTAAACACCTACATTAAATAAGAAGGAAGAGCTTGGGATGTCTGGGTGGCTCAGTTAGTTAAGCGTCTGCCTTTGGCACAGGTCATGATCTCAGGGTTTTGGGATCGAGCCCAGCATCGGGCTCCTTGCTCAGCAGGGAGCCTGCTTCACCCTCTGCCTGCTGCTCCCCTGCTTGTGTTCTTTCTCTCTCTTTCAAATAAATAAATAAAACCTTTTTTAAAAAAGAAGGAAGATCTCAAATTAATAACCAAGCTTTCCACCTTAAGGAATAAGGAAAAAAAGAACAAACTAACCCCAAAGCTAGCAAATGGAAGAAAATAATACATTTTACAGCAGATATAAATGAAATAGAGAATATAAAAACAATGGAGTAAATCAATGAAATCAAAAGTTGGTTCTTTGAAAAGATCAATAAAATGGATAAACCTGGAGCGCCTGGGTGGCACAGCTGGTTGGGTGTCCAGCTCTTGGTTTCAGCTTGGGTCATGATCTCATTGTCATGGGATTAAGCCCCACATTGTGCTCCAAACTCAGCATGGAGTCAGCTTGGGATTCTCTTTCCCTATCCCTGTGCGCCCACTTCTCTCTCTCTCTCTCTCAAATAAATAAATCTTTTTTAAAAAAATGAATAAAAATTTAGCTAGATGAAGGAAAAAGAGAGAGGATGGAAATTACTAAAATCAGAAGTGAAAGTAGGAATACCGCTTCCAACCATACAGAAAAGATGCTCAACATCAATGGTCATTAGGGAAATGCAAATCAAAACCATGAGATACCACTTCACACCCGCTAGGATGGCGACAATCAAAAAAGAGAAAATAGCAAGTTGTAGCAAAGATGTACAGAGATTGGCACCCTCACACATTTCTGATGGGAATGAAAATTGTGCAGCCAGTATAGAAAACAGTTTGGTAATTCCTCATGATGTTAAACATAGAATTACTCTATGACCCAGCAATTCCCCTCCTAGGACTATACCCCCCAAAAACTGGAAACAGATGTTCACACAGAAACTTATAACAAATCTTCATAGCAGCATTATTCATAATAGCCAAAAAGTGGAAACAACTTAAATGCCCTTCAACTGATCAATGGATAAACAAGATGTGGAATAACCATACAATGGAATTATTATTCAACCATAAATAGAAATGAAGTCATGATACACACTACAACATGGATGAACTTTGGAATCAAATGCTGGGAGAAAGGAGCCTGATACATAAGGCCCCATATTATATGATTCCAGTTACATGAAATATCTGGGATAGGCAAATCCATAGAGACAGAAAACACATTAGTATTTGCCTGAGGCTTGGGGGAGGGGGAATAGGTAGTTACTGGTTAATGTACGAGTTTTCCTTTTGGGTAACAAAAATGTTCTAGGACTAGATAGGAGTGATAGTTACACAACATTGTAAATGTACTAAATATCAGTGGATTATATAATCAAATAGTAACTTTTATGGCAAGTGTATTCTTACCACTATTTAAAAAATGGGCAACATAACCAACTGATCAAAACTAATATTACCATGGATACAATATAGAAATGAAAATAAACTACAGGTATCCACAACCATTGGATGAACGTCACACACATAAGTATGAATAAGAGAAGCCAGACACAAAAGAATACATTCTGTATGCTTTCATTTATGTAAAGTCCAAGAAGAAGCAAAATACCTTCAGTGCTAGAAGTCAAGACAGTGCTTCTTTGGAGGAAGATGAGGAGTGGGAATTGGGAAGAGATATGATAGAAACATTTGGAATGCTAGTAACGTTTTATTTTTGACCTGGTGGTAGTTATTTTGGTATGTTAATTTCGTGATAAATTTGTAATCATTTTTACTTCTTTTCTCTGTGCTATATTTTAATACGTTTTTAATTTTTTTAAAAAATCCTAACATTACCAATAATGGGACAAAACATCACGTGCCCCCTGATATAATGCACTGAGGACCCATCATTTCTGTGTTATTTCCACCAAAATAAATGCATAACCTGAATTTAATCATAAGGCAATATCAGACAAACGAAAATTGAGAAAAACTCTGTAAAATACCTAGCTGATACTCTTAAAAAATGTCAGGTCATCCTCAAAAAATTAAAAATAGAACTATCATATGATCCAGTAATTCCATTTCTGGGTATTTATCCAAAGGAAATTAAAACACTAACTTGAGGGGCACCTGGGTGGCTCAGTAAGTTAAGCATCTGACTCTGTTTTGGCGCAAGTCATGATCTCGTGGGTCGTGGGATTTAGCCCTGCATCAGACACTGCTCAGTGGGGAGTCTGCTTGAAAATTCTCTCCTTCTGCCCCTCCCCCATGTCTCTTTCTCTCGTCACTCTAAAATAAATAAATCTTTTTTAAAAACCACTAACTTGAAGAGATATATACACCCTATGTTTATTGTAGCATTATTTACACTAGCAAAGATACGGAAACAACCTAAGTGTCCATCAATGGATGGGTAAAAATGTGGTATGTGTACACACACACACACACACACACTGGAATATTACTCAGGCATACAAAAGTAGGAAATCTTACCATTTGGGACAAGAAAGATGGACCTTGAGGGTATTGTGCTAGGTGAAAATAACTCAGACAGAGAAAGACAAATACTGTATGATCTCACCTATATGAGGAATTGAGGGGAAAAAAAAACCCAAACTCATAGAGAGAATAAATTGATAGTTGCCAGAGGCAAGGGGTTGGGGGGGGTGGTAGGTGAAATGGGTGAAGGAAGTCAGAAGGTACAAATTTCCAATTTTAAATAAGTCATATGTGTGCTAGATAAGCTTCATTCAGGCATGAGTTAGATTACTGTTGGCTATGATTTCAATGTTAATGACTCAATAACATATATTAAAGGTTCTTTGAACAGAGACACATAAAACAAGGTTATGTATTGATCAGTTGATGAAAATATTGTGACCCGAGGCTCACAGGAACTTAACCCTATATGTCCCAGGAACAATGGTTCAGGATTCACAAATCAGCGTTGACAGTCACTTTATAGAGTGTAACTACTGCAAATAATAGGAATCAACTATTCCATCATAACACTGATCACAGGCTATAAGTATATGCTTATTTGTGTAATTTTTAAATGTCTGTTTTAGAAAAAAGTCATGGGATGTAATTTACAGCAACCAAGAATCGTAGTCAGGAATCTAGGCTTTGTTTATCTTCTTGCCTCATCTTCCCCTGGGTGCTTATCTCATGCCTGTTCCAAGTTGGTGCACCATTGCATGTATCCATGTTCCAGGTAACAGGATGGAGGGGGTAAGGATAGAGGTTGAAAGGAAGGGTAATAAGGGCGCAACCTGGGGGCGCCTAGATGGCACAGCGGTTAAGCGTCTGCCTTCGGCTCAGGGCGTGATCCCGGCGTTGTGGGATCGAGCCCCACATCAGGCTCCTCCTCTATGAGCCTGCTTCTTCCTCTCCCACTCCCCCTGCTTGTGTTCCCTCTCTCACTGGCTGTCTCTATCTCTGTCAAATAAATAAATAAATAAAATCTTTAAAAAAAAAAAGAAGAAGAAGGGCACAATCTGGAACTTCTAGGTATCACTTCCACTTATATCCCATTAGCCAGAACTTAGTTATATAGTCACAGCTACCTGCAAAGAGAGCCATGGAACATCTTTATCTGCCCATCTAAAAATTAGGGGGCTTATAACTGTTTTAGAAGGGGAGAATAGAAATTGAAGGGCAACTAGCAGTCTTGGTCAGGGTCTGATCCAGAAAATAGTGGATTTATCTCAGAAGAGTGGGAGAGGAAAGTTTAGTATTATGGCTATGCAACAGGCCTTGAAAACAACCAGTCTAGATCTGAGCAGAAAAACAGACATGGCAGGGAAAAAACGTGGCCTCAATTTAATAAATGGCATAATGAAAAATTTGGGAAAAATCAGTTATTACAAAATTCAATAGAATTAAAGAAAGTTGCAATGCTAGTTTCTTGGTATGATTGAAGGTGACTTTTACACAAAAAAGCTATTATTAAATGGGTTTAATTTCAATTGATTAAAGTTAGAAAATTTAAAACAGGTTTCTTTTAATTTTTTCATTTCAATTTACAAAGTTATTCTATTTATTAATTGGCCCAATTTATAACTTAATTAACTAAACTTCCTTAAACAATTTAACTGTATTTTCAAACATATTTTTCTTTTTAAATACTTTAAATACCCCTAGCAAGCACTAAATAATTAAACAAGTTAATTAAACAGTACTTATACAATTCTAGTAAATATAAAAAATGAAATGTATAAATGTGGGTGAATCTTAAGTCTGCATAAATGTTCTAATACATATCTTCCTCAATTTATGATGGGGTTTGAGTCTTGATAAACCCATCATAAGTTGAAAGTATCGTAAGTTGAAATGCATGTAATACATATAACCTACCAAACATCTTAGTTTAGCCTAGCCTACCTTAAAAGTTCTCAGAACACTTACAGTAGCCTACAGTTGGACAAAATTATGTAACATAAAGCTCACTTTGTAATAAGGTATTGAATATCATGTAATTCACCAAATACTGTACTGGAAGTGAAAAACAGAATGATGGTATGGGTGCAGAATGGTTGTCAGTGTTATCAGTTGTTGACCCTCATGATCACGTGACTGACTGGCAGCTGCAGCTTGCTGCCACTGCCCAGCATCAAGAGAGTATAATACTGCACATCACTAGCACAGTAAAAGATCAAAATTCAAATCCTGAAGTACAGTTGCTACTGAATGCATATCACTTTTGTACCATCATAAAGTTGAAAAATCTTGAATAAATTCTAAGAGAAAGTAAAGTTAGTAATTGTGAATGAGCTACTAAAGCATTTGATGGGGTGAAGAGGAAGGAGCACAACCTGCAACCTAGCAATACCATTTCTAGTTAAAAAACCCTAGAGAACCTCTTGCATATGCACGTAAGGAGACCAGTATAAGAATGTTCATTGCTGGGGCACCTGGGTGGCTCATCTGGTTACATGTCTGTTTTGAGCTCAGGTTATGATCCCAGGGTCATGGAATCAAGCCCCGCATCAGGCTCCCTGCTCAGTGGGGAGTCTGCTTCTCCCTCTTCCTCTGCTACTCTCCCCTCATACCTGCTTTCTCTCTCTCTCTCTCTTTCTGTGTCTCACTCTCCTGCTAAAATAAATAAATAAGATCTTTTTAAAAAGAATGTTCACTGCTGTACTTCTTATAATAACAAAATTTAAGTGCCACCTAAATGACCATCAGCAGGAAAACTGGTGAATAAATTGTGATACATTCATTCAATTGAATACTACAGAGAAGTTATTGTGAATGAACTAGAGCTACATGTATCAACGTGGGAAATTTCACAAACAACATTGAGCAAAACAAGCAAGTTGCAAAATAATAAATACTAGATACTGCCTCTTGTGTAGTTTTAAAAAGGAAAAGCAATACTAAATATCATTTATGGATATATGTACATTAAAAAATATATAGATAGATGATAGATAGATAGATAGATAGATAGATAGATAGATAGATAGATAGATGATAGATAGATAGATAGATAGATGATAGATGATAGATAGATGATAGATAGATAGATAGATAGATAGATAGATAGATAGATAGATAGATAGATATGGGTGCCTGAGTGGCACGGTCAATTAAGCATCCAACTCTTGGTTTTGGCTCAGGTCATGATCTCAGGGTCATGAGATCGAGCTCCATACATGCCCAGCATGGAGCCTGTTTGAGATTCTCTCCCTCTCCCTCTGCCCTGCCCCTCCTTCTAAAATAGATAAATCTTATTTTTTTAAAAAAAATTTATTTATTAGAGAGAAAGAGAGAGAGAAAGAGAAAGCACAGGCAGGGGGAACAGCAGGCAGAGGGAGAAGCAGGCTCCCTGCTGAGCAAGGAGCCTGATGTGGGACTCGATCCCAGGACCCTGGGATCATGACCTGAGCCAAAGGCAGATGCTTAACCAACTGAACCACCCAGGCTTCCCTAAATAAATCTTTTTAAGAAGTATATATATACATGCATGGAAATGTTAAATATTAAGTTCAGGATAGTGGTTATCCCTGGGAGAGGAGGGAGGGCAATGAGACCTTGAAAGGGTATAGGAGATACTTCAACTGTATTTACTTTTTTTAAATAAAAACAAACAAAATTAAATGTTTGTTGAATAAATCCATAAATGTGCACATCAGATATCCTGATATTTGGTATATTTTCAGTTTTATCTTGAGGTTTAGATTCACAAGGATTTCATGGCTAATTATTCAAGGCTAACTAACATAAGAGCAGTAATAAATTCAGTCACTGTCCTATTTACACATCAAAGTTTCTAGCCTGAATATCCAGGAATGGCAAACAGGCATTTCTCCTACTAGTAAGGTTTCCAAACACAATTAACTAATTAGGATATACGATTTGCATCATATAGACCTATAAAAGCTATAACCAAATAGTGAGCACTGTCATCAGGAGTTAGTACCTTAAATGAGGAAGCAGGTATTGCTAGGGTCACATCTGTTCTGCATGCTTTGCACACTGGTGGTCTGTTTATGGTGACAATGGATGATGAATGATACAGGTGATAGGGATGTAGAAGAAATCCAAGCTAAAGACAATGGAAGTGAGTGGAACAGAAAGACAACTTACTCATAAACAAAAGCTAACTATAATCAAAAGCTGCATTGGCTCAGTGATGTCTAGGTTTTATAACTAACCATTTATCATTATTTTTTAAACTCCAGTTTTACTTAAATTCCTATAGGAAACAACCCAAAAACATCCAGGAAAATCGACAACAGGAAAATGGATAAACACATTGCCGTATATTTATAAAATGAAATACTACATGTCAATAAAAAGAATAAACTATTGATATGTAAAAGAAGATGAATGAATCTCAAAAACACTATGCCCAGTGAAAGAATCCAGACATAAAAGAGTACATACTGTTTGATTCCATTTAAATGAAGTTCTGTAACAGGCAAAACTAAGCTACAGTAACATAAATTAGAGCAGCAGCTGTAGACTGGGAAGGATTTTCTAGAAAGCTGCAAGGAAATGTTATTCATTTTGATTGGGGTAGTGGTTGCACCAGAGTATAGATTTGTTAAGAACAACAACAACAAAACCACCTCACTGACCTATACATTTAAACCAGATTCATTTTATTGTATGCAAATCATACTTAAATAAAACTGATTATTAAAAATCCCTACAGGAAAAATAACATTGTAATTATGAGTCTGAAAACTCTCTAGCGCAGAGATCACCAACTGGCAGTCCACAGATGGATTTCGTTTGGACTCAATTATTTTTTAACTGAATTAGTTGCCAACATTTGGAAATTGACATTAAAGTGTTGTTGTTGTTTTTTTAACGTCCAGCTTCTCCTGAAAAACCTTGACATCTTGCAATATTAGGCCAACATTTTTGCATGACCATAATTTGCTGGTGTACTCTGCACATTATGTACTCTGCGCAAAGCATGTACTCACTCTCTATCACTCCTACCAGTGGACATTGTCTTACATCAGGCCAATTTCATTCAATCTATATTATCTGCCTAGTGCCTGTGGACATTTAAGCTAGGTACCTCTGCTCTAGCCCCACTCTACTTCCATTTTCCCATTAGAAAACTTATTTTATGCAATGAGACTTTTTTTTATAATATGAGGTTTCTCAGGAATGGAACTATTCCGTTATGGCCAAACAAATTATTACAAGAAATAGAAATAAGGAAATTGAAAAGAAGGAAATAGGAGTAGGGGAATTGGTGAATTTATTTGTATACATAATGAATTTGAAGTGTTAAAAGGATGCCCCACCGAAAAGATTTGATAGCCAGTTGGAAACTCAAAACTGTGGTTCAGGAGTGGTCAAGCCTAGACATTGGGATTTGAAGTCCAAATTCAAGTAACATTTCTTGAGCACCTACCATGTAATAGTTCCTGTACCAGGAACGTTCACAGATGTCATCTGCATAGTTCAAGACGCAGAAGTGAATTCAATTACTAAGAATGTACACAGAAAAGAGCAAAGGCTGAAGACAGAATCTGGTGGAAAGAATGTTCAAATGTAAAGGGTTTTAGAAAAGATGAGAATTGAGGGAACATCAGACAGGTTAGAGACGGCAGAGTGAGAAAAAGTAGTGTGTGGTACCAGATGCCAAGAGAAGAGAGAATTTAAAGATAACAACAGTGTCAATTATTACAGAGAGAACAAGTAAAATGAGAAACAAGGAAAGGCCATTGGGCAATTAAAAAGTCGCTGGTGAGAACAAACTTGAATGGTTTCCTTAGAGTACTGGGAATGAAGGTAAGATTCAAGAGGTTAAGGAGTAAAGAGGTGGTTAATAAATAGGAGAAGCAAGTGAGAGAGGATAATGGAACATAAAGGAAAAAATAATGCTAATATCTAAAGTCCATCACCAAAGTTCTCTGGATTATAGAATAGGTCATTTCCACGTCCATCTTCTTACATCTCTGCTCCAAGGAGCTGGGGACAGAATGAAGAGAAAATATAGATCCTGTCCCTCCCCTCTTAGAGCTCATGGTCAAGTGAAATAGTACCAGGTAACAGTTACTTTCAAGGTGGGATAAAACAGAAATGCTAAGCAAAAGGTTAAGAAAAGAAAAAGAAGAAAAAAGAAATCGAAAGGACAGTTATAAAATTAAAAAACAAGGATAAAAATAGAAACCTTCCCAGTTGTTTTTTAAGTAACCATAATCCTTATTCCAAGCTGATAAAGATAACACATGTGCACACACATACACACAAACATAAGACCAATTTTATTTATGCGTATATGTGCAAAACTTGCATATAAAGTACGTGCAAAGTGAATTCAAGAGCATATAAAAATAATATGAATAATATAAAATACAGTTGATTTCAAGAATGTAAAGATAGTTCAATATAATTAAACCTAACCACATTACTCATCACATCAGAGCAGCAAAGGAAGAAAATATTGTGTTTATAAATACAAATGGCAAAAATACTTTTGATTAAATTCAATTTTTAAAAACAATAAAAAAGTCTCTTAAGAAACTTGAAATAAAAGGATGTTTCTTCATTAAGATAAAAAAATGTTGGGGCGCCGGGGTGGCACAGCGGTTAAGCGTCTGCCTTCGGTTCAGGGCGTGATCCCGGCATTGTGGGATCGAGCCCCACATCAGGCTCCTCCGCTATGAGCCGGCTTCTTCCTCTCCCACTCCCCCTGCTTGTGTTCCCTCTCTCACTGGCTGTCTCTATCTCTGTCAAATAAATAAATAAAATCTAAAAAAAAAATGTTACTTAATCTAGGGAAATTTATAGCAATACAGGCCTACCTCAAGAATAAAGAAAAAATCTCAAACAACCTCACTTTACACCTAAAGGAGCTAGAAAAAGAACAACAAACCAAACCTAAAACCAGGAGAAGGGAGGAAATAATAAAGACTAGAGCAGAAATAAATGATATAGAAACTAAAAAAAAAAAAAAAAACAGTAGAACAGATCAATGAAACCAGGAGCTGGCTCTCTGAAAATAATTAAGAAAATTAATAAGCCTCTAGCCAGACTTATCAAGAAAAAAAGAGAAAGGACTCAAATAAATAAAATCACAAATGAAAGAGGAGAAATAACCAACACCACAGAAATACAAACAATTATAAGAGATTATTATGAAAAACTATATGCGAACAAATTGGACAACCAAGAAGTAATGGATTAATTCCTAGAAACATATAACCTCCCAAAACTGAAGCAGGAAGTAATAGGAAACTTGAGCAGACTGATTACCAGCAAAGAAATTATATCGGTACTCAAAAAACTTCCAACAAACAAAAGTCCAGGACCAGATGTCTTCACAGGTGAATTTTACCAAACATTTAAAGAAGAGTTAATACCTATTCTTGTCAAACTATTCCAAAAACCACAAGATGAAGGAAAACTTCCAATTTCATTCTATGAGGCTAGCATTACCCTGATACCAAAACCAGATAAAGACACCAAAAAAAAAAAAAGAGAGAGAACTACAGGCCAATATCTCTGATGAACATAAATGCAAAAATCCCCAACAAAATATTGGCAAACCAAGTCCAACAATATGTTTAAAAAAATCATTCACCATGATCAAGTGGGATTTATTCCTGAGTTGCAAGGGTGGTTCAACATTCACAAATCAATCAACATGATACATCACATCAATAAGAGAAAGGATAAGAACCATATGATCATTTCAACAGATGCAAAAAAAAAGCATTTCACAAAGTACACACATTAATGATAAAAAATCCTCAACAAAGTAGGTTTAGAGGGAACATACCTCTAATAAAGGCCTTGTATGAAAAATCCACAGTTAACATCATACTCAATGGGGAAAAACTGAGAGCCTTTCCCCTAAGGTTGGGAACAAGATAAGAATATCCACTCTCACCACTTCTAGTCAACATAGTAGTGGAAGTCCTAGCCATAGCAATCACACAACAAAAAGAAATAAAAGGCATCCAAATTAGTAAGGAAGAAGTCAAACTCACTATTTGCAGAAGACGTGATCCTATATATATAAAACCCTAAAGACTCCACTAAGAAACTACTAGAATAAACAAATTCAGTAAAGTCACAAGATACAAAATCAATGTACAGAAATCTGTTATATTTCTATACACCAATAGTGAAGCAGCAGAAAGTGAAATTAAGAAAACAATCCCATTTACCATTAATAATTGATTAATTATCCCCAAATAATAAGATACCTAAGAATAAATCTAACCAAAGAAGTGAAAGACCTGTACTCTGAAAACTATAAAACACTGATGAAAGAAATTAAAGATGACACAAAGAAATGGAAAGACTTTCCATACTCATGGATTAGAAGAACAAATATTGTTAAAATGTCTATGCTACCCAAAGCAATCTACACATTTAGTGCAATCCCTATCAAAATACCAACAGCATTTTTCATAAAACTAGAACAAGCAATCCTAAAATTTGTATGGAACTACAAAAGACCCCAAATAGCCAAACCAATCTTGAAAAACAAAAGCAAAGCTGGAGGCATCACAATTCCAGACCTCAAGTTACATTATAAGGTTATAGTAATCAAAACAGTATGGCACTGACACAAAAATAGACACATAGATCAATAGAACAGAATAGAAAAACCAGAAATAAAACCACTATTATATGCTCAATCTTTGACAAAGCAGGAAAGAATATCCAATGGGAAAAAAGTCTCTTTAGCAAATGGTTTTGGGAATACTGGACAGGAACATGCAAAAGAATGAAACTGGACCACTTTCTTACAACACACATAAAAATAAATTCAAAATGGATAAAAGACCTAACTGTAAGACCTGAAACCATAAAATTCTTAAAGAGATCACAGGCGGCAATCTGTCTAACATCAGCCATAGCAACTTTTTCTAGATAGGTCCCCTGAGGCAAGGGAAACAAAAGCAAAAATAAACTATTAGGACTACCTCAAAATAAGAAGCTTCTGCACACTGAAGGAAACAGCAAAACTAAAAGGCAACCTACTGAATGGGAGAAGATATTTGCAAATGACATATGCAATAAAAGGTTAGTATCCAAAATATATAAAAAAAAACTGTTACAACTCAGGGCACCTGGGTGGCTCAGTCAGTTAATCTGCCTTTGGTTCGGGTCACGATCCCAAGGCTCTGGGAACGAGCCCCGCATCCCTGCTCAGTGGGGTGCGTGCTTCTCCCTCTTCCTCCGCCCCTCCCCACTGCACTTGTGTGTGCACTCTCTCCTCTTTCTCTCCCTCTCTCCTGCTGTCTCTCAAATAAATAAAATCTTTAAAAAAAGAAAAATTACAAAAAAGAACTGATACGACTCAACACCCAAAACACAAATAATCCAATTAAAAAATGGACAGAAGGGGGCGCCTGGGTGGCACAGCGGTTAAGCGTCTGCCTTCGGCTCAGGGCGTGATCCCAGCATTATGGGATCGAGCCCCACATCAGGCTCCTCCGCTATGAACCTGCTTCTTCCTCTCCCACTCCCCCTGCTTGTGTTCCCTCTCTCGCGGGCTGTCTCTATCTCTGTCAAATAAATAAATAAAATCTTTAAAAAAAAATGGACAGAAGACATGAACAAACATTTCTCCAAAGAAGACATCCAGATGGCCAAGAGACCCATGAAAAGATGCTCAACATCACTGATCACCAGGCAAATGCAAATCAAAACTACAATGAGGTATCACTTCACACCTATGGCTAAAACTGAAAACACAAGAAACAACAAGTGTTGGCAAAGATGTGGAGAAAAAGGGAACCTCTTGCACTGTTAGTGGGGATGCAAACTGGTGCGGGCACTGTGAAAAATAGTATGGGGATTCCTCAAAACATTAAAAATAGAACTTTCCTATAATCCAGTAATCACACCACTGGATATTTACCCCCAAAATACAAAAACACTAATTCAAAAGGATATATGCATCCCTATGTTTATAGAGGCATTATTCACAATAGCCAAATTATGGAAGCAGCCCAGTGTCCATAAATGGATGTATGGATAAAGAAGATGTGTTATATATACACAGTGGAATATTATTTAGCTATAAAAAAGAATGAAATCTTGCCATTTGTAATGACATGGATGGAGCTGGAGAGTATTACGCTAAGCAAAATAAGTCAGTCAGAGAAAGACAATTACAACATGATTTCACTCATATGTAGAACTTAAGAAACAAAACAAAGGAGCAAAGGGGAAAAGAGAGAGAGAAAGAAACAAACCAAGAAACAGACTCTTAACCATAGAGAACAAACTGATGGTTACCAGAGGGGAGCTGGGTGGCAGGATGGGTGAAATAGGTGATGGGGGTTAAGGAGTGCACTTGCCATGATGAGCACTGGGTGACTAAAATAAAAATGTTCAATAAATAAACTTTCAATAAATAAATTAATAAAATAAAATTAAAAGTTTCATAATCCAAATGCCAATATCTTAAGGATAAAACACTGGAAGCATTTCCTTTAAAGTGAGTACTAAAACAAGAATTCCCCCTACAATCAGCATTATGAACATTTTCTAGAAATGCTATCAATAAAATATGAAAAATTAATTAGAAATATAACTATTAGAAAGGATACACAATTATAATTCTTATTAATTATATGTTTGTCTTCTTAGAAATGCCAACATAATCAATCAACTGAAAATCTAAGAGAGTAAATGGCTGTATAAAAAAAATAAATATACAGGGGCGCCTGGGTGGCACAGTCGTTAAGCATCTGCCTTCAGCTCAGGGCGTGATCCCAGCGTTCTGGGATCGAGCCCCACATCAGGCTCCTCTGCTAGGAGCCTGCTTCTTCCTCTCCCACTCCCCCTGATTGTGTTCCCTCTCTCGCTGGCTGTCTCTGTCAAATAAATAAATAAAATCTTAAAAAATAAATAAATAAATAAATAAACAAATAAATAAATAAACAAAATCAACAGCCTTCCCAGATAATAGCAATAACCTATGAGAAAATATATTATATGAAATACTTAGAAATAATCTCACTAAGAAGTAATAAGACCTATTCAAAGAAAATTCCATGAATATGCTGAGAGATTAAAAAAAAAGATTAGAATAAATGGAGAGATGTACAAAGTGACCGGATCATAAGCATAAGGCTGATTGTCATAAGGATGTCAGTTCTTCCCTAAGTTAAATCTGTAAGACAATTTCAATCAAATTGATAGAGGAGAAATTATTTTATTGGAAAAACGAAATAAAGTAAGAAGAATTCTTTCAAAGTTTATACCAAAATGAATTCCAAATGTATTCAATTTTAATTTCCTTTAAAAAAAAACCTGTAAGAATATTTAAGGTAGATTATATATATAAGGTGAAATATCAATCTGCTGTCAGGACGATAAAGGACTTCTCCAGCACAAAAGCAATGGGGGAAAAAAGGAAAGTATCAATAGTTAAATACATAGTTAAAGCCTGTAATGTCATAAAAAAGATTATAAAATGCAAACAGGAAAAATTTCAACAAATACGATGGATAAAATATTCATATACAAAGGACTCTTAATGAGCAAAGGACAAAAACAGATAAGCCACAAAAGATATACGAATGGTCACTCAACATGTGAAAATAATATTCAGGCTTGGGGCACTTGGGTGGCTCAGTCAGTTAAGCATCTGTCTTTGGCTCAGGTCATGATTCCAGGGTCCTGGGATTGAGCCCCACATCGGGCTCCCTCCTCTGCCTGCCTCCCCACTGCTTGTGCACTCTCTCTGACAAATAAATAAATAAAAAATCTTCAAAATAATAATATTCAGGCTTATCATAATCAAAAAACGAATCAGATTATTATATTATTCTTTTTTCTATAAAACTGGCAAATGTAAAAAAAAGGGAGGAAAAAGGTAATATTCAGTGCCTACAAGAGTTTTACAAGATAGTCTATCTCATGCACTGCTGGTTGGAGTATAACATTGTATAACTTCTATAAAACAACTTATCAATATGTATCAAGAACCTTTAAAATTGTTTCTGGTCTTTTACCCAAAAATTCCTTTTCCAAGAATCTGTCTTAAGGAAATGATCAGATAAATGGACAGATATTAGATACTTATGTTTAAATTAGGATGACATTATAATTTTTCCTCCAAACTAGGCTATTTTTGAGAGTTAAATAAGGCATTGTTAATAATTATTCCAGGACAATAGACATTAACAGGGATAGTCCCAAGCAAATGGGGTCATATGGTCATAAATAGTTTAAAGCCAGTGATTGCTGCATTAGAAGCTTAATATGTACCAAAAAAGGGCAAAGGTTAAGTAATAGCACATCCATATGATAGACTAGTATGTAGCTAATTAAAAATCATGTTTCAAAATGCATTTAAATATAATGTTGTGTGTATTTTTAAATTAAGATAATGAACTATATCTAGTATGATTCAAAGTAGCTAGGGGCGTCTGGCTGACTCAGTGGGTAGAGCATGTGACTCTTGCTCTTGGCATTGTGAGTTCTAGCCATTGGGTGTAGAGATTACTTAAAAATAAAATCTTTACATTTGCAAATGACACTACAGATAAAAGTCTGGTATCCGAGATCTATAAAGAACTTCTCAAACTCAATACACGAGAAACAAATAATCAAATCAAAAAATGGGCAGAAGATATGAACAGACACTTTTCCAGTGAAGACATACAAATGGCTAGCAGACACATGAAAAAATGTTCAACATCATTAGCCATCAAGGAAATTCAAATCAAAACCACATTGAGATACCACCTTACGCTGGTTAGAATGGCAAAAATTTTTTTTAAAGATTTTATTTATTTAACAGAGAGGGAGACAGCCAGCGAGAGAGGGAACACAAGCAGGGGGAGTGGGAGAGGAAGAAGCAGGCTCCCAGCAGAAGAGCCTGATGTGGGGCTCGATCCCAGACCGCTGGGATCACGCCCTGAGCTGAGGGCAGATGCTTAACGACTGTGCCACCCAGGCACCCCAAGAATGGCAAAAATGGACAAAGCAGGAAACAACAAATGTTGGAGAGCATGTGGAGAAAGGGGATCCCTATTACACTGTTGGTGGGAATGCAAGTTGGTACAGCCGCTTTGTAAAACAGTGTGGAGGTTCCTCAAAAAGTTAAAAATAGAGCTACCCTATGACCCAGTCATTGCACCACTGGGTATTTACCCCAAAGATACAGACGTAATGAAGAGAAGGGCCATATGCACCCCAATGTTCATAGCAGCATTGTCCACAATAGCTAAATCATGGAAGGAGCCGAGATGCTCTTCAACAGATGACCGGATTTAGAAGATGTGGTCCATATATACAATGGAATATTACTCAGCTATCAGAAAGAACGATTACCCAACATTTGCAGCAACATGGACGGGACTGGAGGAGATTATGCTAAGTGAAATAAGTCAAGCAGAGAAAGACAATCATCATATGGTTACACTCATTTATGGAACATAAGAAACAGCAGGGAGATCGGTAGGAGAAGGAAGGGAAGAATGAAGGGGGGGTAAACAGAAGGGGGAATGGACCATGAGAGACTATAGACTCTGGGAAACAAACTGAGGGCTTCAGAGGGGAAGGGGGTGGGGGACTGGGATAGGCCAGTGATGGGTATTAAGGAGGGCACGTATTGCATGGAGCACTGGGTGTTATACATAAATAATGAATCATGGAACACTACATCAAAAACTAAGGATGTACTGTATGGTGACTAACATAGCATAATAAATAAAATAAAATAAAATAAAATAAAATAAAATCTTCAAAAAAAATGTAGTTTAGTTCTTGGGGCACCTGGCTGGCTCAGTCTGAAGTGTGTGTGTGGCTCTTGGTCTCGGGGTCATGAGTTCAAGCCCCACGTTGAGTGTAGAGATCACTTAAATAAAAACTTTTTTTAAAAGTGCCTAGGGGCGCCTGGGTGGCACAGCGGTTAAGCGTCTGCCTTCGGCTCAGGGTGTGATCCTGGCGTTATGGGATCGAGCCCCACATCAGGCTCTTCCGCTATGAGCCTGCTTCTTCCTCTCCCACTCCCCCTGCTTGTGTTCCGTCTCTCACTGGCTGTCTCTATCTCTGTCAAATAAATAAATAAATAAATAAATAAATAAATAAATAAATAATCTTTAAAAGTGCCTAAACACCTTTATGGTGTAGAGTGTAAACATTCCATGATTGCCTGTCCAACATCTAACCCCCTTTGTCCCCTTCCTGAAAGCATCCCCATTTCCCTTCCTCCTTTTAGCGGTGTCTGTCTACGGATGGGCAGGTATTAAGCCAAAGGCAAGAACCCACAGCAATCATCTGGCCATGGTTATTAGTTTCTGCTGGTCCAGTCAGAGGAGAACTTAGGACTTTCATTCAAAGCTTGCTGTGAATCCCCAGAAGCTATGCTCCTTTTCCCTCAAGATCTGAACCTCGAGGGAAGCTGGCACTTTGAAGAGAGCAGCCAAGAGACTTTGAGAGAAATGTAACTGGACTCTGATCACACAGTGCTATAAGCCTTCATTACGTCTAGACTTTTCAATTAAGAGGAACCAAAAAAATTATTTTTTTAAGCCAGTTTTCAGTGGTGTTTCTGTTACTTGCAAGCAAAAAATCCAAAATGATATAGATATGTTAGAGTACTCTTCAACCTGAACTGCACACTAAACTCACCTAGGGAGCTTCTAAAAATGCCTGTACCTCGATCTCACACCCAGATACTGCTGCGAATGTCCTGGGTATGGGATCCTGGCATTGGTATTTTTTTAAAAAACCTTCCCCTGGTGATTTAATATGCAGTGAAGGTCAAAGACTATGAATATATTATCAATATATGTGTTAGGTATATACAAAAGGTTGGAAGAAAAATACATCTAAAAGTTAAGAAGGATAATTCCTGGGTATTGAGACTGCAGATCCCAGGATGCTGGGATCAAGTCCCACCCCAGTCTCCCTGCTCCACAGGGAGTCTGCTTCTTCTTCTCCCTCTGCCCCTGCTCATGTGCTCTCTCTCTCTCCCTCACTCCATCTCTCAAATAAATAAATAAAATCTAAAAAAAGAAAGAAAAAAAAAGAATATACAATCTATGTGTGGCATCTCTGTGGGCAGGTTTTACCTATGGTATTTGTATACATAAATATTTAATATAACAGGATTTTCATTATATGCAATTGTCATAGCAAGTAATAATTCTCTTTATATCTAACTCCAAAACACAAATGTTTTTATTAATATCTAATTTATTCCAGGGTTTATTTGCAAAATAGTAATTTGTGTAGAGAATATAGAAAATTTATATGCATATTATAGATCTACAAATAACTTATAAAATGTATATTTTATAAATCTAGATTTATTCTTAATTTTATAAATTTGTAATTTTTATAAATGATTTATAATATTATGAACAGTATTTGTTTATAAAGTATTAATTTTGTAAATATAAATATACTTCACAATATAGATATATAGCTTATTTATAGGATACACTTCTGAATATACTTTCTAAAATTATTTTACCAACAGTTACTAGAAGAGGGACAAAGGAGGTGTTTTGAGGCTTTTCTTTCTGGATCCTGGTTTCCCATTTTGATCTCCAGAAACCAAAGTTCACTAGGGAAAGAAGAGCTTTGTCATTGTGTAGGCTTCAGAGAAGTGCACACCTGATAAGCTCACCACTGTTTTAAAGCCCTCGGAACTAGATGCACTGTAGGAACTCACGAAACAACAGGTGAGTGGGGAACTGAGACGCCTGGTACTACATTTAACGGCTCTGTTCCTTCCACACCATCTAAGAGTTGAGCCTCTTGGAATTTGCAGTAACAGAAAGCAGTACCAGCACATACAAAGCAGGATCATATATCACCACTTCTCCACAATTTTGAAGCTCATTAACAAATATATTGTCCAAATGATCAAGCGATTATCTTTGTGGTGCATCGATGGAGTCAGACCTATTCTGATAGCATGTCAACAAAGTGTCAGGCCCTGTGAGGGATACTTGGAATTATTTAAACCATTCTGTTCAGTTGGCTGGGGTTTTTTCCTATAAGATTTTTTTTTTAACTTGACCATCAGACCTGGTTCATCAGACCATGTCAGCAGCACAGGTGCTTGACTTACTGTGTATTTATTCAATATAATCAACGATTATCAAGTTATTTCAATGGGAGGTATGGGGAAGGACACTAGGATAAAGCCCATCCTTACTCCATTTCCAATTATAATTTAAACTGGCACGTGTTTTTACCAACTCTGATTCTTACAGAACTCTTTTTTTTCAAGAAATTTAAAATAGCCATAAGACTTCAGAAGATAATATAACAAATACATATATTTTCATCATACAGAACTGAGGATTGTTCCAATTTTTACACACACACACACGAACAGAATGTTGCACTGCAGCCAGCTCACATTTATTCTCAAAAGCTGTTTGTTAAATTTTCGGTAATTTCGAGAACTGATTGCTAAACTTTTGGTAGCTTGAAATTGGCCAGGGTGGGAGTATCATTCCATGGAAATCCACCAATGCTGTAAATCAGGGGTTTTTTAATTCCTGGAAAGCTAGTTGTTAAACATTTATCAGCACACTACTGCTCATACATAAAAGAGAGAAAAGCTTACAGGTAAATTTAGCTCATCTTGGACCCACACTCGCAATCCCATTATCCTTCCCCTTCCTCAGAGGCACTCACCATCATAAATTTGGAGTGCATTATTCCAGAAAATAGTCTATATTTTAGATGTATTCACATGCATCCGTGAACAACAGAGTGTACTTTGGGTGTATTTTAAAATGTGCTGGGGCATCTGGGTGGCTCAGTCATTAAGCATCTGCCTTCAGCTCAGGTCCTGATCCCAGGGTCCTGGGACCGGGTCCCACATCAGGCTCCCTGCTCAGCAAGGAGTCTGCTTCTCTCTCTGCCCCTCCCCACTTGTGCTCTCGTGCTCTCTCTCTGTCTCTCAAATAAACAGTCTTTTTAAAAATGTACATATACTGCAACTTGCATTTTTTGTTGCAAATGGATCTAGATCATTCTTTTTTTCTACTATTTAGAAGACTATCATCTGAACATGTCTTATGTTATCCATACATGCTTCTGTTTGTGGACACCTAGGTTGTTTCCAATGTTTTGCCATTAGAAATGATGCTAAAATGAATGGTCCTTCTCTCTACGTACACAAGTTTCTCTGGGTTTTTATGCAGAAGCGTAATTGCTGGTTTGTATGCATGTTGTCAAGTTTACTAGATATTGCCAAATTCCTCTCTCAAGTGTCCAAAACCAGTTTACGCTCCTACTTTAACAGGAGTGAATGAGAATTCTCTTTGCTCTACATTCTAGCCAACATTTGGTACTGTCAGACTTTTACTTTTTGTCAGTCTGATGGGTGTAAAATGACATCTCATTGTGATTAATTTTTGTTTCCTTGGCTACTAGTGCGGCTGCACATTTTTTTTCTCCTATTCCTCGGCCATTTGTGTTTCTTACTCTATAAATTCCCTTTCCTTTGCTCATTTTTCTTTTGGGTTGCTTACCTTTTTCTTCTTGAGTTGTAGGAGTTATCAATGCATTCTGGGTACTAATAATATCTTTTCACTTTGTTTATGATAAGTTTTTGGTTTTTTGTTTTTTGGTGTTGGACTGGGTAAGAGGCAGGTACATTTAGTCTTGTGGGCTTTTTCAGGATGTAGTCTGTGGGCCTGGTGGTCAGAGGACGTGTTTCACTTGCCCAGGGTGATAGCTAACCCAGAAGACATCGTTTCTAAGGCTGCAAGTTCTGCCTACCAGTAGGTCTACAAACTAGAGGCTTACTATCTGCGCCAGCCAAACGGAAGGTGTTTTTTTTTTTTCAATTGCTCCCTAATTTCTTCCCTCTAGGCCTTTTCACATGCTGTGGAATGCTCTGCAGTTCCCTGTGTGTGCCCCCAGAACACCTTCTACTTTCTCTCAGTTAGCACTTACCACACTGCACTGCAGTAACCCGTTAGCTTATCTGTGTCCTCCCCTTACAGTGAACGTTGTGTGAGAAGAGAAGGGTTTTTTTCTCAATAATCACTCTCAATGTGAATGGCCTAAATGCTCCCATAAAATGCCACAGGGTTGCAGATTGGATAAAAAGGCATGACCCATCCATTTGCTGTCTACAAGAGACTCATTTTGAACCTAAAGATACATCTAGACTGAAAGTGAAGGGATGGAAAACCATTTTTCATGCCAATGGACCTCAAAAGAAAGCTGGGGTAGCAAGTCTCATATCAGACAGATCAGATTTTAAACTAAAGACTGTAGTTAGAGATACAGAAGGACACTATATTATTCTTAAAGGATGTATCCAACAAGTGGATATGACAATTATAAATATCTATGCCCCCAACAGGGGAGCAGCTAGATACATAAGCCAACCCTTAACCAGAATAAAGAGACATATAGATAATAATACATTAATAGTAAGGTACCTCAACACTCCGCTCTCAGCAGTAGACAGATCACCTAAGCAGAAAATCAACAAAGAAA
Organism: Ursus americanus; assembly: GCF_024610735.1. NCBI lineage: Eukaryota > Metazoa > Chordata > Mammalia > Carnivora > Ursidae > Ursus > Ursus americanus. The sequence goes on from NC_142164.1 coordinate 25,357,348, forward strand.
CAAGAGCTTTGAATGACATACTGGACCAGATGGACCTCATAGATATATACAGAACACTACACCCCAGAACAACAGAATACTCATTCTTTTCGAATGCACATGGAACGTTCTCCAGAATAGACCATATACTGGGTCACAAAACAGGTCTTAACCGATACCAAAAAACTGAGATTATTCCCTGCATATTCTCAGACCACAATGCTTTGAAAATGGAACTCAATCACAAAGAAAAAATTGGAAGAAACTCAAACACTTGGAAACTAAGAACCATCCTGCTCAAGAATGATTGGGTAAATCAGGTAATTAAGAAGGAGATTAAACAATTTTTGGAGACCAACGAAAATGAAAACACATCGGTCCAAAACCTATGGGACACTGCAAAAGCAGTCCTAAGGGGAAAATACATAGCTATCCAAGCCTATTATTCAACATAGTACTAGAAGTCCTTGCAACAGCAATCAGACAACAAAAAGGGATAAAAGGTATCCAAATCGGCAAAGAAGAAGTCAAACTGTCTCTTCGCAGCTGACATGATACTCTATATGGAAAACCCAAAGACTCCGCCCCCAAACTACTAGAACTTATAGAGCAATTCATTAATGTGGCAGGATACAAAATCAATGCTCAGAAATCAGTTGCATTTCTATACACAAACAATTAGACTGAAGAAAATGAAATTAGGGAATCCATCCCATTTACAATAGCACCAAAAACCATACGTTACCTTGGAATTAACTTAACCAGAGACGTAAAGGACCTATATTCTAGAAACTATAAATCAGTCTTGAAAGGCATTGAGGAAGACACAAAAAGATGGAAAAATATTCCATGCTCATGGATCGGAAGAATAAACATAGTTAAAATGTCTATGCTATGCAGAGCAATCTACACTTTCAATGCTATCCCGATCAAAACACCGATGACATTTTTCAAAGAGTTGGAACAAAGAGCCCTTAAATTTCTGTGGAACCAGAAAAGGCCTCGAATCGCCAAGGAGTTGTTGAAAAGGAAAAACAAAGCTGGGAGCATCACGTTGCCAGATTTCAAGCTATACTACAAAGCTGTGATCACAAAGACAGCATGGTACTGGCACAAAAACAGACACATAGACCAATGGAACAGAATAGAGAACCCAGAAATGGACCCTCAACTCTTAGGGCAACTAATCTTTGACAAAGCAGGAAGAAACATCCAGTGGAAAAAAGACAGTCTCTTCAATAAATGGTGCTGGGAAAATTGGACAGCTATATGCAAAAGAATGAAACTTGACCACTGCCTCACACCACACACAAAGATAAACTCCAAATGGATGAAAGACCTCGATGTGAGACAGGAATCCATCAAAATCCTAGAGGAGAACATAGGCTGCAACCTCTTTGACATCAGCCACAGCAACTTTTTTCATGACACATCTCCAAAGGCAAGAGAACCAAAAGAAAAAATGAACTTGTGGGACTTCATCAAGATAAAAAGCTTCTGCACAGCCAAGGAAACAGTCAAAAAAACTAAGAGGCAGCCCACGGAATGGGAGAAGATATTTGCAAATGACACTACAGAAAAAAGGCTGGTATCCAAGATGTATAAAGAACTTCTCAAACTCAATACATGAGAAACAAATAATCAAATCAAAAAATGGGCAGAAGATATGAGCAGACACTTTTCCAATGAAGACATACAAATGGTTAGCAGACACATGAAAAAATGTTCAACATCATTAGCCATCAGGGAAATTCAAATCAAAACCACATTGAGATACCACCTTATGCCGGTTAGAATGGCAAAAATGGACAAGGCAGGAAACAACAAATGTTGGAGAGCATGTGGAGAAAGGGGATCCCTATTACACTGTTGGTGGGAATGCAAGTTCATACAGCCGCTTTGTAAAACAGTGTGGAGGTTCCTCAAAAAGTTAAAAATAGAGCTACCCTATGACCCAGCCATTGCACCACTGGGTATTTACCCCAAAGATACAGACGTAGTGAAGAGAAGGGCCATATGCACCCCAATGTTCATAGCAGCATTGTCCACAATAGCTAAATCGTGGAAGGAGCCGAGATGCTCTTCAACAGATGACTGGATTAAGAAGATGTGGTCCATATATACAATGGAATATTACTCAGCTATCAGAAAGAACGATTACCCAACATTTGCAGCAACATGGACGGGACTGGAGGAGATTATGCTAAGTGAAATAAGTCAAGCAGAGAAAGACAATCATCATATGGTTACACTCATTTATGGAACATAAGAAACAGCAGGGAGATCGGTAGGAGAAGGAAGGGAAGAATGAAGGGGGGGTAAACAGAAAGGGGAATGGACCATGAGAGACTATGGACTCTGGGAAACAAACTGAGGGCTTCAGAGGGGAAGGGGGTGGGGGACTGGGATAGGCCAGTGATGGGTATAAGGAGGGCATGTATTGCGTGGAGCACTGGGTGTTATACATAAATAATGAATCATGGAACACTACATCAAAAACTAAGGATGTACTGTATGGCAACTAACATAATATAATAAAAAATTATTATTAAAAAAAGAATTATATAGTCTGAGCTTTAAAAATCAAAGCAAAGGTCTTCATTTCCTTTGAAGGCTCCTGTGTTATGTAAAACTTATATTAAATAAATCTGCATGCTTTTTTCCTGTTTTAAAAAAAAGAAAGTGAAATAAAGACATTTCAAGATTAAAAAAAGAGAAAGAGAAGGGTTTTTTTCTGCCTTTGTAGCCCCAGCACCTAGCAGAAGGCCATCAAGTCATTGCTAAAAAGAAATGTGTTGAATAAATGAGTAAGTGAGTGAATACAGTTAAGACAGGGGCCGCTATATTGAGGGTCAGAGAATGTTTCATGTATTCACCCAACACCAAACCTCTAGCACTTGCTAGGGACCTGCTAGTGATAAGGAAGCTCCCTTCACCAAATTCCCAACCAGTTGGAGAAGACAGACTCATAGCTGCCCAGCACAGTCCACTGACCTGAGTGTCCTGCTGGAGAGAAGCAGAGTGGTAGGAACATGCAGAGGAGGCACATGTATTCCAGCCAGCAAGTGGGAAGGAGTTTGGAAAAATATCTCTTGAAGATGGAGATAAGCCAAGAAGAGATGATTATTTAATAATCAGCCCCTTACTTAAAGTGTAAAAGAAATCCTCCTCAGCAATCCCAGGGACTGCTCTTTGGCTTTCTTAGAGTCTGTCCATAAATGAGTTTGACCACGTGTTCTTTTTCCTGGGTTCAGGTTACAGTAATACCTATCAGTGAATCCCCCAGTGTGTGCCCAGCCATGCACCTCAGCTTTGCCCTTTGGATAACAGAAGAAACACAAGGGTCACCCACTTCCCATCCCCTACTCACTCTACTCAACATTCACTCCTTCTGGCTACAAAATGCTTCCCATCTCCACTTTTATTCTCATCCTCACCCCCAAACCTAGACTCTCCACCAACCTTCTGTAGCCCCTTCCTGCCACCAGGCTGAAATAAACACAGTTGCCCCACTACAATCTGTTCCCATTCAGTGCTTCCTTGGTGTCAAGTATGTACTAGGCACTGGCTATGCCCTGAGAACTGAAGAATGAGTAGAAGCCAGCCATCAGGAATCTCGGGGGGGGTGGGGGGGAAACGAATCTCAGGGAAGAGTTTTCCAAGCAGAGAAAATAGCTAGTGCCAGATCCTCATGGTGAGATAAAGTCTGGAATGCTCTAGAAACTGATAGAAAGCCAGAGAGACAAGAGCATAGTGAGTGAAGGTAGAGTAGTACAAGATGAAGCTATAGAGATGGGCAAGAGAAAGCCACTGGAAGGTTTAAAGTAAAGAAATGATAGGTTTTCTACTCGTGTTTTGTTTTTTTTTTTTTTTAGCTTCTATGGCATCTGCCAGTTCTCACCGTAAAGGTGGGGTTGAATAAAGTGTGTAGTCCAGCCCTTGAGGAGGATCTATACCCTTAGGGAGGGTCTGTGCCCAGTGGGGATTTCCAGGAGAAGTCCACAGAGAATAAAGTTCTGGGGTGTTGTCGAAGGAGGACCACAGTCCAAGGAAAGCAGTGTAAGAAAGCAGAAGACTGGGAGAGCAAGGAACAGGCTGCTCAGGCCCTATCACCACCCCTCTCTGGCCCCGGTCCATCAGCTCTTCCTGAAGCACATTGCAAAGCTTTTTTCAGTCTCCGTCCCCAGAGTAGTCAGCATCCAGGCATCAAGGGCCAGACTGGGCCAAAATGACATACACAGCTTGGAGCAAGCACAGATTTATTTGTGAGTTGCTGTCTGGGACTCAGGTATGTGCACCTGCTCGGGAACACTCCTCACTCCCAGGGCAAGAGACAGCCTGCACATCTCCAGTTAGGAGACATTTCAATGGAGTATTACATCATTGACACAGCATCACAGCCTCCTGGGTCCTTTTTCTATTATTCAAACATCTGTTTCCTCTCTTCTCCCCTTGCCTCCTTCTGGGGTCCAGGAGCTCTCTTTTGCACATGGTACCTCTCCTGAAAAATCATTCTTACTTATTTTCCTGGAACTAGAGAAGAGTTGGAAGGTCTGACCCTTTCCCTTCCAGGCTCTGCCTCTCATCTGTTAAGGGCTCTTACACCAAAAAGTTGTTGGAAACAGAGGGAGCTTCTCTTCTCTCAGGGACAAGAAACCCTGTCAGAATTTGGCTTATGATTCTACTGTGCTCACAATGCCTGCTGTTTGCTTGAACACAGGTTCCTAGCTCAGGGCCTGATTTCCTGATCTCTGGTCTGTTTAGAGATACAAGAGCATATGTCACTGGTGGCCATGTTTTGTAGCCAGCTGAACTCTCCAGTAGACCAGGACAGGCCCAGCAGCAAGGTGGAGTGCCCCAGAATGAACAACCCTCTTCTCAAAAGGAACCTGTGTACAGACACCTGGGTAGCGTCTAACTTCTGCTCAGGTTGTGAGCCCCTGCTCAGCGGGTAGCCTGCTTGTCCCTCTCTTCCCCACTCGTGCTCTCTCTCTCTCTGGCTATCTCTGTCTCTCTCTCTCAAATAAATAAATAAGATCTTAAAAAAAAAAAAAAGAGCCGGTGCTTTGCTGTGAGGAGCTGTGCCAGAAACCTCTCTGAGACCTCCTCCTCAGAACTGAAAAAAGACAAAACCAATCACTGGGGGTTTATTCCTAGCAGACATCTGTCCCTGGAATAACAAAGCTCACGCTACTTACCAATGAAACGTGATGTTCAATTCAAACAATAAAAGATGTTTATCTATATTCAATTTTAGATCTCCTTACATAGATGGAATTATATTTCATCAGGTGATTTTTTTTTAAGTCTGTACAAAGCTCCCTCCAACTCTGGATCTGATATGAAGCCAATACTTTCCAATAGTGCTTGGGAAAAACAAAGAAATAGGAAGCCTGAGGGACAGCAGTGGGTCAAATATGCATTTGTGTGTGATTCTATACATCTAAAATTCTACCTCACCTCTCCCTCTAACCACTCAATCTGTTGGGAAGACAGATGGCACCAGAAGGAGAAAAATATAACTCCATCCTCAAAGCGTAAAGCACCCATTTGCCTTTCTCTTTCTTACTTATATAAAATAACTTGGTCTAGTACTAATGGAAATGCTACCTGTATCCCAAAGCCTTCTTTTTTTCCATAAAGAGCTGAAAAGCCACCTGAATTCCCGGCATAAAATTTGAGATCACGCAAAACACGTTTCATGTCAAAGCGCCTTCGATGTGGGAGACAAAGGTAAAAAAAAGAATTAAATTTCCTTACTACTTACAGTCTGTTGACAAGTCCTTGAAATAGGTAGAATGACCTTCCTCTGGGAGCTCAACTGCCTCGATGTTGACACTTAGCTAAGGCCAAAAGGCAATGCTAGCCCGACCCACCAGGATCCTGTCAATCTTCTTTAACACATAAAAATTCCTGGGATGTCTAGGTGGCTCAGTCAGTTAAGCATCTCACTTTGGCTCAGGTCATAATCTCGGGGTCTTGGGATTGAGCCCCATGTCGGGTTCCCCACTCAGCAGGGAGTCTGCTTGTCCCTCTGCTCCTCCCCCCACTCATACGCGTGCGCACGCATACCCTCTCTCTCTCTCTCCCTCCCTCTCTCTTTCTTTCTCGAATAAAGAAAATCTTTTTTAAAAAAACATAGAAATTCTTTTGGAAGCTCCCTTTTTCTCTAGCCACCCCCCACAAGATACATGTTAGGAATCATCCTCCAAGCATATGGCCCACTGATACACAACTGAAGGGTCTCATGATTGAGTTTTACGAAACAGTAATAAATGACCTTTTCCTAACAATAGCTAGCCCTCTCAGGATCCTGGAAACCTTGCTTCCAAAAATTCCTTAGAGCCTTACACTCTCCCTACCCCCCACAACTTGAAAATATATAATCGGCCACTCCTCATGACCCCAGTGCAGCTCTTTCTGCCCATGCGTTCTGTCCCTGTGCTTTAATAAAACCACCTTATTGCGCCAAAGATGTCTCAAGAATTCTTTCTTGGCCCTCAGCTCCAAATCGCAACATTTTTCTACATCACCTTCAACTCGTTTTTCTCTTCACAGGCACATTTCTTCATGTCCCTCTAAACACCCACACAGTCTCATGGTTCCCTCTACGAAATGTGTCATGAAAGAAAAAAGTTATCAAGATTGTATCTTTTTTCAGCTTTATTGAGGTACAATTGACAAATAAAATTGTAAGATATTTAAAGTACACATTGTAATGATTTGATATATGGGTACATTGTGAAAGGATTTCTCCCATCTAGTTAATTCACATATCCATCACTAATATTTATATATATGTACACACACACATGCCTATATAAACTAATTTGTACTCTCAGCAAATTTCAATTATACTATACAATGTTATCAACTATAGTCACATGTTATACACTAGATTCTCAGACCTTATTCATCTTATAGCTGAAAGTTTGTCCCCTTTCCCAACCTCTCCGTATTTCCTCCAGTCCCTAGTCCCTGGCAACTAACCACTTTTCTACTCTGTTCCTATAAATTCGTCATTTTTTTAAGATTCCACATATAAGTGATACATGCGGTATTTGTCATAATTCCCTCTCAGAAACATACCCTGAAAGAGGAAAGTTGTCAAGATTATATTATAAAGGAGTGGAGAGGGACAATTAAGTTTTAACCTTGAGCAACTTGGGTCTTTTCACTTGCTTCCAGGTCCCTCCCAAATCCTCACTAAAAGAAGAACAACTCATTTCTTTGAACACCCCTCCCAGTCCCAGGGCACTGAAACACTTTCTCATTGACTAGTCACTTCCTCATGCCAGCTAGTCCCACATGATTGTAACACTGGATGTCATCACTCAGGTCCGACCTTCAGCTGGCCTTGAAGTTGAACTTCTTCATATACCATGACCAGAGGAATGACAGCTTTTGATTTAAACCTAAGAACTAAAAAATAGATTCTAACTTGCCCAGTGAGAGAAGAGGAGGCATCCCTGGCAGAGCCTAAATTAGCCCCTGTCTTTACAAGGGGGAGGATAGGACAATCCAGTAGGAAAGGAAGATGCCTGCTTGTGGAGACCTGAAACTAATATTTGCCACAATTTAGGGCTCCTGGGTGGCTCAGTCAGTTAAACATCCAACTCTTGATTTTGGCTCAGGTCATGATCTCAGAGTCCTGGGATTGAGCTTTGTGTCAGGCTCCACACTCAGTGGGGAGCCTGCTTGAGGATTCTCTCTCTCCCTCTCCTTCTGCCCCTCCCCTCACTCACACAGCAATCTCTCTAAAATAAATAAATAAATCTTAGAAAAAGATAATTGCCACCATTTAATGAATACCTTCTATGTGCTAGCAACTTTGAATACATTACCTCATCTGATTTTTAAAGCAATCCTGCAAAAGAAATTGTGCTTTTAGCCCCCCCCCCCTTTTACAGATGAGGAAACTGAAGAACCAAAACATTAAATAATTCACTCAGGTCACACACAGCTCATTTAGTGAGGCAAGAACCATGCTTTCGCAGTGTTTGAGCTTTCCTCCAAGGCCTGCTGCCCATACCAAAGAGCTCCAAGAGCCCCCAGTTCTCACTAGTTATAGCTAACTTTGATTAATGTAGGAGAGGATGGAAGACTAGGGCCCCATCTGCTTTCCATCCCTTTCCTCATGGCCCCAGTGAAGCTCCTTAGAACCCTCAGCACTCCACAAAACACAGGGTTTTTTAAAAATATTTTATTTATTTATTTGAGAGAGAGAGAGCATGAGCAGGGAGAGGGGCAAAGGGAGAGGGAGAAGCAGACTCCCCACTGAGCAGGGAGCCCGACATGGGGCTTGATCCCACAACCCTGAGATCGTGACCTGAGCCACAAGCAGATACTCACCGACTGAGCCATCCAGGTGCCCTGAAACACGGTTTTAAAAACTGGACAATTCTACTTCCCCCTTTCTGCTCCCTTCTCCCTTGGTTGAGCTCTGTTGGGTCTGTTTAGCCTCTCTTCTTTTTTATTTATAAGTGGAACTTCATATAACATAAAATTAAACATTTCAAAGTGAACAATTCAGTGGTGTTGAGTACATTCACAATGTTGTGCAACTATATTCTCTATCCAGTTCCAAAACATTTCCATCACTCCAAAAGGAAAACCCATACCCATTAAGTAGTTCCCCCATCTCCCCAGCCCCTGGCAACTACCAAGCTGCATTCTGTCTCTATGGATTTATCTATTCTGGATATTTCATACAAATGGAATATACAATATGTGACTTTGTGTCTGGCTTGTTTTCGTATACCATGTTTTTCAGATTTATCCACATTCTAGCATGTATTACTACTTCATTCCTTTTTAAGGATGAATACTATTTCATCGTATGGATGTATCACATTTTGTTTATCCATTCATCCATTAATGGACTTTTGGGCTGGCCTTTCTTCTTCAGTCTCTTCTTCTTGCAGTCATAAAAGTCTTTGGATCCCATCTGTCAAAGCAAGTGTAGCAGAACCATGCAATCTGTAAAAAACTAGAGTCAACTTATGGGAACTCTGGACCTGAGCCTGCACCATCTTTTAAACCGGTGGTTTCTCAAGTGGGGGCAATTTCACCATGCACCCTCTGCCACCCTGGGGACATTTGGCAATGTCTGGAAGTATTTTTGGTTGTCACAACTGAGGGTGTGTTAATACATAGTGGGTAGAGGCCAGAAATGCATTTAAACATTCTATAGTTCAAAGGACAAAACCCACAGTAAAGAATTGTCTGGCCCAAGGGGGAAAAGAAAGAGAAAAATATTTTTTTTAAAAAAGGAATGATCTGGCCCAAGATGTTAATAATGACAAGGCTGAGAAACTCTGTCAGTTTAATCTGAGATCAGCTGACTTGCCAGACGTTCCAGAGAGATTTGACAGAATGGACAACTGTTCATAGATCTGATCACTTTGACGCTCTTGAAACTGCAGTTATGTATAAAACATTCATGGATTTGACATACATGTACTGAGCACCTATATATCAGACAGACTCTGGCTTGCCTCAAAGTATTCGCAGCCCGAGTTTCATATAAAACCATTCATTTATATATCTTCTACATGAGATGTCATAAAGCTAATAAATTTGTTTCCTAAGGGTATGAGGTTTTTGATGCTAGCTTTTTAAATTGTGGAAACACTAAGAAACTAGTTACTACATCTGTAGTATACTGTGTTAGTACCGGTCAACACAATAAGCCATCTCATTTAATTTGGCATCTCTCAACTTATGCATTCACACTTCTGTGGCTTAGTGACGCAGGCCTCAGCTAATCGTGTAAGGTTTCACAATGGGCTTGATAAACCTTAAATCTCATCTTTTTTTTTTTTTAAAGATTTTATTTATTTATTTGACAGAGATAGAGACAGCCAGCTAGAGAGGGAACACAAGCAGAGGGAGTGGGAAAGGAAGAAGCAGGCTCATAGCGGGGGAGCCTGATGTGGGGCTCGATCCCACAACGCTGGGATCACGCCCTGAGCCGAAGGCAGACGCTTAACCGCTGTGCCACCCAGGCGCCCCTAAATCTCATCTTTTTAGACTGATTCTTTCATTTCTTTAAAAAGATAGAGGAGCACCTGGGTGGCTCAGTCGTTAAGTGTCTGCCTTCAGCTCAGGGCGTGATCCCTCTCAGCTCGGGGCGTGATCCGCTCAGTGGGAAGCCTGTTTCTTCCTCTCCCACTCCCCCTGCTTGTGTTCCCTCTCTCTCTGGCTGTCTTTCTCTCTGTCAAATAAATAAATAAAAATCTTTAAAAAAATTAAATTAAAAAAAATAAAAAGATAGAAAACTCATGTTCTTTCTTGCCTTCTCTTATTCTTGTCATGGTAGCTGACTTGTGTTTTGAGTTTTTGTTTGTTTGCTTGTTTAATGACAAAAGGGAGAAATTCAATGGCAAGGAAGAAGGCATATGAAAACCTGCACTGTAGGGGCACCTGGCTGGCTTAGTCAGTAGAGCGTGTGACTCTTGATCTCAGGGTTGTTAGTTCAAGCCCCACATTGCGGGGGTAGATTAGTTAAAAATAAAATCTTAAAAAAAAAAAACCTAAACTGTTAACACAGGACATGTCAAAACTACCTCTCCATTCTCCACCCACTGTGCAAGACAATTATGTAAACGGGTCCCTAGGAAATGCAAAATGTCAACATCTACCACCCCCCTTTTGCCCAGCCCATACGCATTGGTTTATGATTAAGAGGAAATCTTGATTATCTAGGCTATACTTTAAGTGTTATGGCAAAGCAGGTAGTTGGTCCTATTGAGATTTATTTTACTGCTGCCATGGGAGATTTAAAATTAAATCATAATATTAAATATTTTCATAAAGGTTAGGTAGGCATGTTTGATTTCTTTATTGCTCTATTGAATCAGAGGCTAGAGCATCCACAGAGGACTGACAGTGAAGAATGATGGTATTTATGAAACAAATGTCATTAGGTTTACCTTTGAAGAAGATGCATTCTTGACTTTACCTAGAAAATTATGCACAAATTAATTCCTATGATAAACTATTTTTTCCCCACTAAGATTGTTAGTGTCAACTAACAGATTCTAGATTGTCTACTTGAAAAACCATCACAACAAAATATATCTAAAACAAGGAATGAGTCCTATTACAGGGTTCTTCTATGCTGGGCATATATATAGGCAGGGCCACATAACCTCAGGAGGCTCTTGAAGAGCTCTGGCTGGCTCACACAGCTGAGCATACGAGTGAGGCCCTCAGCAAGACAATGAAATTTTTCTTCAGGGTCCAAATCTCAAGTTTCTGTGTTCCTTTTTTTCCCCCCCAGAGGGAAAGGTGAAAGTCAATGAGTACAGAACCTGGCCCAGTGATAGAGCCAAAGCATTCAGCAAGGCTGGTCACATGAGGTGAAAGTGGACATTCAAGGAGGGGTCATTCAGCTAGAGTGTGAAGCCTCAAAATGAAAGCAAATTAGGGGTAGAGTATGTGTGTGCATGTCTTTACTATAGGACTTCTCAACATCTTTAATATCCTAAGATGAACTGTGACTGTCTAAGAAAGAAGATAGTTTATTCCGCAAACATTATTTGACCATTTATAGAAGTATATTCATATCCTGTGGGACGCTGTGGTTTCACGGAACACGGTTCAGGAAATGTTGCCACAAGTACATACATCCAGAAGTCAACAAGGCGAGCAAGGTATCTGATAAAGATCCTATGACATCCTTGTGAACAATATAAAGTCATGACAACTGGATAAAAACCCTCTTGTAGGACTGCCAGATAAAACCCAGGATACCAAATATTACATGGGACATATGTAGATTGAAAAATTATTCATTTTTTATATGAAATTCAAAAGTCAAATTTAACTAGGCATCCTGGGATTTTTGTCTGTTTGTTTCAGTTAAATCCGGCAACCCTACACTCCTGATGAGGTTCATGAGCCTCTTGACAAATGTTTTTTTCTGTCTTTACAAGATACATTTCATTCTTTTGGATTTTTTTTTTAAGTAGGCTCCACACCCAGCATGGAGCCTAACGTTGGGCTTGAACTCACGACCCTGAGATCAAGACCTGAGCTGAGATCAGAAGTCGGACACATAACCAACTGAGCCACCCAGACACCCTGGTGCATTGCATTGCTAACCAGCAACCCATTGTTCTACTACCATGAGTCACAGTCCAGATCCTTCTCAACATTACGAATGTGGTCAACTGTTAATTCCCATTCTCTGCCCAAGTCATCACTTTTACCATATGAAAGAAAATAAAATGTTACCTGTGCTCCAAGCCCTTCAAGTTTTACATCCAACTTTGGAATCACTAAAGAACCAGTTCAGTCTTGGGGCACCTGGGTGGCTCAGTCGTTAAGCGTCTGCCTTCGGGCTCCCTGCTCTGCTGGGAGCCTGCTTCTTCCTTTCCCACTCCCCCTGCTTGTGTTCCCTCTCTCACTAGATGTCTCTCTCTCTGTCAAATAAATAAATAAAATCTTAAAAAAAAAAAGAACCAGTTCAGTCTCTTTTGATGATATCATTTATTCCAACATGAAGCAGCAGATGTGTATAGAGGTCAATGAGCTCAACAAATCTTGGCTGAATCCGTTTTGTGGCTGTATACTCCAAGAAGGAACATTGTGGCAGTCCTGCATTGCCCTTTGCCCTCCTCATTCATTTATTGAATACAGAGTTCCCAAACACCTAGAATGCACCAGGCCCTGTGCTAAGCATTGGGTATACACAACAGCTGAACAAGACAGACATGGTCCCTGCCTGCATAGAGGTTACATTCTAGTGGGGAGAGAAGAGGGGGAAAAAATGAACAAGTAAATAAACTACATTATCTCACATAGCGGTGAGTTGCTATGAAAGACATCAGAGGAGTGGAACACAGACAGTGAGTAGGCTGGGGGTGCTGGCTACATTAGGTGGAATGGTCAAGGTAGGCTTCTCTGAAGAAGTACTATATAAGCTGAAGAATGAAGAACTACAAGTTCAACATGCCAAGAGCCAAGGGAGGAGCAATGCAGGCAAAACACAGGCCAGAAACAGGCCTAGAATCAGTAACAGGACCAATGCTGGCACGGCCTGATAAAAGAGTCCCCTTACCCCCAACGTAATTCTCGCCCCATTGCTCTCTTTATACTGAAGGACAGCAACCTCAAAGGCTGAAGTGAAGGAAATAGTACCAAAAATAGGTCCTGAAAGAACAGAAAAGAAAATGGCATTTGACCTCTACTGCCATTTAATACAAGACAGAAAACACAGAGGCAATGGCTGAAGAACAGTACTTTTATCACATACAGCCTTTATTTTCAAGGAAGTTCTGGAAGTTCTCACCTCAAACCTACTGTGATCTTTCAGATTGCCTCTCCCTGGCTTGTTCCTTGGGGAAAATATGCAGCAGTGTTTTTTGGACTCAGCACACAAACCAGATGATTTGGCTCTAAGGAGTGGAATAAAAATGATTCTCAAACCATTTGGGGAACTTTCCTTCCCTAGACTGGGTAGCAAAAACAGTAACAGCGATTAGTCCTCAAATTGCTTTTAAGCTCATCTTGGTTTTGAGCTTTTTACATTTATTTTAAAAAGACTCCCAAATTACCTGCTGTCTGAGGTAACAGAATGATCAACTGTTTTCTCATAGTTTGGTGTGGTTTACTATGAAGTTGCTAAAAGTGAAGGCGGCGGCCAACTGAAAACTTGAGTGTCAAATACCACAAGTAAGAGATGCAGACTGACTAATGTAGGTTGTTTCAGAGTGGTATTTACAAAGTGCAACCCAGTGAATGTAGGCCAGATATGGAAAAGATAAACTCAGATTCTGCATGCTAATTATGTATGAAAAATGTATAAGGTTACTTTAGCTTTCAGATAAGAGGAAAAGGTGTTATGACTGCCAAAAGGGGCTTTTAGGGAAGTTTTGAATAGAAAAGGACAGACTGGGGGCTCTTCAGAAGCCTCCCTGGGAGTTTTCCGAGAACCCTTTTGGGGCAACAGCAACTTAGTGAATTTCCCATTGTCTGACCTTCAGCCTTATGATCCCAGGAGCCTTACTTTGTCAGCATACCTAGAGTAAAAATTTCCAAAAGTCTCCCCATTGTTCATTCAACAGTGTTCTGTAAGAGCCTCCTATGTGTCAGACTCTGTGTTCTAGGCACTAAGATGTAATGGTGAGCAATACAGATATTGTGAGCAACAAAGCCCTTCTGATGGGTGCATTCTTTCTTTAATTAGGTCAGTACACTTACAACCTAAATACCTCTGATTTCACTGGTCCATGAGTGCACACGTTTTAGTAACCAAATCTGAGCATTCGTCCTACTTAACCACAGAAAATCTAGTGTTTTACCAAATTCCCCTCCCTGGGAATTTTTGAGAGTCCCTAAAGGATACTTACACATTTCTTAGACCCATCCTACTTATCCAGTATAGCAGGTATGCAGTAAATGATTATGATATGCGTGAGTGAATCATGATAATTCCTTATATTTAGGTTTACAAAGCACTTCACGGTTCTTTCACCTAAATTAATCACTCAATATGCACACTGTAGAGTATGTGACACTATGGGGGATAACTCCCCCTGACTTCAAGTGGCTCAAATCACATCCATGGAAAACAAATATATATATGGCAGCTAAGAATCCAAATGAGCAATATGGCTAGTGAGAATTGCAGAAGAACTCAACAGGGCATTTAGTAGCTAGGCAATGGTAATAGGAAATCCTAACATAGCAAAAGGAAAAGATGAGTTGGGATTGTACACCATGCTTAGAGCCCAACTGTAAGACCCATCTGGCTGGACAGAAGGCATGTAAGGAAACAGATTTGGATAGGTCAGATGGAATCAGGTTAAATGCCAGGCCTTCAGTGCCAGGTTCAAAATGGGGATTAAGGAATGCACTTGGAATGGAGTAGTAGTTAAAAGCAAAGACATCACACAGACCTTAATTTGAGTCCTGTTGAGCGCTGGGTGATGTATAGAAGTGTTGAATCATTCTATTGCAAACCTGAAACTAAAATAACACTGTATGTTAACTATACTGAAATTAAAGTTAAAAAAAAAGAAGTTTGGGCTTCAGTGGCAAACAGGGAGGAGTCATTTTTTATTGGTGCTTATGCAGAGAGAAGCATAATGATATTGCTAGCATGGTCCTGTTAGGGGATGAAGGAAAGGACAGAGTCAATATTTCAAACTTCACTGATAAAGAGAAAATTGAGACTACTGATGGAAATGGGAAAATGTAACATTTCAATATATGAAAAGAGATATTGCAACATGATTCGAGGTTAGAAAAAAATCAGAATGTCTTTCCAAAATAAGTTATGTTAGCAGGGAGAAGGAAATAAATTGGTTGAAAGTATCTAATGTGCGGTTGCAACTAGATTCCTGATAACCTTGTCCTGATAGGTCTTTCCCACTAATTATATTCAGTTCAACAAATACTAACTGAGCACCTAGTATATACTTATCTGTCAGGCACTGTGGGTATAGGAAAGAAACACAGAGCTCCTAGCACAGTCCCAGCCATCAGGCAGTAACAATCTGGTAGATCATGCTGTCATTATGGAGTACCTGCCAAATGCTAGATTCCTTGCTAAATGCTTTCCATGAATTTACAGGAATTTAATCCTCTCAGCCACCCTGAGAGATAGGTATTAGTGTCTTCATTGTGTGGATGAAGAAACTAAGATTCAAAAAATATTGGCAAAAAAAATGCTAAAATTACTTGCCCTGGGTTACAGAGTCAGCAAGCAATCAGTGGAACCAGGACTCGAATTAAGGTCTGTGTGATGTCTTTGCTTTAACTACTACTCCATTATCCAGGGCTTACACGCATAAAACAATTAAGGAACAATACCAGATCAAACCACTCAGCACTTCTCATTCCTCTTTGTGGCCTTGTGTGCTTTGTGTGACTGAAGGCAGGTTCATAAGGGGAATGAAACATGCTGTAGAGTATTATCTTGAGATAATCTTTTTGAGAACTAAAGGTGGGTCAAGCTGGAAAGAGAGAGTGCACAAAATTTCAATCCCTCCGTACTGTGATTCAGTTCTTCCTCTCTGATTGTTGACCTACAGTCATTCCCCAGTGCCTTTCCAGCTCTACTCCTTCACCTTGACCTATCTTGAGACCTCCTAGATACATAGCCTTTCAGTGGTCTACTTTGAGCCAAGATAGAAAATATAATACTCATAGAAGTGGGACACAAGTGTAGCATGTCCCTTACCTAAATATCCATTCTCTCAGCTAGGCTCTTGATAAGACTCGGGGCAGATAATTCAGGGTCATATTCACTATCAAGCATCAGAAACAGGGGCGCCTGGGTGGCTCAGTCGTTAAGCGTCTGCCTTCGGCTCAGGGTGTGATCCCAGGGTCCTGGGATTGAGCCCCGCATCAGGCTCCTCTGCTGGGAGGCCTTCTTTCTCTCCCACTCCCCCTGCTTGTGCTCCCTCTCTCGCTGGCTGTCTCTATCTCTATCAAATAAATAAATAAAATCTTCAAAAAAGCATCAGAAGCAAGTAGGTGGTCTAGTTCAGTGGCCTCCAATTTTTTAAAAAAGATTTATTTATTTCAGAGAGAGAGAGACAGAGATAGAGAGAATGCAAGCAGGGGGAGGGATAGAGGGAGAGAACCTCATGCAGACTCTGCATTGAGTGGGGAGCCCAACAACGTGGGGCTCCTTCCCACAACCCTGAGATCATGACCTGAGCCAAAACCAAGAGACAGACCCTTACACAACTGAGCCACCTAGGCGGCCCAGCTTCCAAATTTTTACCCAATCAGTTAAAGCACAGAAGAGCACATATTCCAAATAAAAGTAAATATAAATTTAAAAATCATACATGCATACAACTACACTAATATATTGCTTACATTATGATAAAAACATATAAAAACATGAATTTTAGAAGATGAGAAAAGGTGAAATAAACAGTATTTAAAATAAGACTGTATTTTTTATTAATGGCACAAAAATAAATTTTGTCCTCACTTAAAAGTATTATTCAGCATAATTTATTAAATGAGAATAATATGACTTAACACGGTTCCTTAATTTTTTAAATATTATGATATGTCCATTTGAAGGACTGGTTTTAAATTTAGGTGAATTTGATACTAGGTTTTAATGGATACCTTGGTTGAAAAAACAGGTGACAAAGACACATAGATCCAAATAGAAGAAGTATATCACTGTGCTTAATATATCATCAAGAATGTGTTTTTCAAAATTTTATACTCCAATCATTCAAAGGTTTTGTTGTAATTTATCTGGTAAATCCCTTATATTTCCCAATGTCAATCAGTTATGCCTGCAAACTAATCAACAGGTGGATA
The DNA here is from genome assembly GCF_024610735.1 of Ursus americanus. Lineage (NCBI taxonomy): Eukaryota > Metazoa > Chordata > Mammalia > Carnivora > Ursidae > Ursus > Ursus americanus. The sequence continues at coordinate 25,374,628 of NC_142164.1, forward strand.
GTTTAATAGTTTGAACAAATGGGTTCAAATTTTACTAAAAATCTTCATTTGAAAAAGTTTTAAAGAGGTTAGAGATATTTTTTCCAATTTTTAAAAATTATGCAGAGAGCAGGTTTTTCTTAAGTGACAAAGCAACAAAAATCACATTAAAGATAGAAGCATTTTTCGGTTTCTATTTTTTTAATTATTTTTAACTCATTGAAGTTTTTGTTTTAATTCCAGCTAGTTAACATACAGTATCCATTTTTAAAATACACTTTTTAAAACGGTACTTTTCACTCATTAAAATTCACCTTGAAGGGACAGATTAAGTCTTTTTTTTTTTAAACTAATCTTCTGGGTATCCTACTATTGCCAATTACTTAGCAAGTAAAAGTCAGCAAATTTGGAATACACAATCTTCATTTAAAAGAAAAGAGGTATCTTTAAGTTCAACAACTTTTAAAATCTTTTCCTCAAGATAACCAGTGAACCCTCTGGATGGTACAAAAGATTTCCATGGTCACTCTCCTTACAGAGGACTCAAAAAAATTCTATTATTTGAGATATAAGCCATTACCTTCTCCCTGCACAGGTAAACTACAGTATGCTGCAATAAACTAAAAGCAAAACAAGTGAGGCCGCTACTGAGAACCACTAGGAACTGTGAAACACTCATTCCTCCTTCACGGTGTTCGTGGACATATGTGGCACATCTAACCCAGAGATCGAAATGAGTAGGTAGTGTCAATCGACAGATTAAACATGAGTAAGGCTTAATTTCTTTCTTTTTTTTTAGAAGTTTGTGTTATTTCTTTGTTTTAAAGATTTTATTTATTTATTTATTTATTTATTTATTTATTTATTTATTTATCAGAGAGACAGAGACAGAGAGCACAAGCAGGGAGAGCGGCAGGCAGAGGGAGAGGGAGAAGCAGGCTCCCCGCTGAGCAAGGACCTCAGTGCAGGACTCGATCCCAGGACCCCGGGATCATGACCTGAGCCAAAGACAGAAGTTTAACTGACTAAGCCACCCAGGCATCCCTCTTTCTTTTTTAAATAAAAAATAAATGTAAATTGTAATGTTTTCCCCGCACCCAAACAGACCATCCTGCACCCCCACAGGGGTCTATACATCTACCACTTTGGAGACCACCGGCCTAGGTTACTGATTAAGTGCAAGCCATGAACTCTGAAGCCAAATGAGTAGGTGTGTAGTAGGGAGAGCATTTCATTAAGAGTTCGGAAGCTCCCACAGTGTGTCAGCCGGGGGAAGGCCATCCTAGGTCTGCTCAGAAGTGGGCTGAGGGTGTGGCTAAAACAAAATAAGATCAGTGGCTAAACTTAACACTATTAAGTTCTTAAAACAATATTTTCAATTCCATACTGAGAGACCTACCTGGGAATGTAATAGACTTATTTCTGGGAAAAGCTAATAAGCAAAAAATTTCATATAGAATACAACACACCTAAAACATATTCGTGATTACTAGCATTTCTAAGTCTTTCTGTAGACTTAAAGCAGTCTCCTACTTCCTACAGGCCTAACCTGTTTACCTATGAGGTAAATATAGTCTCATCTCCGCTTTCTACCTGAGGAAACGGAGGCCCAGAGGGAAGACTTCACTTGCCTAAGGGTGCCTACCCACAGGGTGGCAAAGCCAGGCTTAGGATACAAATGTTGCTGCTCTTCTCTCAGCCCCCGGCCCAACATGGCACACAACAGTGCCGTCCTGGGACCAGCAGCTCAATTCGCACACAAACTATTGAATCCCACTTCAGGAATTCCTCTACTCATCTTTGGGTCCTGGCCTTCAAATCTTAAACCAAATGCCCTATCCTGGCTCCCTGACTTCCCAGACACTAATAAATCCCCTGAAAATGTGCACGTTGCTGTCTGCAATCCTCAACCCTACAAGGACCAGGAACAACTCTGAAAACGTACTTAGTGCAACATGGTGTGTTTTCAGCTACAACGTATGCTTATGCTTATTCCTCCTACCAGACCGTAAAGGGCTACAAAGGGGCCTATGGTCCATGCTTCGGGAGTAGGCAATGGTTCTCTTAGTTACCACCCCCCCAACAGCCCCTAGGACAGGGAGGCAATGCACAGAGTAGGAACTGCTGCAAAATTTTATCAACTATGACATATGTGGATAGAATAAAGGTGAAAATATTAAAATTCCTTTGGCTTTAGCACTTGGAAAGTTAATGTAGCATCCTTCATAGAACTAATTTGTTCTTCAAGGTGGCTTATTAATGGAAAAGAGAAATGGAATATTCCTAAGGGAATAATTTCAGTACAGATGAAGGTCAGCTAGTCTTTCCTTTAAAAAGTGTTAATATCTCAGCATGGCACAAAGTAGCATGGGACACATTCAGCATATTTACCTGCATCATTTTCATATCTACATATGTATGTATACATATGTGTAGATTATATATATGCATGTGTGTGTATATGTATGTATATATGTATATGCATGTAAATACGTATGTATATGTATATACACACACAAATACATATATTTGAAAAATAACTTGGGAAAACCAGAATAATTGTAATGATTAGAGAAGCTATAGAGCATCTCAGAAAAATATGGGTGAAACTAACAGTGCAAACCTGGACAAATTAACTCTCAGTGTCAGTTTCCTAATCTTTAAAATGGCAAAATAATAATTTCTACCGCCATTGGATTATCAGGAGGATAAAATAACTAATACTTGTAAAATCCTTGGCATACTGCCTGGCAATTAGTAAGCACTCAATAAATGTTGGCTTTTTTTTTTTTTAAATGATGATAAGCTACTACTATTGTCATTATTCTAAGAGCAAGAAGCCTAAAAACTTAAGGCACCTGGGTGGCTCAGTCGATTAAATGTCTGCCTTGGGCTCAGGTCATGATTCCAGGGTCCTGGAACAGAGCCCCACGTGGGGCTTCCTGCTCAGCAGGGAGTCTGCTTCTCCCTCTGCCTCTGCCCCCCTCACCCCACTCGTGCTCACTCGCTCTCTCTCAAATAAAATCTTAAAAAGAAACTCCAAAACTCATTTCTTCTGGAGTGAATTGACAAAAGCCCACATTGTCACTACAAAAAGCTACTTCGTCTAGAGAAGACTTGAAGAGTGTGGTCCAATAGTCTATGAAGGGATTTGATGAGAACAATGCCGGAAAGTTCTTTTCAATGTAAGTGGAATGCTGACCGAGGGGAAATGGGTAAAATTCAAGTAGGAGAGACATGGTTAGAAATAGTTTCTTGACTTTCCAGGAAATGGAACAGGCTACTGAGAAAGCTGGTGCGATCCCGAACCCTAGATACCAACCAAAACTTACAAAACACCAATTTGTCCAGCAGAAAGCAGGTCTCAGGTCCTAAGTATTCTATTTATGAATCTCTAATATATCATATGCCAACCAGCTGTGATGGGAAATTTCCATTATCAATCTCCAGGGAAATCACACCAGAACCCTGGCTTCTGCCTTTAACAAAGCTAATTCACATGACCACAATGGTAGCGCTCTGCCCCGGCACCATAAAGATCATGATCCCCAGGTACACCTTCCCAGCACCATTATCACTTTCACCTTTAAATGTCATCTGAAGAGATTAATGGGCACATTAAATTTTCCACCTGCAAATGAGCAAATCCAATTTTTTTCAGATGACTCAAGCTGAGAAATAATCTGAATTTTCCATCCAACATTGAACTCAGAAAAGCCAACACCCACACCCACATGGGGTTTTGTTAATTTTCTTTACCCCAAACCAATCTGAAAAGTACATTTCTTTCTGAACACAAAAGGCCCAGTTGTAGAATTATCAAAGTGAGGTGGGATTGTGACATAAAATTAACTATTTTATGTCAAAGAGGTATTAGTGAACATGCCATTAGTTCTAGCCCAAGATTTTGAGTTCTGTGACACTCCTTCTCTGTAGGTCCAATGCTCCTTCTATATTCTGGGGATTAGATAAGCCTCTGGACTGATCTTACTTCTACATTTTAAATAGTGGACTCCAACATTTATTGAGACCCTACCCAACTTCACAGCTTCTTACAGTACATTCCCCTCAATTTCAAAAGAAAAAAGAGCTGTATGTGTTTTCCCAACTTAGTGAGAGATTGGACAGATAGCTAAAAATAACTTGGAAAAGGGACCCAAGAGGCAATTTTGTTTTTTGAGAAGGCCAGTTTTCAGGATGCAACGCGGGACCATATCTAAGGTGCAGAGTATAGAGAACACAGTCAGGAAGCTTTGCTTTTCATTTCACTTTATTTGCTTGCAAAGGGTGGTGCTTCTGGCTCTCATCACACACACTAGACAGTTCTGCTTCTAACCTGAATATCTGGGTGATTTCTAGAGAAGTGACAACCTCTCTAACGGCTAATCTCTCCATTCACGTCATGGGCTTCACACTCCTGACTTTGCCCCCACTTTCTATGGGGACTAGCTACAGGGTGTTTAAGAAAGCCCTTTGAGATGTTCAGGCCAACGATGCCTCAGAGGATCATATTCTTTTTTTTTTAATTTTTATTATGTTACATTAGTCACCATACAGTACATCATTAGTTTTTGATGGTGTTCCATGATTCATTGTTTGCGTATAACACCCAGTGCTCTATTTAATACATGCCCTCCTTAATATTCTTGACTGATTCTTAGGAAATCTCTGTGGTCAACCTGCACACTGAGTGATATGAGAGATAAACTTAACACCTTGGAGAATAAACTAGGGCAGACACCAAACATACAACCAATGAACTGACATGCATATGTGCACTAAACACTGCCATTCTAATCTATATGGGGCCAGCTTTGCACAAACATATGACTCCCAGCATGCACACACAGATGAATGGATACACACACACATACACACACAGCCCTACTCTATCCCATGGGTCCTACGCTTCCCTGCAGTTCTGCCAAGCTAATTAGATAAACTGTTTCACAGCAAGGCTCTGATAACTATTTCCAGCTTAATGTGTTGGTGTCCCTCCCCACCCAGCTCCCTATATTTTAAAGATAGGCTCCAGAACACATAATATTTTGTTTCTTTTTCTAAGGAAAGTTCAGGCCTTGGGGCCTGCCTGTAGGGGAAGAATTTGGCAAAGGAAGATCCTTTTCCCACACCCTACAAATCACAGGGCTTGGGCAAATGCCTACTCCCTCGACATAAAGCTGGCTCCAAGTCTAAACACACACATATGGTGTCCAGCTGCCTCTCACTTCAGAGTCAGAGACTTGGCCTTCCTCTTGTCTTCCCCAACCTACATCCCATCACCTCCTCATAGATCACTGATGGGAGCCATATGTTCAGAATTTACATGTACTGCATTCACAACGGAAAAATCTAGTCAGACTTCTGCAATAGATATCTGGATGTCAACTTCGTTACATTTCTCCGGACATAGAGCAAAGCCATTTGGCAGTCATATGTCTCCCCACATATTACAAAAAGTAAAATAATAAATTTTTGTACTTAGGTAGACTTTCTTGACTATAGATTCTGAGGACTTTTGTAAATATTCTCACAAGCATGTGATTCCCTTTCATCTGTTTAGGCTAATATATCTCTTTCAGAGGTAAAACTTAACTCTTAACATTTCTAAATACATTCCAATCTGTCCTCACACAGAAAAATATATACACATATAAGTAGTCTGTCATTCGGTTGCAGAAGCCAATATTCTAGCCCAGACAGATGCTTCCCCATCTCCTGCTCTGTGCCAGTTTAGCACTTGCTCGTACAGTGTCTTATATGGTCCTCTAATTGCTTCCGATGTATTAAGTCAATCTTGCCAACCATATCGTAACTTCCTTGAAGCCCCTCCTTACATAGCCCCAGAACCTACCACAGTAGGGAGCATACAGTAGGAACATTAGAGTGAATGGGTAAATCAAATTAATCTTCTTAATCTATTCTCTATTAGGGAGAACATTTTAAAATAAAATCAAGGCATATGGGTGGGAGGAGAGTGTGATAACATGGAGTTTTCTGGGGAGATGATTACATGAGTCTATACATGTGTTAAAATTCATAGAACCGTACACTCCCTCAAAAGACAATTTTACTGTAATTTCAAAACTTAAAAAAATTAATCAAAACAAAGAAGTGAATAAATTTCTTTACCTCCTATTTTTTCACTAATCTTAAAACTTACTCTAACCCTTGTTTCCTATCCAGAATTGAGTAAAATGTTTCTTTCCAATCACCCTGAATTTCTTATAGAGTCAAGTTCCCCAAAACACAGTTTAGAAACCTGGCACAATCATCACATAGGTTTCAGATACCTCTGCTCTTGGATAAAAGCTATCTTCTGAATCATGCCAGATGTTACAATATCCAAGCAGAGCTAAGAAAACTGGAGTTCTAAGAAGTCTATTAAAATGACAGAGTGTGGACTAGAAGCTATTTCAAACTCAGTGCTTTTTCACTGTACCATGGAAGTCAAATAATCTAGGATTCTTCTATGTATATGTTTATAGCTTTCAACCTATAATAGTATATACAATAAATTGCATATAGAAATAGTATTAACTACAAACCAAAACCGGGGGTGGGGGGAAGCAATAAAGCCAGAGGGAAGAGTAAGACAAATGTATTCAGGCCAGAGAATCCTACATGGTTAACAAAGTTGGAGCTGCAAATTTGGCACTGAACATCCTGGCAGCCAAAGCAAATGACATGTGGAAACATGATCATTTACCAGATTTGTACTGTCCATGAGGAATAAAAGCATACCAGTTCCTCAGGATAAACAAAGTTTTTCCTAGTACTTAGGTCTAAAATTTCTCATGGGGGGATGTCATATAGAGGACACTGAACAATAAAATGAAGTCTTCAACAACAGCCTTATAATTTATTTAATTAGTTCTGCAGGATTCTAAAAAAAAAAACCTGTAAAAAATGTTCCTGGGTCAAACAAGTTGTGACTTAAGCAAATTAACTGCTTCCCCATCTGTGAAAATTCAGTGTTGGACTAGTTGACCTCTTAATTCCCTACCAGCACCAACATTCTTTGACCCTGTGACTTAATAAATTTTGTTTTTCCACCAACTATGTGATCCTTTCCAATCTGTTTTCATGGCATGTACATATGCTGGATATATCTTCAGTGGTCTAGGGCATTCATTTTCTCTTCTGTATCCTCAAACGAAGCCAACCTCAGATATAGACATAACCAACAGTTTGCAATCGGGTATAGTTATTTGTGATAAAAAGGGCTCCTCGCAGCGTCCAGACAACCCCCTCAAAAAATAAAAAACAATAAAACCTTCTCTACAGGCCTTGATGCCAGAAAGTATGCTATTCCTTGACCAAAGAGTAGGAGAAAGGAAGAAAAAAATGTATTGACTATCCACTATGTGCTAGATACTTTTACATGGATTTTATCTCATGTATTACTTACAAGAATCCTCTGGGTTAGGTCTTATCATCCCCATTAAGAAACAGGCTTGTGGTGGATTTGTCCTCAATCAACTTTGCTAAGCTGGAACTAGGGTCTCTAGAATCCCCTTCTCTATTCCAAATAGTTCAGATTTAGCATGGGCAATAGGTACCAGACCAGCCTAAACAACCACGGAACCAGCCTGAGACACAGGAAGACGCATCTGGATCTCTACAAATGAACATCTCCAGCGCTGAGTATTGAGGTACGAAGCGGGGAGCCATGAAACCGTGCACAGATATCGGAAGATAAACGGAAGGGGGAGGGAGCCGCCGCGTTCGGGCGCCGGGAAGCGGTAGCCACCTGCACGGGAGAGCGGGCGGGCTCGTGGTCGGCACCCGCAAAACAGCAGACTGAGACCGTGAGCCGGGTGCGCGCGCCACCAGGCATCTCGCGGAACCCCAGAATCCCGGTGCGCTCACTGGATCCAGACTGAGACCGGGAGATCCGGGAGCGCGCGGGGCGGCTGGCGGCTGGCGGCTGGCGGCATTAGAAACACAAAGGACAGAGACGCGCTGGCCCTGGAAGTGAGGGCTGGGACGCCGGGTGTGGGGCGCACATCCCGGGACGCTGCAGGGTTGAGCAGCACCAACAGAAACAGAGTTAAAGTGGCCAGAACATTAGTAGAGAACGGGCCGCAATCCCTCTGTTCTCTGACAGAGGCTGAAATTTGGCCGCTGCTGCTCTGACTCTCAGAAGAGACACAGCAAACCGCCAGGGAAAGCCGCCAGAGAACAAAAGCCTGGAAATACCGGCTCAGAGAGTGCCCATCCCCATCCCCCCTCGCAGGGGACGCCGAGACTCTACCCAAACAGGGCTGCCTGAGTATCGGCGCGGCAGGCCCCTCCCCCAGAAGGCAGGCTGAAAAATCAAGAAGCCCACAACCCGGACGCCTGGGTGGCGCAGTCATTGAGCGCCTGTCTTCGGTTTAGGGCGTGATCCCGGCATTCCGGAAAGGAGTCCCTCATCGGGCTCATCCGCTGGGAGCCTGCTTCTTCCTCTCCCACTCCCCTGCTTCTGTTCCCTCTCTCGCTGGTTGGCTGCCACATAAATAAATAAATAAAATCTTTAAAGAAGAAGCCCACATCCCTAAGATCCCTATAAAACAAGGGGCACGGCCTGGGACCCAGTCAATAATTTGGGCGCTAGAAACCCCGCAACCTCTCTTCATCAGAATGACAAGAAGGAGAAGCCCCCCCCCAGCAAAGAAAAGACAGTGAGTCTGTGGCCTCTGCCACAGAAATAATGGATATGGATGTAACCAAATTATCAGAAATGGAAGTCAGAGTAACGATGGTCAAAATGATGAGTAGAATTGAAAAAACTATTAACGAAAAGGTTACTGAGAATATAGAATCCCTAAGGACAGAAATGAGAGCGAATCTGACAGAAATTAAAAATTCTATGAGCCAAATGCAGGCAAAACTAGAGGCTCTGACGGCCAGGGTCGCAGAAGCAGAGGAACGGGTTAGTGAATTGGAGGATGGGTTAATAGAGGAAAAAATGAAAATAGAAGATGGTCTTAAAAAAATCCACGCCCACGAATGTAGGTTACAGGAGATTACTGACTCAATGAAACGATCCAATGTTAGAATCATCGGCATCCCCGAGGGGGTGGAGAAAAACAGAGGTCTAGAAGAGATATTTGAACAAATTGTAGCTGAAAACTTCCCTAATCTAGCAAGGGAAACAAACATTTGTGTCCAAGAGGCAGAGAGGACCCCTCCCAAGCTCAACCACGACAAACCTACGCCACGTCACGTCATAGTGCATTTCGCAAATATTAGATGCAAGGATACAGTATTGAAAGCAGCCAGGGCAAAGAAATTTCTCACGTACCAAGGCAAAGGCATCAGAATTACGTCAGACCTGTCTACACAGACCTGGAATGAGAGAAAGGGTTGGGGGAGCATTTTTAAAGCTCTTTCAGAGAAAAACATGCAGCCAAGGATCCTTTATCCAGCAAGGCTGTCATTCAGAATTGATGGAGAAATAAAGACATTTCAGAATCGCCAGTCACTAACCAATTTTGTCACCACGAAACCAGCCCTACAGGAGATATTACGGGGGGTTCTATAAAAGTAAAAAGGCCCTAAGAGTGATACAGAACAGAAAGTCACAGATTTAGCATGGGCCATGAGAGAGATTTTTTATGAAATGTGAGGGCTAGAAGTGAAGTAGTGGCCATCATTTTCTTATACCCGGATGGTAGGAGCAGGATATCAGGTGCTAGTGCAACTTAGGCATATTGTCTAAAAAACATCCTGGCTCTTGTTTTTGGCCTTTTGGCGGTCTCTGAGCCCCCAGCAACCACTAAGCTTCCTCCTTCAGCTGCTCTGAATTTGGGGGCAACACACATAGGCCACAATTCCTCCCTTCCCGTGAGATCGCCTCCTCCAGCTTCTCTGACTCAGGGACCAGGTGTGTGTTTAGCTCCTTAATGAAGTATACCATCTTCTCCTGCAGGACTCTCCCATCTTTGAAATTGGAGGTTTAGAGGTTGTGAGAGATTGACATGGAGTCCAGCTTGTTCTCATGCCTTCCAGCTGGTCCTCATAAGTTCTAGTGTGACCTTGCTCTCTCTTACTTCACGTTCATCTCTCCTGACTACATGTCCTGTTGACTTCAAGTCCAGCATCAGATGCAGAAACAGCAGTCTGATGTGAACTGTTTCATCAGCTCCCACAATTGTATAAGATCAAATCCCCAAAATAAATCCTTTGTTTTACATACTCTTAATGGTTCTGCTCCTCTAATTCAGCATTGATTGATACAAGACTCAATGAAGTAAAATCATGTGCCCAAGGTCACAAAGCTGGGAGCAGAGTTATAAATTAAAGTAGGTTTATCTGACTCCAAAGCCCCTTCTTAATTGCTTAGGCAAGGAATTTGCTGTTACCTAAGCTCTGACGAGAACTAGCACTAATGTTCCCAGGGAGATAGTAAGCAATTGTACTCACAACTCCAAGCCCCCTTCTTGCTTTATTTCCTGCCATAGAATTTATCATCATTTAATATACTATATATGCATTGAACTACTATGTTTTATTCATTGTCAGACCACCAAAATACGAGTTTCATGAGAGCAGAAATGCATGTTTCTTTGGTTCATTGATATATCTCCCATACCTAGAAAACAATTTTGCACATAGCAGATGCTCAATAAATATGTGTGGTAGAATGCATGGAACTGTCATACCAGCCAACAGGGACAGCACTTTGAGGCAATAAGAAACACTAAAAGAACCCAAATTTAATCAATAAAAATTATTATAAATTTTCTGAGTATCAATCTCTCTTAAAACAAACTTAACGGTGAAAACAAAGTGTGTTAATAGTGTCGAGACTTATCTACATAATGACAAATCACCACTAATAATGACACAAAAACTTAAACAAATGTATTGTCCATGATAACCTGCTGTCTCTGACACTAGTTTACCTGTACAATAGAGCTACATTTGTAAATATCCCTACTTGTAAGTCAGTCATGTTGACTTCTGGCCTTTATCTCCTTAGGAAATAATGCCTAGAGGATGGTAGAAGGAAGCACAGATACCAAATTATAGACTGTCATAGCTAGAAGTACTTCAAAAATTATCTTTCATTTTATAGATGAGGAAACAGAAGCCCAGAGAGAAATGACTTACCTAAGGTCACACAGCTAGATCTGGATCCGGGTTTGCTGCTATCTAGAATCAAATCTCTACTGTGACCTCTCTAAGCAGTAAAAGGAGAAGAATAGTATCTACCTCAGAACTGACATGAGAATTAAAATGAAATAACCCATGAAAAACATTTAACACAGTGCCTGGCAAATAGTAAACACATTAGTGACCTCTCTGTGCCAGACACACACATATACACCGCACGCACACACACCCACACACACCATAACCCATCAATATAAATCTTCCCCCTTTTTGCCTCCTTTGTCTATATATACACACAACTCACACCATCCAAATAAGCCTTTCTACTTATTTTAACTATCCTCTGTAATGACGATTCTGGAACCACTCTAAGAATCTAAGGAACCCCAATAAAAATGCAAACTTCAGAAATAGGGACACTTATCTGCTGAACAAACAGATTCATAGCTGGGTTTCTTTAGCTAGCATATTCCACTGGCACATTTAAAGTTGGAATTGTTTACCAAAAGTGCATTTACTGACGACCACTTCAGGATGAGGAGCAATGGCAGAGTTCCAGGCACACCTGCATTCATTTCAAACCATCTGGAAAATTCCTGACATCCTCATTTCCCCCAGTGTAAGTTTGATGGTCCCCATGCTGTTGTATGCCCTCCAAAAGTTGATGAAAAGGAAGTCACTTTTCAGAGGGGAGTTCTACTCTGAAAAAACTTTAGTAGGATCTCTACCAAATACAGCATTTTGCTAGAAGATTCCTGAAGGCACAAATAAATTAATTGCAGAATGAAGGATGACCGGCAGTAGAATTTGGGGGAGGGGGGAATACACCGTCAGCTGTTTCCTCAAATATCATTCTGTAGATAACTACATCTTCTGCCACTTTTTAAAGCTAACTCTTTTGGGATTACCTTGAAGATGTTGCTAGAGAGCTAAATACGCTCTCCACAGTCAGTGAAGTCTGTCGAGAAAACCATGGTGAGAGCAGATACCTATCCTGTACTTTAAGGGCAAGTCTGAATTCATGTTCGTAACTATTTTCAGTCCTTAATCACTAGTAGTCTGTCCTAAAAGACTGTCCTTCTTCACATATATCAAACATAAGTGCCTTTCATCTTGTGTTTCCCCCTAGGGTCTTGACAGACAAGGGGAACTCAAATTCTGAGCAGGTACTGCTGCACTCCAGTGGCAAGGCAGAAGGAAAAAAGAAACTGAGGCTCAAGCCCAATTTGTGGTCCATCCCATGATCATACAAGCACTAAAGCCATCACTAGGTACTCCCAGACACCCCCAACAGAGACCACTACTGCTGTTTTCCATAATTCTCTTTGGACTCAAGACTTGTTATGTGACAAGCATCTAAGAGAAACAAAGGCAGGTAATCAAGCCCACCAACCGCATTCTACCTTTGGACCAGCCTCCAATCATTAAGAACAGTTGATGTTCAGAAATTTCTTTTAAAAGCATTCTTCACATGACAAAAAAAATACCATAAGATAGACGCTTTTGGTCATAAAACATAAGAGATGTAGGGGCGCCTGGGTGGCACAGTGGTTAAGCGTCTGCCTTCGGCTCAGGGCATGATCCCGGCGTTCTGGGATCGAGCCCCACATCAGGCTCCTCTGCTATGAGCCTGCTTCTTCCTCTCCCACTCCCCCTGCTTCTGTTCCCTCTCTCACTGGCTGTCTCTATCTCTGTTGAATAAATAAAATCTTAAAAAAAACAAAAAACAAAACAAAAAAAACATAAGAGATGTAGAGTCTCACAGAGCTGGGTTGGAATCCAAGTTCTATCACTTTCTAGCTGAGTATCCTTAAATAAATAACTTAATCTCCCTAAATTTCAGTTTCTTCATCTATAGCATGGAGATAATTACACTACTACTTCACAGGACTGTTCGTTGTATTAAACAACATAATATAGTGTTACATGTCTACCATTTGTTTTATAATACTTCAGCAGAGACAGTGTGATATTAGTTATGCAACAGTGGGTTTCAGCTTTACTTCTAGGGTCAGTCACTTGCCCTCATCAGGATACATAGATAGAGGCAGGGAGCCAGAGTTATGCTAGAAAGGGTCACATTCCAGAAGTGATGGCCACAAGTGCTTCTGTTACCTCTATCTTAGACACAGAACCATCTATACTTTGCTAATTAGCATAATATGTCAAAAGTTGGCTTTCATTGATGAAAAATTGTGGCCTGTTGACTTGCATGATAAATATTAAAAATGGGCTATAACAGGTTTAAAAATATTTTAGAGACACTCCTACCTTTGCATGAACAGGGTATAAAAATCTAAGGAATCCTGTAGTCTATTTGTACCCTTAGGGAAAGACTTCAAAATTAATACCTAAAGAGTCCTATTCCAGCCATTGCTTAAAAATTTATTTTGGTTGTCTAAATGTCTACTATAAGGCAGAAAAATCCTGTTTGTAGGAAGGATGTCACTAGAAACTACAGGGCTCCTCCCTAAAAGTAACTAATGACTTCAAAAAACTGCCCAAATCAACTTTTGAAGGAACTCTTGAATATAAAATAAAAAACTGACAATAACCAGGGGAAGACTTGAAGAAGGAAGAGGCTGCTTTGTAGTAAGAGAACACTGTGTTATTCTAAATTGCCCACCCACCACCTCCACCCCACAGATAGGCAGTGGCTGTGCAAACTGCAGCCTGCGTCCTTGATGCAGATTGCTAGTGCCAAGGGGAGCGATATGGACCTTATTCTCAAAACATAGGTTCTTAACCCATCTGGCATTTCCCCTTCAAGGACCAAAGCAAAATCTACCCTTTGTTTTGCCCAACTTAGAGTTCCCAGTGCTAGGGCAGTTCCCCAGGGAGAAGCACTCAAAAAAGGCACAGGTACTGGCTGTAGCAATCTGGGAAAAGGAAAGACACTTGGGACAAGATAAAGACCAAGAAGCCTGGAAAAGGAGCTACATGTAGAAATAAGGGCTTTTAAAAGCTCCTGTGCATGCCAGGGAATCCAGGAATGCATACACATGCCCTTTGTGGGACGCATATTCAGAAAAGGGCTGAGAAGACCCTAAGCTTTAACCTCTTTACAACTCTTAGTCTTTATTTACAACTCTTAGTTTTTATTTCCTACTTGTACAGAGCATTGAAGGAGTACCTCAACACAGAACCAATCTGCAAAGACCAGGAAAGTAGTCCTTTTTCTTTATTTTCTCTTCTTTTTATCTTTTGTTGGCAGTAGGCATTGAAGGTAACTCTGTCAAAATGCGAGCTGACCACTAATTTAACAGAACAAAGACTTTAGGAGCCATGGATGGTAAAGAATATAGATTTTACAAAAATAGTTTAGGAAAGCCCACAACAGGTAACAGCAACAAATTCTGGGAAGGGTGAAGAATCTGATTTCTAGAGCCACACTGTAATATTCAAAATATCCAGTTTTCAACAACAACAAAAAATTACCAGGAATGCAAAGATACAAGAAAGTATGATCCATCTATAGAGAAAAAAATTAACTGAAACTATTCCTTAGGAAGCCCAGGTGTTGGACTTAGTAGACAAAGACTTTAAGTGAACTAACTGTCAAATATGCTCAAAACCTAAAGGAAACCACAGACAAAGAACTAAAGGAAACAAGTAGAACAATGTCTCGATAAATACAGAATATCAATGAAGGGATAGAAGAAAATAGAAGCTGAAATGAAAACTTTACTAGTGGGGTTTAGCAACTGATTGAGGAGGCAGAAGAATCTGCAGAAGAAAGGATTAGCAGACTTAAAGGTAGATCAGTTGAGATCATGCAGTCAGAGGAAAACATAGAGAAAAGCATGAAGAAAACTGAACAGAGCCTAAGAGACTTGGGTGGCACCATCCAATGTGTGCCAATGTTTGCACAGATTCCTAGAGGAAGAGGAGAGACAGAAAGAAGCATGAAAAAATATTGGAAGAAGTATTGGCCCAAAACTTCCCAATTGGATGAAAATATGAACCTGCATATCCAACAAGCACAACAAAACCCAGTCATAATAAATCCAAATATCTCTGCACCAAGACGCAATAGTTTAATTGTCAAAAGACAAAGAAAGAGCTGTAAAGGAGCAATTTTTTAATAAAGATTGTATTTATTTATCTGAGAAAGAGAATGCACAAGCAGGGGAAGGAGCAGAGGAAGTGGGAGAAGCAGACTCCCCACTGAACAGGGAACCTGATGCAGGGCTCGATCCCAGGACACAAGGATCATGACCTGAGCCAAAGGCAGACACTTAACGGACCTAGCCACCCAGGGGCCTCAGGAGAAATTTTTTTAATACTTTTTTTAAAGAATTTTTAAGTAATCTCTACACCCAGTGTGGGATTTGAACACATGACCCCAAGATCAAGAGTTGCATGTGCTACCAACTGAGCCAGCCAGGCACCTGGGAGCAGCATTTTTTTATACTATTGAAACTTAATTAGTATTAATTCAAACTTGATTAGTATAAAGTTAAGATGTTAATTGTAATCTCCAGGGTAACCACTAAGTAAAAATAATTTAAAAACACAGAAAAAACTGAGAAGGGAATCAAAATCATACACAATAAAAAAATCAATTAATCATAAAAGAAGGTACTAATGAATTGAGGAACCAAAAAAGGTCTACCTCAACATCCAAAGGAAAAAAAAAAAACAATGGAAAAAAACGGGCAAAGGATCCAAATACACATTTTCCCAAAGAAGATATACAAATGGCCAACAAGCACATGAGAAGATGCTCAACACCATTCAACATTAGGGAAATGCAGTCAAAACCACAATCAGATACACTTCATATGCACTAGGGTGGCTATATGCCCAGAGACAGATGAATGAATAAAGATGTGGTGTATATATATATATGCACACACACACACACACACACGTGCACACACACACACACACACAATGGAATATTACTCAGCTATCGAAAAGAATGAAATCTTGCCATTTGCAACAATGTGGATGCAACTAGAAGGTATTGTGCTAAATGAAATTAGTGAGTCAGAGAAAGACAAATACCATATGATTTCATGCTTATGTGGAATTTAAGAAACAAAACAGGTGAACATAGGATAAGGGAAGAAAAAATAAAATAAGATAAAAATAGAGAGGGAGGCAAACCATAAGAAACTCTTAACTATGGAGAATAAGCTAAGGGTTGCTGGAGGGGTGGTGGGTATTAAGGAGGGCACTGGTAATGAGCACTAGGTGTTGTATGCAAGTGATGAATCACTAAATTCTACCCCTGAAACTAATAATACACTACATGTTAACTAACTTGAATTTAAATAAATTCTTGAAAGAAAAAAAAGAAAGAAAACAAAAAGAACAAGTGTTGGTAAAGATGTAGAGAAATAGGAACCCCCCTATATTGCTGGTGGGCATGTAAAATGTTGAGGTCCAGTAGAAAGCAGTTTGGTAATTCCTCAAAAGTTAAACAGAATTATCATCTGACCCCAAAATTCCACTCCTAGATATATACCCCAAAGAATGGAAAACAGGTACTCAATCAAATACATGCATAGGAATGTTCACAGAAGCACTATTCATAATAGTCAAATATAGAAATGACTCAAATGGTCATCAATGGATAAAATATGTGGTATATCTATACAGTAGAATATTACTCAGCCATAAAAACTAATGACATATTGATTCATGCTACAACATAGATGAACCTTGAAAACATTATACTAAGAAAAGAAGCCAGATACAAAACATCACATATTGTATGATTCCATTCATATGAATCTTCCAGAATAGGTATATCCATAGAGAGTGTAAGTAGATTAGTGGATTCCAGGGGCTGGAAGAGTGGGTAGGGGAGAATATGAGTGGGGTATGACTGCTTCGTGGGTGTAGGGTTCTCTTTGAGTGTGATGAAATGTTCTGGAATTAGAGAGTAGTGATGCTTACACAATATTGTAAACACAATAAATGCCACCAAATTGTACACTTTAAAATGATTAATGTTTCGTTTTATATGAACTTTACCTCAATAAACAGAATATTTTTTTAAAATTCTGCTTCTGAAATGTGATAGTGCCTTCCTCCTGTGAGCCTTCTAGGCATGTTGTGGTCAAAACCTTTTAAATGACAGATTGCTGAGACATTATCAAGCTTACAGTACAGGTTTACGAACTGTTTAGTCATTGCCATTAATGAATGTTCATTTAATAAACGTTGATGTGTATGACAAAATTTAGTCCAAGACTTGCTTTCATTGTAACCCCCTAGGGATATTGTGAAAAAGTAAATAACCCTTACCCATCTCAAATTCATACTTCTTTGCCAGCTACCATTATCTCCAAATAAATAAACATAGATAAAATCAAATTGATTAAGGCCAATTTATAATTCATGGTATGTGTTCAAAGAATGCTAATTGTTATTAAATTTCAGAATGAATTATGGCTCATTAACATACCCAAGAACAGTAGAAAGGGAGGGGCTGATTAAGAGAATCTCCAAATAAATCACATGTCTCACCAAAGTAAAATCATATGGAATACAACTTTCAGAAGACCACTACCATCACCACACACGCAGAACTATGAACACTGCCAGGAAAATGGTTGGGAAGCCATCAAATACCTTTAGGCAATAATACAAGGCTTATGCTTAATCATAAAAGCAAATTCACCAATTACCACTGCTTAAAGAATGCTCTCTTGAAACCAGATTGCATTTAAATTCCATTTAAAATAATACATCCTTACATTTGTGAAGGCTTTTCACTTTCCTAAGCATGCTCACATAGCTAATCATCTTATTCTTTCCACACTAATGTGACATGGTAGGGCAGGCATTATTCCCATTTTACAGATGAGGAAACTGAGGCACCATGCAAGGGAGTAACTTGGCCAAAGGTGCACACAGACTGAGGTCTTCTAAATCTCTGCCCAAGGCTTTTTTTCAAGTGAATTTCCAATTATATAGATTCAGGTTCAAATGTGTTCCAGGCAAGGAACAATTGTCACAATTGAGACAAAGAACCAAGCAATTAAACAAACCAAAAAAAAAAAAAAAAAAAACCCAAAACAGTGTGAAGCCACAGAGCAAAATACATGATACATTTTTCTCCATTTTTCACACTTTTCTTCATCTCCATTTGCAAAATCACCTTGCAACAACTTCGGTAGCATTCAGAGAGAACAGCCAAATAGAGATTCAAATGAGAAAATCATACCACCACCACTACACAATCACCCCACCCTACCGGAAGCCAAAGCCATTGGCCTTTACCAATGTGATGAACAGGCCACTGAATGCAAGTCCAGAGCTGCAGCAAGTCAGGCTTCCACTTTGCCCCAAGAGTCACAGCAATGGCAACTGGTATGGAGTACCTTCTATCCAAGTAAGATCACCTGCAACTCTGCTCCAGAAATCAGGCATGGAAGCTGCTGACTGGAATGGAGTTAGTAAAAAGGAAGTAACTCTTCATGGATGTTCCAACTCTTTAAGCTGAAAACAGTTCCTTCCTCCCTCCCAGCTCCTATAGTACTTGTAGCTTGTGCTACTTAAAGACTTACAAAATTGCCAAGCATCCGTGCAATACTTTCTATATTGGCTCAGTGTACAATAAAATTCAGAAGGGCACAAGAGAGAAAAAATGGCAAGCACAGTGCCTGCACTTAAAAGAGCTTCACTATCAGGGCGCCTGGGTGGCTCAGTCGTTAAGCATCTGCCTTCGGCTCAGGGTGTGATCCCGGCGTTCTGGGATCGAGCCCCACGTCAGGCTCCTCACTGGGAGCCTGCTTCTTCCTCTCCCACTCCCCCTGCTTGTGTTCCCTCTCTCATTGGCTGTCTCTCTCTCTGTCAAATGAATAAATAAAATCTTTAAAAAAAAAAGAGCTTTACTATCAAGTTGGGGAGAAAAGATACCTATATTCTTGAAACAATCAGGCCAGAGTAGAGAGCATTAGATAATAAAAGGCTAAGTTATGTAGTAAAAAAAAGAGGCAATGTAAAAGGTCAGAAAAGAGGCAGGGAGAAAAAGGAACTTTTTAAATCCTAATTAATCACCCTATGAGTTAGAAACTAATATTATTCCCACTTTACAGATGAGGAAACCAAAACTCAGAAAGGTTATGCAAAAAAAAAAAAAAAAAAAAAAGGAAGGAAAGAAAAAAAGAAAGAAGAAAAAAAAATGAAAAAAGGTTATGTAAATTGCAAAAAAAAAAAAACAGGTGGTAAGTGGTGGAGCCAGGAGTTAGGAGTTCAACAAAGATCTATGTGAATCCAAGAGGTTGGGGTAAGCAGAGAACACCTCCTGGAGGAACTAGGGCCTGAACCAGGCCTTAAAAGATGAGATGGGCTTGAAATGTGAAGGACCTTGAAAATAGGCAAAAAAACCTGATAACCATCAAAAGGCATCCTGTGGAGTCACATAAAGAAGGCAGTATGTTAGGAATATGAGTCTATGGTGATATGCAGAATGACCTAAAAGACTGAAAGACTGGAGTCAGGAAACCAGCTGTAGAGGTTACAGAACACAAGCACGCAATGCTGTAGGACGGCCTAAACCAGGATAGAAGGGGATATAGTGGAGTAGAATTAAAATATCTCAGGAAAAAAAACACACCAGGGTGAGTTGACTTTAAAAAGAGGGGCTAAAGGAGATGGATAAAAAAAGATCCCAAGAATTTGAGCCTGAAATACCCTGAGAATGCTGCTACCACGCGATGGAAATGTCATCAGGAAGGGAAGCAGGCTGAACACTTGGTTTGGAACAAACTGAGATTGAGGTGTGGACAAAATAAATCCAAGTAGAGATGCCAGGAGGCAGTTGAAGAAATAGGTCAGGAGCTCAGATGAGGTCAGACCCAGAAGAGGCAGTCTCCACATAGAACTGTTAGTTGAAATCACAAATGTTGATTAGTTACTGTGACAGGCATTGTGATTTGCCTACCAAAAAGCTATTCCTCATTTCTTCCTTGCTTACAGAATCCTAATTTTTTCCTAGAGCAGACACTCTGTTCTTAAGGGAGGCCAGGAGCTCTTGGGCTCCAGAGGGAAAAATCAGAAGGGCTGGTCTAGGCCAATGGTTCTCAACCTCCGTTGCATAGAGGAATCAACTGGAGGAACTTTGAAGACATTGATGAGTTAGGATGAAGAAAAGAGGAAACCAGGAAATACAAGAGAGATGTGGTCAAAGGGATAGAAGAAAAACCAGCATAAGTCTGGGTCACAGAAGCCAAACTATTAAAACATTTAGTAAGTTAAAGTAGTCAGTGTCAGTGGGGACAAGAAAAAAAATAGGAGTGAAGGAAAGGCTATTGAGATCTGGTGAGAAAAAATACCTGGGAACCTCTGCCATGTATTTTCCCAAGCAGACCCAAGCCCTCAGGAGGAATTATTTCTCAACAATCTAAGTTACTCACCCTCTGAAACGGAATCTCTAGCACAATCAGATGCTTAAGCTGAAATTACTATTCTTAGTCAATGCAGTATTAATGGAATCTCAATAACTCTGTCTTCAGTTTGGTTTCTGGTGATGTCATAGGCTTTGGGGACCCCCATGCCCAACAGAAACTAGTTCGAAGTCAAGAGTTATTACCATCATCCATGAAACAAGCTTAAAATATCCTTAGAGAAAGAAGATATCAAGTTTTCTCTGCAGGAAAGTGAAGAACGTTGGGTGTCAATTTCTTCAAACACAGCATAGCACCTGTCACAAATACATCGGGTGATATGAAAAGGTCAACTGCTTGCAGCCTTACTTTCCTGCTCACTAGTCGACAGGGGGTTTCCCAGGGTGGCAACACTCTCATTTAAGATATTCTGGAGCCCTAATTTCCATTTCAAATGATAGGTTATCTCTACTTTTGATTAAACAAGTAACTTTAACCCATTGACATGGACTTCTGCATGATTTTGGTGTCTGAGAATGAGGTTTCTGGGAAGGAGTCTGGGGGAAAGTCCCCTTCTTCAGTACATAAACCCTTTCTCTTCTTCCAGCTGGGAGCTTTTGCCAGTGCCCAAATAGAAAGCAATAGATCTTGTAGGTAATAAGCACCCTCTGAGAACTCCATGAGATCTATAGCCCATTCTAACCTCTAAAAATTTAGCTGAGAAATGTCAGGAGCTCCCCAAACCCAGTGAAGTTTGACCTCAGCATGCTCTCAGAATAGTATGATTGTATGAGCATGTTTAATACCACAGTCCAGTGTTTCCCATGGTTCCCTGTAGTAGGTAAAATAATGACACCCCCCTCCAAAGATATCCACATCCTAATCACCAAAATCTAGGGGATATGTTACATTGCATAGCCAAAAGGACTTTGTAGATGTGATTAAGTTAAAAATCTTGAGATGAAAAGATTACCCTGGATCATCTGGGTGGGTCCAGTGTAATCACAAGAGTCCTTGTAAGAGTGAGGCAGGAGCATCAGTCAGAAGGGGTGATGACAGTAGTGGGGAGAAGGGGAGGAAGAGGGGCTTAAAGATGCTAGCTGCTGGCTTAGAAGATGGAGGAGGAATATGGATGGCCTCTAGAAGCTAAAAAAAATAGCAAGGAGACAGATCCTCCCCTAGAGGAGGAACATGGCCCTGCCGATACCTTGATTTTAAGACTTCTGAACTATGAAACTGTAAGATAACACATTTGGGTTGTTTTAAGCCACTGAATTTATGCTAATTTGCTACAGCAACAATAGGAAACGAATACACTTGCCATCGTGACTTCTGAATAATACAGGTAAGTGGTCAGATAAATTTACAGTCTCTAGCCTTCTTTTGGAAATTCACAGGGCACATTGCCTAGTTCACTAAAGGCTCTGGTAAGTCCTATGGAAAACAAACCTATTTAAGTTTAACTCAGTGTTGAAAAAATGTTTAGCTGCAACCATCAATTATCATACTGCAGAGCAATGTTCCTTTCTCACCAGTTTGAGGTAACGCTGCTGATAACTGATTGCATGGTAACTTGACTGAAGCTGAAGATAGACGTGTTAACCAAAGAAGAGGCTAGTGTTGAGATCTAGACGGCAGTGAGTCAAAGAACAAGAAACTCTCAACACCTTGCTCAACTGGCCAAGGAAAGCTCATTCTCACACACAAATATGAGTATTTAGTCCCTACTCTCCAACCTATCTCTGGGGGGGGGCTATCACAGGACTAAAATGCAGAGCATAGGGAATAGACTATGGAACTGTAATAGTGTTGTCTGGTGACAGATGGTAGCTCCGCTCGTGGTGAGCACAGCATAGCATATAGAGATTTGAATCACTATGTTGCACACCTGAAACTAATGTAATAGTGTGTCAACTATACTCAAAAAAAATTCTTTTAAAGATAATCTGAGGAGTTCCCCTAGTTCTCATTCCTTGCTCCCCAAACAACCTTCTTCTATTATTAACCTTCCCTTTTGAGTCTGGCCTTACCAGCTGACATGCCTACTCGAGTCTGATGAACAATTCTCTGTACCCCTGGAAAATGAATAAAATGGAAATCTGGCTTTGTATCTCGATCCCTTGTGATTGAAATTTGGTTAGCATGAGTCCATCTCCATGAGATAACTGACCTCCAAGTATCTCTGACAAAACTGTCTCTGGGTCTAACTAGTAGCTGACTAAATTGCCAGATAGACGAATGTTCTTACTGACACCTCTACCCTGCCTCATTCCTCCAATTGCCACATCCTCTCAGAGGCAATTTCCTTCTCTGTAACAGCTCTGTCACCATGCCTAGGAAAAGGTCACTGAAACTGTGTTCAGTTGACTGAACAGTTGACTGCAGGAGGAGGTCAAGTAGTATTGCATAGGAGCACAAAAGAGCTACCTGGGCAGAGAAAAAGGGACCACCTGGGACAAATGTGAAGATCGTCCCTTTGGACCAACGCAATGAGTATAAATGACGCTACCACATCCATTACCCATACCGATAGAGGAAGGAGGTCAGAGCAGAGATAACAAATAGTACCATGTGCCAGTTGTTATCACTTGGTTGAAGCCAGGTGGAATGAGGAGTTAAGGTTTTACAGACAGTTATTGTCTTCCCAATGCTTCATTTGTAGGACTTTTCCCTTCCCTTCCTCTATCTACCTGGTAACAGTGGGAATTCCATATTCCTGCAATGTGACTTGCTGCCCTCTGTCCATGGTTTTGTAAATCCCTCTTTTATGAGTTACATTTGGTTACCAAAAGTTGATCCCCAGGAGACTGAGTCCAGGACTGGACACCTAACCCAAACCGAGCTGATAAATTCCCTCCAACAGAATTTATTTAGTTAAGAGAGCGATCAGTTTCACTCTCTGGATGGTCAGTTTCATCACATGTGAAACTTGGGTGGTATTAGACACCATATTTTCCTCCATATGGTCTAGAAAAAGAAAGCTGACCTAATGGAAGAAAGAAGAATGAAACACAGATACAAAGAGGTACAGGAACAAGTGGTAGAGAATCGAGGTAGGACTTATCCCAGGGTCCCAGTTCATCTCCAAAGATCACTTACATTCAGGAACCTGGGTTTTGTGAGACACCCCTGAACCCATACGGGAAAAAAAAAACAAAACTTGTTTTTGTTTAATCTGTAAAATCCCCTGCTTTTTATCTCAGGAGCTTTGTTGCCCTTTCCCAGTCTCTAGAATGGCCCAGGACCACCCTAGTCCAACCCAACATGTTACAGTAACTTTGGGCCTTGAATAAAAAGGGTCAGGATCTCAGTCTCAAAGACTAGTTCTGATACTCCTTATGTAAATTCCCCTCATTCCCTCCTGACAGCTGTCGGTGTCCTGTCTCTGGGCGTATACTGCTTTATATTTTTGTAACTAAAGGGCCATTTTTGGGGGCGCCCGAGTGGCTCAGTCGTTAAACGTCTGCCTTCGGCTCAGGGCATGATCCCAGCGTTCGGGGATCGAGCCCCGCATCTGGCTTCTCGGCTGGGAGCCTGTTTCTTCCTCTCCCACTCCCCCTGCTTGTGTTCTCTCTCGCGCTGGCTGTCTCTCTCTGTCAAATAAATAAATAAAATCTTTTTAAAAAATAATAAAGGGCCGGGGCGCCTGGGTGGCACAGAGGTTAAGTGTCTGCCTTTGGCTCAGGGCGTGATCCCGGCGTTCTGGGATCAAGCCCCACATCAGGCTCCTCCGTTATGAGCCTGCTTCTTCCTCTCACACTCCCCCTGCTGTGTTCCCTCTCTCGCTGGCTGTCTCTATCTCTGTCAAATAAATAAATAAATAAAATCTTTGAAAAAAAAATTAATAAAGGGCCATTTTCACGACTTGCCCAGAAGAAAGGAAGAAAGCCTCAAAGGAAAT
The DNA here is from genome assembly GCF_024610735.1 of Ursus americanus. Taxonomy (NCBI): domain Eukaryota; kingdom Metazoa; phylum Chordata; class Mammalia; order Carnivora; family Ursidae; genus Ursus; species Ursus americanus. Next base: position 25,398,955 of record NC_142164.1, read on the forward strand.
CAATGTCTTCACTAAAAACTGCCCGTAACCCGCAAATAGTAGCTTCCCTGCTTAAGAGATAAGTGGAGTTCCTCTTCACTGGGACCCACAGCACAGATTTGCCATCCCTGGTTAGAGAATGGAAAGACAGTGGCACCTAGAAGGGAGGAAGGCAGAGTAGTTCAAGTCGATGGGAGTACAAACGAGTCTAGAAGCAGCAAATCCACACCACAATTTAGCTTATCACTAACCTAGGGCAGTCAAGAGGGGTTATTATTGCTAGGGATTTATCCCTAGCAAGCTGAGAGCCACACAGATGAATACACGCTCCTTGAAGGAGCACCAGAAGGGAGCCCACAGACCCGGCCGCAAGAGGTCAGGGAAGCTTTCTGCCTGCTTATTATCAACCTGGCAACAAGGGCTTCATTCCCACCAGATCTATTTATTGAGGTTGAGCCAGAACAGTGGTTCTCAACGTGTGGTCCCCAGACCTGCGGCAGCATCACCATCACCTGGGAACTTGTAGAAAGGCAAATTTTCAGACACCTCCCCAGACTTGCTGAATCAGAAACTCTGGGGGTGGGGACCAGCCATCTGTGCCTTAATCACCTCCAGGTGATCCCGATACAGGCTCAAATGTGATTACCACTGGCCTAGATCTATTTTAATCAACAAGCTCTGTGCTTTGTGCTGGGGTGGGGTTGCCGGATAAAACGCAGAACGCCACGTTGAATTTGAGTTTCCGGTAAACAACGCTAATTTTAATATAAGTATGTCCAAAATATTGCATGTGATATATTATTCATTTTTTATGTATTTGTAAAAGCATTTGTTGTATATCTGGAATTCAAATTAACTAGGCAAAAAAGAAAAAATTAACTGGGAATCCCTTATTTTTATTTGCTAAATCTGGCGACTCTGGGTGGGGGTGGAGACCCCAGAGAGGATGATGGCCGCACAATCTTAGCACTTAAGGGGGACCGAATTTGCCATCCCATACCATGCCTCTTTGACATAAGGATTCTTTTAGGCTAATTATTTTCAAGAAATACAGATGCAGGGAAAGCTCTGAAAATTGAGAAGTTCCCCTTTTGTAAGAGACATTTACATTTATAAGAGAAATCTCCATTTGTAAGGGTGTCTCCCTCAATACAGGGAAGAGAAGGAGGACTCTAAATCTCTAAAAATATATCAGTGGAGGGGCAAGGACGCAGACCTGCATAACAACCATACTCTGGTTTACTACCCTTTTCCTGAGAGCCTCCCATTAACTGGCTCCTCCCACTCCCAACAGCTTTTGTCTTTTGCCAGAGATGATATTTAAGGTGCTGGCTTGAGCCATTGCTGGGAGATAGGCAGTTTTCCTGGGTCTCTCCCACGTATACAGAAAGTATACATGCTGTTAAACATGTTTGTTTTCTCCTGTTAATCTTTTTATTACAGGGGATCTCAGCCAAGAATCTAGAAGGGTAAAGGGAAAATTTTTCCCGATCATTCGGGTGTGCAAAGCTTTGACCTAGAGAACAATCAAAAAGAGCATGTACTTGAGAGTGTAAAACTTAGATCTCAGGGGAATTCTAAGCAAGGGCAGAGCCCTGGGGGTGGGGTGGGGGGGCCTGTAGGGTAAATCAGAAAAGAGTGTAGGAATCGTATTTGAGTTCACAGTTTAGACTCCAGGGGTCCTAGCTGCTGCAGTTTCTGGCAATGAGATTTGGTTGTTTTGCTTTCTTCTCTCTGACCAAACCCCTGCCTTGTAGCCATAAGTCACATTTGTGTGAATTAGAAAGAGGAGCTCTTTCCTTGGGTCACCTGGGTGGGTGCAGAACTTGGAGCATGGATCCCGGGCTGGAATTCAGCCCCCACTGGCCCTCTCAGCTAGGCACAAGCTATACAATGCTTTGTGGCAGCTCTGAGCCTACTGCCTCGTGACAGGTCTGCCTATCTGTGGGCTCACTTGGGCCCCTTCCAATTGCTTACACTTGTCTGCTTTGTTTCAGGGTCCTGGCCATCAATGAGGGGGGCCCCTACCCCCCACCACCCCAGGCTCGGTTTTCTAAAGCCATGTTTGTCAAAAGCATCCGTGTGCAAATTCCTTTGTTCATAATGGTGGCATTCAAGTTGAATTGTGCATGAAATTGTCTTGCTAAAAAAGCAGCTTTCTCCATATAAAAGGGGGCAAGAGAAATGGAAGGATCTGATTAGTTAATAAGAATTCTGAGTAGTCAAATTCCATATTAGCATAAAACAATTTCTTGTTCAGAGCACGTGCAGCTCCAGAGTAAAAGAATTCTTTTCTTCCTTTTTTGTTAAAGCGTTTTGTTCTAAAATAGTATAATCACAATAAGACACTCCAAAGTGTGAATTATAGTATATTAAGTCATGACTAATTGCATTGATTTGCATTCTGGGTTTTTTAACATCTGTGTGGTAATTATCCTAATCCAATTTGTTATGCAGAATACAATCAATGTTATGTATGTTAGTGTTTAGAGCCCCTGACACAATTTCCTGTAATAAAACAGAATGAAATACAAAGGTAGCGCAGGTGGAAAGACAGACACATCTTTTATAGATATCGAGCTCCCTTTCTTGATCTCCCAAATTAGCTGGGGCTGGGGGCCAGTGGATCAAGCAAATTTAATTAGCATTTTAAAAGGAGGCCCAAGAAAAGAGAGAAAGAAAGAGCACGCGCAAGCGTGCTGAGCTCCTGAGAAAGAGCGAGAGCAGCCTGTATTAAACCTTCAGGAAGACTTTTTTCTAACAGGCTGTGGCTTTCAGAAGCTGCCAGAAATAATGTCCTGACCTCACCTGATAATGAGGCAATGGGACCGTGTTCTGCTGACACAGTGCTATTTCAGTAAGGGTTGCATCTTACCTGAGGGTCCGGGTTTAGCTTTAAACCTTTCATTTTTCTATCCTTTTAGGAAAAAGATAGGACTCTGCCTAATATCTCCCAGAAAGTCCTAGGAATCTGGGGCATAGACAAAGTATCTGAGCCGCTTTTAGGCACAGGCAAAGAAAGCCGCTCTGTGTAATTTGTAGGGATGCTAGACAGCCTTACCCCCCCAACACCTACACACACACACACATGCACCTTTGCTGCCCTCCCACCCCACCCCCCACCGCCCGATATCTGAATCTCCTACTTTGGGGACATCCAGTCCTTTAACTTCTGGATTTGTCCCCTTTTAAAAAACACCAGTCTGCCTTATCAAAAATATAAACCTGAGAAAGTGGTACCTCAACAGCCTCTTTCAGAAGGAAGAAAGTAGAGAGAAGGGTACGAGGGATCTGAGGGGCAGCAGAAGCCCAGGCTCCATCGGTGGAGCATGCTACTTTTGATCTCGGGGTTGTAAGTTCAAGTCCCACTTTGGGGGTAGAGTTTACTTAAATTTTACGGGTGCCCAGCTGGCTCAGTCAGAGCATGTGACTCTCGATCCCAGGGTCGTGAGTTCAAGCGCCACGCTGGGCATGCAGCCTGACGTGGGAAACAACAGTAAAAGCAAAATTAAATTTCCTTACTACTTACCGCCCATCCACAAGTCCTTGAAACAAGCAGAGTGTGACCTTCCTGTAGGAGCTCAGCTGCCTTGAGGTTAACACTTTGCTAAGGGCAAAAGGCAATCTTACTTAGCTCTATCCCCAGGATCCTAAAAGTCTACTTTAACATATAAAAATTCCTTTGGAAACTTCCTTTATCTCTACCCTTCCCCCCCCCAAGATATATGTTGGCAGTCATCCCCCAAGCATAGGACCCACCGATACACATCTGAAAGGTCTCATGACTAAGGTTTTATAAGATAGTAATAAATGACCTTTTCCTAACAAGGCCCCCTCAAGGTCCTGGGAACCTTGCTTCCAAAATTCCTTAGAGACTAACCCCCTCCCTACCTGCAAGTATATAACGGGCCACTCCTCATGACCCCAGCGCACCTCTTTCTGCCCGCGCGTCCTGTCCCAGTGCTTCAATAAAACCACCTTTTTACACCAAAGACGTCTCAAGAATTCTTTCTTGGCTGTCAGCTTCAAACCCTAACATCTTTCCTACATCAGAGACTACTTAAAAAATTTGTAAGTTTAAAAAAAAAAGCCTGACAAGCCAAGGTGGCAGATATTACAAACAATATTCATGTACTTCGCCATTTTGCTAAGTACACCAGTCCTGGCACTCTCCAGGGGTGCAAGGAACCCATGTCTATGAAAAAAGCGAGCAAAGTGGATATTGGATCCTCTCCACCACCAACCCGCTCTCATTCCCTTTCTCCCTCTTGGTCAATCCTACCGTAAACCTGTGGGTCCCTGAGCTGGCTGGTAATGAGCATCAGCAGGAGAGCTGGTTAAATATGTGCTCATCAATTCCGATTTAGTAGGTATGGGATAGGGCCCAGGCGCAGGTGTGCTCCAAGCCGCTCCCCAGGAAATGGCGGCACATAGCTCCACTGGGCAACCACTGGCGTCAGCTCGGGTTCCTGTCAGCTGGGCCTGTCTCAGCAAATGGAGGGTAGTGGTGCAGCAAATGGCAGGCATGATGGGCAAAACCGGGCCCCAGCCAATTAAGTCTAAAACAGACTCCCTCTTCCCTGAAATTTAGGCTCTTCTAAGCCCTCATTTCAACTAGGCCCTGACCTTGGCCTCTTTAGCAAAGAATCCTGCTAAGTCACTTTAGCAAAAATCCCCCTTCACCAAAGATATCTGATCCCATTTGATAGCTGATCAAGTTCCCCATCCCCCCAGCCCTGATTTTTTTTAAGATTTTATTTACTAGAGAGAGAGAGAGAGAACAAGTTTCAGGGAGCAGTAGAGGGAGAAGCAGACTCCCTGCTGAGTGGGGAGCCCAGGCTCCTTGTGGTCTTCGATCCCAGGCAGCTCCTTAACCACTGAACCACCCAGGTGTCCCCCAGCCCCGATTCCTAAATCCTTGGCTTGCCTTTAGCAAAAATCCTGTTATGCCAGTTTAGCAAGAATTCCCTCACCCTTGATGTCTGTCTTAGTCAGCTTGGGCTGCTATAACAACTACCATAGATGGAGGGTTTCAACAACACTCATTTCCTACAGTTCTGGAGGCTGGCACATCCAAGATCAAGAAGTTGGCAGGTTCAGTCCCTGCTGAAAATCCTCACCCCAGCTGGCTGCTAGCCACCTGCCCACTGCATCTTCATATAGGAGAGAAGGGGAGGGAGAGAATGCTGGGCTCTCATCCTCCTTTTATAGGAACACTAATCCCATCATGGGGGCTCACCCTCATGACCTTATCTAAATACTCACCTTTCAAAAGCCTCATTTGCAAATACCAACATATGAATGGGGGAGCAGACACAAACATTCACTCCAAAACAACATCTAATCAAATTCCTCTAAGTAACTTTGCATCCACTGACCCCTTCACTCTGCTCATTGGCTAATAATCCCCACTTGTCCTTGTTATGTTAGAAGTTGAGTTCAGTCTCTGTCATTCTCTCCCCTATTGCAATAGTCTTGAAGAAAGTCTTCTTTACCATTTTAACAGGTGTCTGAATAATTTTTCTTTAACAGGCCCTTAAGGGAAAAAACTGCCTCCACCAGACACCAGGGCTCCATTTAGCCAACTACTCTCTAGTTAGTCAAGACCTGCTTCAGCCCATTAAACAGGACCCCAGTGGCTCCAAGCAGATGCCTAATACATAAGCAGAAAGGACTCTGCTAAGGATTGGCAGTTCTTGATGGGAATTTGTTGGCAGTACCTATAAACAAAGGTGTGAAATTCCCACCATTCAAACAAGCATTTACTGAGCATTTACTCTAGGTCTTGCCCTATGCTGGGAACTGGGGAATAAGACTAGGCCCCTTTGCTCTCAAAGCTCATACAAAAGCAGGGAAGGCAGACAGGTAAACAGACAATTACAACACACTTGAAGGCTGTGACCAGCTTATTGTAACCATTTGCTGGAAGGTAAGGAGCCAGCAATTGCAATTAATTGCTACGAAGTCTTCCTTGGATCACATTTCTGAGGCGATCCCTTCACCTTGTTGACCTCGGCAGAGCTGATCCTGCCTCCTGCTTGTCCAACAATATCCCAGAGCAAATCTTTTTTCCAAGAGTTGCCTTCTAACCCCCAGCACAATGACCATTTCATGGTTAACCTCTGCCTACAAGATAAAGCCCAAGCTTGTTAACCTGCCATTTCAAGCACTCTGTGGTCTTCAAAGGATGGCTTTATCCCCATGAGCACTGCCAGCCAGCAAGGCATGCTGGACATTATCTTGTAAAGTTAGAAGACAGGGTAGTACGGAACATCCCCTTGATTCCTGCGTCCACACTGTCATCACTGGACCTTGGCCAGTGGCAAAAAATAATAATGCTGTAGGGACTTTCTGACTCCAAAAAAACCAAGAGGGACTGAGCTCAGAAGGGGGGGAACAGAAGAACCCATGTAAGGCAGAAGAGAGCCCATGAAGCACATCATGCCAGCTATGATGCCTGCCCTTCCAGGAAACCAAACTACTCTGTCCTCTCCCAGAGGCCAAACCAAAGGGACAGCAGGATGAGCTACTAGAAGCTTTGAGAAGCAGAGGGGTAGCCAGATATGTGGGATTTCAGTCAGGTGCCACTGAAACACAACCTTGCAAAGAAACCTTGAGGCTTCTCGCAGTCTCCATCTTCTCACCATTAAAATGGAAATGATACTGCCATCCCTCCCTCCTCAGAGACAACAGGAGAGACCAAAGGCTTGACAATGATCTGTAAACTGTAGGCGGCCATTCTGGTATGAGGGCTCATTATTACTATTCTGATGGGCCCTGCAGGGCATGTTGAAAAGGTTTTATAGCAATACACATGAGGGCAACAGGTTGCTTCCAGGAATAGAACAAGGAGAGAGGACAACACTGACTCAGACGTGAGCTCTCCAAGTCACCTCTCACCCAGGACCTGGTACTTGGTGGGATAAAAAGCCTCTGCCACCACCTTCCTCCACCCCTATCAATATGGCAGCAAAGCACCTGCTGTATTGATCGCAGATGCCAAGACCTAACCACACATAATCACTCAATGGCCTCCCCTTTTTTTTTTAAAAGCTTATCAGGATTATTCTTGAAATCCTGGTCCTGGCATGCCCTGAGAAATATCCATTTATGGGAAGCAATGGTGCTGATAAAGAGTCTTTGCAAACCTCCCATCCTTCCTGAATCTGAACCTACAGAAAGGACCACAGGCTAAAGAGAGGGCTAAGTGAAGTGTGTCTGGCATGTCTGCAACTTTTCAACAAACTACTCCCCACCCATCAAAATGTCCCTGCCCACACTCATCTCAGGCCCCTGGAGGGAGAATGGGCAACGCTGTCCCGCTAATGTGACATATGGGCCAACAAGTAAACGGCACATGGACTCTGAAGGGGAGGAGGCATCACAGACTCCCTGCAAGTTCCAGAGGGAAATTTATTTTAGGGGTGGCAGGGCATAGAGCCTTGCCAATTTCCCTACAGATAACCATCTGCTAGCAAGGAGGACCCTACTTTGTTAGGCCTCTGAAAACCCACAAAAATCTCCTTTGGTAATCACTGTCAATCACTTGGCAGCTGGCCCCAGCCCTGGGGAATTTTGTGGGAATGCCTATAAATCAGTGGAGCAGAGAACTGCTACAGAGTTCTATGGCTCTTGTTTGGAAGCTCCTTTATTTATTTGTTTCTCCTCCGGTAAACAACGTATCAGACTAATACGGTAAGGGCCAAGGTCTGGACACAGAAGTAGCAAGGGGCTAAATGCCAAATACCCCCTTGGCATCTTTTCTTTCGCTGCCATGGCTTAGCCCTTCCAGAAGGGGTCTGCAGGCCTAACACTAAGCCCTGAGCAGAGTCCGTGGCTCTTTGAAAGTCAAACCATCAGTAGGAGCCCGAGGTCTGGTGGGACTAGGGGAGGCTGGGGTGGGTGGTGGCTAGTAGAAGAGGCTTAGGTCAGAGTTTAAAGCCAGGTTTAGAAAGGGCTGAAAATGCTATCCAGTTCACCAATCAAGCTAAAAAGGGGAACGGACAGAAAACTGGAGACAAAGATAAATGGAGACCAACCCAGGAACACAGGGAGATATACTCATATTGTCCTCTGAGACAGCCATACCATCTCAATGGCTTTTAACCCAGTAAATGCACAGAATCTAACCCAGTGCTATACAATGTAACACTGTGTGAGGATGGAAATGTTCTATAAATGCACCATCCCATATGGTAGCCACTAGCCACACGTGGCTATTAAGCCCTTGAAATGAGGCTGGTATGACTGAGAAACTTAATTTTTAATTTTATTTAATTTTAATGCATTTAAATTTAAATAGCCACAAGTGGGATTTCGGTCAGGATTTCAGCTAGTGGCTACCATATGGACCAGCACAGGCCTTAGAGTTACCACATTCTCTGGGTTCAAATCCTACCTCTGCCTCTTGTTGGCTGGGAGACTTTGGAAAATTACTTAACCTCTCTGGCTCAGTTTATTAATCTGTGAAATGGGAATATTAAGGGTTCTCACAGAACTGTTGTGAGGATTATATGAGTGAATGTGTGGAAAGTGATTAGAGAGTGTCTACTGTATAAAAAGGGCTATAATTTTTTTCCGGTTGGAGACACTCCATAGAACACAGTCCCGCAGCCACTGTGAGAGCGGATGGAGAGAGACCCTTTACTGCTACAGAGCTAGCAAGTGGAAGTCTTACACTCTTCCTAAACCAGACTTTACAAGAGCTGCAATTCAAATCGTTGCCCTCCTCGTGAAATGCCGAGAGCAGTGAGTATGCAGTAAGGTGCAAGGGGTGGTGCTCAACCCTAGTCACCGTCTGGATCTAGTTGCTCATCACAGACACACAGAACACTCCTTGTTGTTCCAAGCACATCCAGTTACGGATATGTGAGAATTCTGGCAGATGTTACCATCCTTAGCAGTGGGAAAGACAGGGAGGTGTAGCCATGGAGACCTGAATTTGAATCTCAGCCTAGCTATTAACTTCCAGGGAGAGATTAGGTCAAGAACTTATTTACCTTCTGCGAGCCTCAGTTTCTCCATCTATAAAATGGGGGTATACTAATTCCTATCTTCAAAGATTGGTGTGATGATTGAAGAAAATAATATAAACAAAGCACTAGATTAGCCACAACATAGATCTGCTTGATTTGACTAGCACAGTGCCTCGTAGCTGCTATTTTTATCCATACCTATATGTTGAATGAGAACCAATCCAAAGTAAATACGTAAGTGAAGTTATTTCACAATCCATCATCAACAACTCTCTGAGCTCAGCTGGAAATAAGGAAGTCTACTTCCTACTGCCCAGAGAAGTGGACATCAATTGTAAAGCCTGGGCTAAAATCCAGTCCTACTGCCTCCTAGCCCCAGGCCAGGCAGCACCACAGAGTCGCTTCAAAGGGCCTGCTGACTGCTGATTTCTGATGGGGTTATAGAGTGTTTTTTTAATCAATCACTCTCAATGTAGGAAACAGAAGTATAAGTTAATTCATTAGAAGCACTCACACATAACTGGATACATTTACATATTAAGCAGGCAACTGAGACTCTAATCTTTCTATTTTATGTACAGCTGTAATCATTACTCAGCATCAGAATGCTTGTTAAATACCCAGGGTACTAGAGAGAACTCTCAAACCTTTGCTAAGTACAGGTGACGATTTGAAAGTGCTCCCATTCACAAGCTGGATGCAATCTCCCCTCAGCATCCCTTGCACCCTGGTGACCACATGTGCAGGTGCCCCTCGAGCTCATTCAAATCACCTTAAACAAAGACAGAGAGATATGACTACAGGTCTCTTGGATCCCTGACATTTAGTGTGTCTGATTGGGTAACTATTACATACAGGGAGCGGGTCCCTGTTGCTTTGTGCATTGTGTTGTGGGTTTGGAAGTGAAGCGGAGAAGAGAGACAGGAAATTTCGGAGCTCTGAGCAGCACAGGGACTATTTGAGAGTCCAGCGCCATCTGCAGTTGTCAGTAGCGTAGCTTAGCAGAGCAGAGGAAGGCACAGTGAATGCCTCAGAGAAATTTGCCCTTCTTTGAACACTAATTTGCCTCAGACCAACTCTAAATTCAGCCTCTCTACTTGAAAAATAACTCCAATTCAAAATTCAATAAATACCAAACGAGACAAAGATATTATAAGAAAACTACAGCCCAATATCCCTCATGAACCTAGACAAAAAAAAAAAAATCCACAACAAAATATCAGCAAATCGAATTTAGCAACACATACAAAGGATAATACCTCATGACTAAGTAAGGTTTATCTCAGGAATGCAAGAGTAGTTAAACATTTGAAAATCAGTCAGTGTAATCTATCATATCAAGAGGATGAAAAATAAAAACCATACAGCTATATCAATTTGTGCAGAAAAGGCATTTGACAAAATGCAGGTCCACTCATGATAAAAACTTTCAGGAAACCATAAACAGAAAGGAACATCCTCAACCTGATAAATGGCATCTACAAAAACCCTACACCTAACAACACACTTAATGGTAAAAGACTGAACACTTTCCTCCTAATATCAGAAACAGGACAAAGATATCTGCTCTTGCCACTTCCATTCAACATTGCATTGGAAGTTCTAGCTAGGGCAAGAGTAAAGAAATAAAAGACACAAAGATTGAAAAGGAAAAATTAAGACCATATTTATTTACAGACATCATGATCATCTACCTAGAGAATCCCACAGAGTGTACCAAAAACTTGCTAGAACACATAAAACTATAGCAATATTATGGGACACAAGGTCAATATACAAAAATCAATTGTGTATCAGTTGAAAAGATTTATTTATTTGAGAGAGAGAGCATGGGAGTGGAGGGAGGGGCAGAGGGAAAGGGAGAGAGAATCTCCAGCAGATTCCCTGCTGAGTGCAGAGCCCAACACTGGGCTTGATCTCAGGACCCAAAGATCATGACCTGAGTCAAAATCAAGAGTCGGACACAACCAACAGAACCACCCAGGCACCCTGAAAATAGAAATTTAACTAACAGGATAATTTACAACAGCATAATAAAAACGAAATACTTAGGGATAATTCTAACAAAATATGTGCAAGATTTGTATCCTGAAAACTATAAAACACGGATGAAATAAATTAAAAGAGACCTAAATAAATGGAGAGGCATAGCGCGTTTGTGGATCAGAAGACTCAATAGAGTTAAGAAGTCCATTTTCCCCAAATTAGCCTATAGATACAACACAATTCAATCAAAATCCCAGCAGGCTTCTTTGTAGGAATTGACAAGCTGATTCTAAAATTTTTACAGAAAAGCAAAAGATATAAAAGATCTTTGTATTTTAAAAGAACAAATTTGGAGGACCTACACTATCTGATTTTAAGACTATGAATCTACAGTAAACAAAGCAGTATGGTATTGGCATAAGGCTGCCTATATAGATCAACAGAATGGAATGAAAATCTACAGCTAATCCCACACATGTACGGTCAGTTGATTTTTGACAAAAAGGCAAAGACAATAGAGATAGGATCATCTTTTTTTTTTTTTAAGATTTTGTTTATTTATTTGACAGAGAGAGAAAGCACAAGCAGGGGGAGCAGCAGAGAGAGAGAGAAGCAGGCTCTCCACTGAGCAGGGAGCCCGATGCAGGGCTCGATCCCAGGACCCTGGGATCATGACCTGAGCCAAAAGCTGATGCTTAACCGACTGAACCACCCAGGTGCCCCAGGATTGTCTTTTCAACAAATGGTAGTGGAACAATTTGACATCTGTATTAAAAAAACAAAAAAACAAAAAAACAAAAAAACAAAAAAACAAAACTTTGACCCTTACCTTATATCATATATATAAATTAACTCAAAATGGATCATAGACATAAATGTAAAAGCTGAAATATGAAACTCCTAGAATAAAAACTCTTTGTGACCTCTGGTTAGGCAAAGATTTCTTAGATATGACCAAAGATATATATACACTATGGAATATTACTCAGCTGTCAAAAAGAATGAAATTTTTGCCATTCACAATGCCTTGGATAGAGCTACAGTGTATTATGCTAAGCAAAATAAGTCAGTCAGAGAAAGACAAATACCATATGCTTTCACTCATATGTAGAATTTAAGAAATAATACAGATGAACATACGGGAGGGAGGAAAAAGAGAGGGGGAAACAAACCATAAGAGACTCTTAAAGATAGAGAACAAACTGAGGGTCTTGATGGAGGGAAGTGGGTGGGTGATGGACTAGATGTGTGGTGGGTATTAAGGAAGGCAATTTTCATGTTGAGCACTGGGTGTTGTATGTAAATGATGAATCACTGAATTCTACTCCTGAAATTAATATTGCACTGTATGTTATCTAACTAGAATTTATTTTTTAAAAAGATTTTGTCAGGGAGAGAGAGAGAGAGCACAAGCAGGGGGAGTGACAGGCAGAAAGAGAAGCAGGATCTCTGCTGAGCAGGGAGCCCAATGTGGGACTCTATCCCAGGACCCTGGGATCATGACCTGAGCTGAAGGCAGACACTTAACCAACTGAGCCGCCCAGGTTCCCCTAACTAACTAGAAGTTAAATAAAATTTGAAGGAAAAAAAATGACCAAAGAAAGAAAGAACAGGGGCGCCTGGGTGGCTCAGTCGTTAAGCATCTGCCTTCGGCCCAGGGCGTGATCCCAGAGTCCTGGGATCGAGTCCCACATCAGGCTCCTCTGCTGGGAGCCTGCTTCTTCCTCTCCCACTCCCCCTGCTTGTGTTCCTTCTCTCGCTGGCTGCCTAATATATAAAATCTTTAAAAAAAAAAAAAGAAAGAAAGAAAGAACAATAGATGAAAAAATCAACAGATTGAGCTTCATCAAAATTACAAACTTCTGCTCTTTGAAAAACAAGGTTAGGGGCCCCTGGGTGGCTGTTCGTTGAGCATCCAACTCTTGGTTTTGGCTCAGGTCATGATCTCAGGGTGGTGGGATCAAGCCCTGCATCAGGCTCTGTGCTCAGTGGAGAGTCTGCTTGGAATTCTCTCTCTCTCTCTCTCTCTCTCTCTCTCTCTCCCTCTGCCCCTCCCTCCACCCACCCACCTGCCTGCTCTCTCTCTCTCAAATAAATAAATAAATCTTTTTTTTTAAAAGAAAGGGTTAGAAAATGAAAACGTAAGCCGCAGACTGGGAGGAAATATTTGCAAAACATGTATCTGATAAAGGCCATGTATCCAGACTATGTAACTATATAAGTAAAAACTCAATCATAAGAAAACAAACAACTCAACTAAAAATTGGGCAAAATATTTGCATAACCACCTAATCAAAGAAGAGATCTAGGTGGCAAACGAGCACTCTGGAGGGGGGCAAACTGTGTGACCCCAAATACATCACTTTGTCATGTGGATTATTTTGATCTGAAGACAATCAAGACCTAGCAGATTGAAGAAAAACTTTTCCTTCTCCCTTTACTATCTAAACGAATTTAGATATGGGCCTGGCTCAGACAGAGAGAAAGCGCTATTACCAGAGATAATTTTTATCTGAATGACCTGTCTGTATGGCAGGACAAACATTCAATAACCAGACATCTGCTCTTCTTGTTGTCCTGGGAATTACCCTCCTCCCCTTTGAAGCCCCAGGTTCCTATCCCATCTCTTAGCTCAAGATGGCACATAAGCCTCAACTGCCTGTCTTTGAGCCTCTCGTGTCTTTGTCAGGCTCCTGTACATGTGAAATTAAATTTGTTTTTCTCCTGTTAATCTGTCTTATGTCAATTTAATTATTAGACCAGCCAAAGAATTTTAAAAGGTGGAAGGAAAATATCTCCTCCCCAATAACATGAAAGGACACTCAACATTATTAGTCATTAGGAAAATGCAAAGTCAAACCATAAATACACATCTATCAGAATCCTAAAATTTTAAAATACTGACCTTATGCAAGCATTAGCAAGGCTGCAGAGCAACTAGAACTTTTATGCATTGCTGGTGGGAATTCAAAATGGTACAGCCATGTTGGAAACAGTTTGGCAGATTCTTTTTTTATAAAGTTAGGTATACACTTACTCTATGAGCCAGCAACCCAACTCATAGGTATTCACCCAAGAGAAATTAAGATATATGTTCATGCAAAAACTGTATGTAAATATTCATAGCAGCTTTATTATCAAAGCTGGAAACAACCCAAGTGTCTATCAACTGGTGAATGTACAAACAAATTATAGTACAGCCATACAGTGGACTATTATGTGGCAATTAAAAAGGGATGAACTAAAACATAGATGAATCTCAAAAGCATTATGCTAAATAAAAGAAGTCAAACCCAAGAGTCTATATATTTTATGATTCCATTTATATAACCTTCAGGAAAAGTCAAAACTGTGGGAATAGAAAATAGATCAGTGGTTGTCAGAGGCTGGATATGGGGGGAAAGACTGGCTGCAGAGGAGCACAAAGAACTTTTTGGGATAATGAAAATATCCCATATCTTGATTGTGTTTGTGGTGACACAACAATATACATTTGTTGAAATTTATTGATCTGTTTACTTGAAAAAGGAGAATTTTACAGTATGAAAATTATATCTCAATAAACCTGCCTTTAAAAAATACTAGTGAGCCTGTGGTAGAGAAGGGATCCACCAGGCTTGCTTCCTTAGCTCTCTAACTGAATCAAATGAGAGCTCGTCCACTCAACACACAGCAAACCAATAAAGACAAACATGGAGATTTTGCGGTGAAGAAAGATAGGTGATTCATCAGTGAGGCATCACCCAGGAGAACAGAGAGCTAATGCTTAAAAGTCCTGAGCTTCCCAGCGGCTTGCAAATGAGGGTTTTTAAGGGCAAAATTTGGGGCAGGGGTCTTCTGAGAAGATGGATGCAGTTGATTGGAGGCCCGTGAGGTCCTGCTAGCAGGTGCTCTGCTGCCACTTCGTAAGACTTGGAATCTGAAAAATATCTTTAATTTCTATGTTAGAGATTTCATTAGGTACATCTGGTGATTATAGCTCTATAATCTCTATAGTGCTGATTAACAACTTGTCCTACAGGTTCCTTTGAATGATCAACAAGCATTCCTATTTCTTGAGCCTAGGCCTGTGTGTTCCTTGGGCAGTCCAGCTGTGCCTGGAGGTGACATGTTCATTTTTCCATCTGAGCTGGTAAGATGGAGGCCGACCTTAGCTTGTCTTCTGCTCTGAAGGGTATGCGTGCTTAGGGGGAGTGTCTTGCATTCAGGAAGGGCCTCCCTCATTGCCCTGCTTGCCAAAATGCCAACCTTGGCAATTTGGTAGCAGTTGGGCAAACACGGTTGAGGGAAGAACAGGGGAAGGGAGGAGAGTTAGCATTGCACATTAGTTTAGGCCACAGGTTTGGGTTTGGTTTATGTGTGTGTGATTTTTAAATTTTAATTGCAGTATAGTTAACATACAGTGTTACATTACTTTTAAGGCACAGGTTTTGACATCAGACCAAGGTGAGTTCAAATCCTAGCTTTGCAATATCCAAGTTGCACAACCTTGGCTAACCCACTTCATGCTCTGAGCTTCAGTCCCCCCCATTTCTAAGACCGGAGCGCTAATACTCAGTTATTTCCGGGCCTACCTGCGAAGCTCGCATACACAAACACGAGTGAAAGTGCCTGGCACACATGTATAACACGGTGATGAGAGATAACGTAGAAAGTAATGTGTCTGAAAGTGCTTGATAGAGGATAATCATTCTTATTCCTAATCAAAAGATCTTGTGGGGTAGTAGAAGGAGAGCAGCCTGGCTGGTAGGAAAGATGCGTGGGAGGCATTGGTGCCTCCCACCTGCAACCACATTCAACTCTCCACTTGTGGCATTACCCATTTGGTGGGTGACCCACATTCTGGAATTTCCAGGACAGCCACAGTTCTAGTCCATCCCTTCAGGGGACCACATGTCAGAGTTGGGGAAATGGGGGCACTGTAGTTAGAGAACACATTCCAAGCCTCTCCCACACCCACCCTCTTCATTTCTCTTCTCTCCTCTCCTCCCCATCGGTGGGGATTTGCTCAGACTTCTTTCATATGAAATCAAACAAAACTAGAAGGTAAATCTCCTGGGTGGGGAAAAAAGCCAACAAAAACCCACCACCTCTGTACAATACATTTGAACTGCCAAACAGAAATGGTGGAGAGATCACCGTTATCTGTGTTCCAGTTATCTGCGACACCCCTCCCTTCCCCGCCTCACCGCCTCATCCCTACTCTCTTCCTCCCTCCTCCTCTCCCTTCCCTTCCCCTCCCTGGAGGGGGCTAGGGTGGAAAAAAACATTTGTCTCCCAGCTGATCAACTGGGACTGAGAGGAAGGCAAATGAATTATTTCGGCTCAGCAGCAAGTGCGAGCGTGGGTTTTTTCCGGCGCCCCCCCCCTTTTTAATTAATGAACAATCTGGCCCATTGCTGCTCCCGTAGGTATGCAAAATAGCTTCTTCATTTGAAATCCCTGTTGTTGAATGTACTCCGTGGGGCACAATCACATTGCCGCCCCCTGTTTTGCATAAGAAACCGCTGTTTCCAAGATAAGAATCTTTTCATTTAGCCGTCATGAGCTCATCCTTTTTCCTGTGCATTGTGGCTCCCGCTCCTTTGAGTCAATACCCAAACAATGGCCGCCTGCGCCGGCGCGGGCACCCTCCTGCCGCCCCCCGCCCCCCGCCCGGAAGACGCAGACGCCCGCGGCCTCCGGAAGCCTGCCTAGGCGGGCAGCTCAAGTTCTTTTCACGCCTCAGATGTCAAGAGGGCAAGGAATGAGAAGATCCGAGACCTCTGACAATCTTCCACTGGCTTTAAAGCCGACCCTGGGAAAGAAACCCTGAATGGCATGGGGCGTGTGACAGGGGGCGGACAGGCGGTGCCCTGGGATCGTGAACTTAAACAGCCTGGGAACTCTGCGGACAGGGAGTGAGGCGCCCACAATGCGCAGAGCTGCTCAGCCACTCCTCCTCTGTCCCTGATCAGCAGACTGCATCCTGTCCCTGCCCTTTGGTTTGGAACAGCCACGCCCGCCGCACAAACCACACAAAGGCTCTGCACTCCAATCAGAAAGTGGAAGGAGCCTCAGATTCTGTGGAATCCAAACACTGCCCTCTTTCTGCATGTAGCTAAACCGAGGCCCAGGGAGGGGAAGCAAGTTGCTCGATAGCAGTTCACTGAAGAGGTGGGTGCTGAAACTCCAGCCTCATGCCGTTTATTCCACCACACATGGCCGCCTCTGGAGCGAATCAATACCATTTGTGTACAGAGCGCTGAGGAAAGAGACAAGATAGGAGATTAAATGAGATCATGGTAAACTACAAAGCCTATACAAACAGTAGGGGTTTTATTGTTAGCCTCCTCATTTGTAGGAGATATTTTCAAAAGATCCAGGAGAATAGCAAAATTTAACCTTTAGCAGTGTGAAAGGATTCTGCAGAAAGCAATGAGTTTCCAGACAAAATGTATGTAGTCACTTTACCTCCGGGAATGGGGCTACATGGTGGCGTCAAGTCCGCACTCATTATTTCCCCTTTGGGGAGAGGAAATGCTGCAACAAAGAAGCTTGAATCAAACCATAGATAAATACCTCGTATCCAGAAGGAGGCCAGATGCACCGAGGCCCACAAGAAATGGGGAAGACAAAGGCCATGCCTTTAGAGAGGTTACAAGCTGGTTGACAGGATGTTTTGTCTCTGCAATTTGATCATAAACCCCTTCAGGGCAAAGCCCATGTATCCTTGGTAACTTCTGGCGGAGAAAAGCTCACAGTAGGAGTCTACTCTGTCCTTGCTGATTGGTTGGTTGACTGGGATAGACAAGACCTCCCGCACTGACTCTGAAGTGTTCCCAGCATTGCTTTTTCTCCATGTTTGATATAGAGGAACCTTTATTACATTTCAAACAAATAGTTGCCTTGGGGCCCTGAGAAAGCACCAGGGATTCCCAGTATGTTTAGCCCTCTGTGGCCCTCAAGATGAGAGGGAGGCATTTTCCTTCTAGGCACCAAAAAAAAGTAATATTTCAATGCCACTGATGGTATTACTGAGTAAAAGCACAGCATGAAAATCAGGACAGATTTCCCTCACCTGCCCATCACTTTTAGGGATCGGACATCTCCCATCCTCGATCTAAAAGGAGCGCTAGAGCAGAAGGCAGGGAACTTGGGTTCATACCCTAACTTGGCCCCTCATCAGTCGTGAGATTCTGGCAAGTCACCTCTCTTCCCTGAGCCCCAGTCTCCTCATCTGTAAAATGAGGCACTGACTAGACCAGTTTCCTAAGCCAAGGGTTGGAAGTCTAAATCTTCTCAAATATGGGGGTTTGAGGGAGTGTGGGTGAGTGCCTGGTAGTAGAAAGACAAGGACCAGAAATGCATTCAGACAATGGAATATTATTCAGTGCCCCCTCAAAATGAGCTAGGAAACCATGAAAAGATATGGAGGAACTTTAAATGCAGATTACTAAGTGAAAGAAGGTAATCTGAAATGGCTGTGTGCCGTAGGATTCCAACTGTATGACATTCTGGAAAAGGCAAACCTATGGAGACAGTAAAAAGATCAGTGGTTCACAGGTGTATGTGTTGGGGAGACAGATGAATAGGCAGAGAACAGAGGATTCTTAGGGCAGAAAAAATACTCTGTATGAGTATTTGCCCAACATAAACTGTGACATAAACCATGATGTGTCAATGTAGATTCGTCGGTTGTAACAAATGAACCACTCTGGTGGGGGGAGGTGCTATACAGAAGGATGTCAGTAGAATGCCCACTGGCACCCAAGGGCATGGGATTGTAAGGAGAAGAGGAGAGCGGCATAGAGACACATTGGAGGTGTGTCTCTTGGTGCCCAAAGAAAGACATGGGTGCTGAAGCACTGTGAGACGCCACATGGAAGAGCACTGGCAACGTGCCTGCCGACGTCTGAGAATGCAGAGTGCTGGTGGTGCGGGGCAGAGGTGGCAGGTGGAAGGGAAAGCTAATGTGGTTCAAAGATTGGTTATGTTAACTGAGCAAATAAGTGAGGATTATAGTAAGTGCCGGGTTTCTCACCGTTGGAGAAGATACCAAAAACATGGAAAGGAGCAAGCCCAGACTGAACCCCAAGACTCCGAGTTGAAATTGGAGGTTTTGATATGCTTTTTAAACATATATACTCAGTGATGAGGGACAGAAGGCAAGCTGAGGACAAAGTGAAAGCTGACCCCCCCAACCCCCCCCCCTGCCCGCCGCCCCCCCCCCCCGGATGTCCCGCTGAAGGAAAAAACAAATAGCTAACTTATGGAGATCACAATCCTGCAGGACATGAGTCTCCCTCAGTTTTACAAATGTCTTAGCAATTTACAAGAACAAAGCTATCAATAACCTAGCTTCCAGAAGGGAATGTGTGTAGACACAATTAAATTTCCTTACTACCTACAGCCCATTGACAAGTCCTTGAAACAGGCAGAGTGACGTTCCTCTAGGGACTCAACTGCCTCGATGTTAATACTTTGCGAAGGGCAAAAGGCAATTCTGGCCTGAGGCCCCCTCCCCCAGGATCCTGTAAGTCTACTTTAACTATAAAAATTCCTTTAGAAACTTCCTTTATCTCTAAACCCCCCAAGCATATGGCCCACCGACATACATCTGAAGGGTCTCGTGACTAAGGTTTTATTAAACAGTAATGAATGACTTTTTCCCAACAATAGCTAGCCCCCTCAAGATCCTGGAAAACTTGCTTCCAAAATTCCTTAGAGACTTACGCTATCCCTAACCCCCTCCCAACTTGAGGGTATAACAGTGGGCCACTCCTTATGACCCCGGTGCAGCTCTTTCTGCCCACGGGTCCTGTCCCCGTGCTTTAATAAACCACCTTTTTACACCAAAGACGTCTCAAGAATTCCTTCTTGGTCGTCAGCTCCAGACCTCACCTCACCGATACCCCACAACCTCATCACTCAGACAAATGGAGAAATAGTTATAGGTGTGTGTGTGTGTGTGTGTGTGTGTGTGTGTGTGTGTGTGTGTGTTGTAGGCCCTCTTACAGACTAGCTCTGAGAGGTAGTCAAGAGGACCTAGAAGCAATGACAGCCTGTTGGCAATGAGCACACCAAGTACCCAAATCATGGTTTTGATAAACCACCTTCCACTAGAGGAAAGGCTCAAAGAATCATAGGAACATTCCAAAAGAATAGATACCACCTTGAAAGAGATTTCCAATGGCCAAATCTGGGACAATTTGCGCATCAAAATAACCAATGATAATAATGGATTACAACCAATTATATAAAAGAGGAATCCATGAGTCCATATTGATATAAACAAATCAATGAATAAATAAATAGGGGATGGGCAGACTGTATTTTACAAAGATACCCACCACTATATATTCTATGCTACCTGCTGTTCTGGCAATGAGATGTTAACAATGTAATTTTCCCACTGAGGGGTGAGGACTATGTCTCTTCCCCTGGAACCTGGGTGGATATTTGTGACCCCTTCAACCACAGAGGACAATGAAAGTGAAGCTATGTGACTTCTGAGATAGTATCAGAAAAGGGCCCCGCATTTCCACCTCGCTCTCTTGGGATGCCTCCTATTAAATCTCCCCTCAATCCTAGCATAAAATCAAGTAGCCGCATGGACAGGCCTCATGTAAGGTGTGTGGCTGACAGCCCTAGCCGAGGTCCCAGCCAAAAGCCAGCACCAACTTGTCAGCCGTGTGCGCGAACCACCTTGCAAGCCCCAGCTGATACATCACCTTGCCCAGACGCAGATTCATAAACTAGATAAATGTTGTTTTAACCTACTAAGTTTAGGAGTAGTTTGATACACAGCAAGAGACAGCTGGAGCAGGGGGGGAATCCCTTCTCTTCCTTACAGAAGAATGCCACCTAATTAATGTAGGCAGACCGATGGAAACCACGACAGTAGTGGTTGATTCAGGAGGCTAAGGGTGGTGGCTAGAGGACTGATGAGGACCAGGATGTTGGCATAAACGGGGGAATATCTCCCCACAGAATACTAATTAATTACAAAGAAAAAACATGGTGTTTTTAGGGTGGAGAAACCTGCAGACACCAACATGACCAGGTGACCAAGGTTGACATTACCCGTGAGAGGACAGGTGGGCATTGTGTGCCCTCTAATGTGAGGTACTGAGAAGAGCATAGCATCATTTCTGGGATATTGCTGCCAAGAGAATGTGGCCTGAGTCTAGTCCTGAGGAGACACATGTGGGTCACCCTCCAAAATGTAAAACCAGCAGTTCTAAAACTGCCGAGGATGTGGAAGATCAGGACAGACTACAGAACTATTTCAGATCGGAGGAGTCTCGGGAACTTAAACAACTGGATGAGATCCTGGATGGGAAAGGAAAAGGAGACATGGTGGGGACAGTCAGCACCATGTTAATGAGGTCTGGGGACCAGAGAGAAGGACGGTAAGCGAGCACAGGTGTACCATACCGTTAACACTTAGGAAACTAGGTGGAAGGGATATGGCCGTTCTTTGTGCCACACTTAGCTTTTCTGTAAGTTTGAAAATATTTCAAAATACATTATTTTTCAAAACCACACAGTTGCTTATATTACCAAACCATTTCAGATCAAAGTCTCCTTGTTTAATTTCAACCACTCAACCAAGTCTATTCTTCAAGGCAAAGAGGTAAAGATATAGCATGCCTAACCCCAAACCACAGGTATGCAAATCACATCGCCAGCCAGGCCCTGATTCATACTAATTCATCATCATTTCCATGCCCGCTATGGCATCAGCTCTCTCCAGTCTGACCAAGAAATCAGGGGTGTGGCCTGCGCTTCCAATGCTGCAGGTGCTCAGTGCACAAAACAGCGCCGCCCCGATGTGATGCCACAGAGAGGTATTCCTTTGTGTAGTAGTCTTTCATCTGAGTCTTTGCAAAACTGTAACATCTCTCTTTGATATCCTTCTAATTCATTTTCTGCCTCATTCTTCCTTTCGTCACCTCATTCTCTGCTCCTGATGCCCTGTTGCCTAAGGAGGGAATTTGGAGTCTTCCTTCCAAAGTGTCCTGCCCCTCAACATGTGAGTTTTACCGTAGGGATAGCCAAATAGTAAGTAACTATATGAAAGAACAATATGAGTAATTAAAGAATACAAATTAGATCACAATGTGGTAGGCTTATTTTAAACTAGTGCCAGTCTTTGTGCAGCATGATGGTAATATATATTGAAGATCATGAAAATACTCATGCCTTGTGTCATGCATTTTGTTTTTGCTTTTTGGTTTTTTTTAAAGATTTTATTTATTTATTTGACAGAGAGAGAGAGCCAGCAAGAGAGGGAACACAAGCAGGGGGAGTGGGAGAGGAAGAAGCAGGCTCCTAGCAGAAGAGCCTGATGTGGGGCTCGATCCCAGAACGCCAGGATGGAGCCCTGAGCCGAAGGCAGACGCTTAACGACAGCGCCACCCAGTCGCCCCTGTGTCATGCATTTTGATACAATTATCCTACTTTTAGAATGTTTCCCAGAAAGATTATTCAAAAGATAAAGAGTGTTGGGACGCCTGGCTAGCTCAGTCGATTGAGCCTTTGGCTCAGGTCAAGATCCCGGGGTCCTGGTGTCTCCTCCAGCTTCCTGCTCAGCAGGGAGCCTGCTTCTCCCTCTCCTTCTGCCTACCACTCCCCCTACTTGTACTTTCTCGTTCTCTCTCTGTCAAATAAATAAATAAAATATAAAAAAAGATAATGCTATTTGCAATATTGAAAAGGTGCACATAATCTAAATGTGAGCTATTCCTACATTCTTTCAACAAATATTTACTGAGAACATACTATGAACCAAGCATATATAATAGAACAGAGCAATGTTTAAGTTTTACAATAAATTGACAAAGTGAAATGTTACATAACTGCTAAACGACCGAGTAGAAATACTCACAGGAAAGTGTTTATGAAATCACATAAGCTGGAACATGCTATTTTATAGACACTATGTATGAACTGTAAGTTATAGTAAATCCAGAAATGTCATTAGATGCTTAAGTATCTCATTTAAACACTCACAGAAATGCTAGTATTATTGTCCCTGTGGTACAGATAAGGAAACTAAGGCTCATGGGGATTATGAAAATACAATATTAGAATTTTACTTCTGCAAGCTAATGTTCTGTCTTGTTTACTGCTGTATCCCCAGCGTCTAGAACAGCACCTCACGTATAGCAGACACTCAATAAATAGTTCTTGACTGTCTGAAGTGACCGAACCATGATTTGGACCCAGCGCCCCTATATGAGAAAAAATCTTCATTCAAATAAGGTAGACCCACCAGGACTATGGGGGAGGGGTTTGGGTGGCTTCTGAGCTCTTCCTTGTGTTGTGAGGGACTTCGAGCCTCTCCTTTCCTTTCTCTTTTACTGCCTGCCCTCTGGTGGAAGTTCTAATGAGTAGCAGGAGTCAAGGAAGAAGGCCACAGTCATTACTGACTAGACAGATTACCTATGTTTGATCTGGATGTGATTAATATCCAGTTTTGTCAGTTTCTTCATGGTATGGAAACAGCTGCACAGATGTTCACCAAATTTGGAGGCTGTATTTGACGTGGTGTGACTTAGAACACATTATATTGACAAATTTAACTTTTTTGGGGCACCTCAGTTATTTTTTTTCCTTTCATGTTGAGTTCTGTGGCCCATCCTCTTCAAGACATGTGTGAGTTAAGAAATTTACACTTTATAAATTGTGCTGAACTGTCGTGGTGGAAGAGGACTTCCAAAAATTTCACTGATTTTTGAATGAATAAGTTCATTATTTTTCAAAATTATTAATTTTTATTTTTCCTTGTCTCTGAACACTACGAAATACCACAAAATTTATCTCAAAGTTTTAAATAAATATTAGTTTCACATCACCAAGAACATTGTTAAGAGTTTTTCCAAGGCACACCCATGTGAGGGCCAGTTGAAAGGATAAGCTCTTCCAAGGGCAAATGAACATGCGATGAGAAGAATGTTTGGTGGGAGATCAAGAGACTGATGTCCTTTCCCTGGCAGTTGAAACCAAAGTCCAGTTCAAAGAGCTATTTGGCTGCGGGTCAGGAGATGTGTGAGCTCTGAATTCAGATGCTTCTGCAAGAGAAAATAGTGCTTTTACATTTGAGCTCCGGATCAATGGCGCCAAAGAATCTACACCAGTTCTCCGTCTGGAATCTGCAAGGAGAGCCTAAATGTTCCAACCAAAAGGTCATGTTGGAGCCAATTACCAAGCCCCTGAAGTTGCTAAAATCATTATTAATGGAACAGCATCCACAATTCCAAGATCTTTGAGATAATATCAGAGCTTAAACTGTATTTCAACAGCGTGCAGTAGAGAGGAACCCGTATTTAACTCTGCCTAACCACTTGCTCCCTTAAACTACCCCTTCATCTTTTACGTGCCTGAGATACCGAGTGTCTTACCCACCCCCCACGGCTATTAATAAATCACAAGCACAGATGCCTCAAATAATCCACGTTGTTCTGTAATGGGGCTGCTTCTCATATGGGCAACACCATGAAATGTGTTCCTGAGTGATTAGCAACAGGGATCTACTCAAACGTGCTCCAGAATATAACACTACACATGACCTCTAAAGAAACTCGTTACAAAGTTGAAAATTATTACAGCTCTGAACTAATTATTTCCATTAGAGAAAATTATTACAATTCTAACACTCATGTTTTTATTGTTTCTATGAAACTTTATTTAGTGATAGTTAATTATTCTCTTGCTTCCTAGAGTCTCATTTTTTCCAGGCACATATAATCAAGGCCTGTAATGTTAACCTTCAGTTTCCTTTCTTATTGACAAAAAGAGACCAGCCTATAAAGCACTTAGAAACCTCCCCAGTGACTAGCACAGGGCTCGGCAAATAGTAAAGACTTAACAAATATTTGCTGAATGAATGAATAACCTTTATATGAGCTGGCATTTTTTGGTTGTGAATAATAAAATTCAATTCTTGCTAACTTGGAAAAAAGAGGAATTATTTGAAGGATACAGGGCAGCAAAAAGGTTTAAGAAAAGCCTAGAGAACCCAGAGCTTCAGAAACCGGGCATCCAGTAGGTGCCAAGCAAGAACTGCTAAATGCTTCATCCAGTCTTTTTATCATTCCACTGTGAATCAAATTCGAGAGGAAGCTTCTAATTGACCTAGATTGGGTCCGCATCCCTACTCCTGAACTAGGAAAGAATAGGGTGCCTTAATTAATATTCCTGCCAATCTTTATCTAGTATATATACAGAGAATTTCCCCAAATGAAATTGGGGTGCTGTTGCCAACAGCAGGTAGAATGGATGCAGGGAAGGAAGGAAGGAAGGAAGGAAGGAAGGAAGGAAGGAAGGAAGGAAGGAAGTCTTTCTAAGAGCTACATAAGGTTAGGAAGAAAGTACTTTGTATAAAAAATCATTAAGTAATATTTTATTTTTTAAGATTGATTTATTTATTTTGAGAGAGAGAGCAAGGGGAGGAGCAGAGGGAGAGAATCTCAAGCAGACTCCCCGCTGAGCACAGAACCCAATGCAGGGCTCGACCTCACGACCCTGAGATCATGATCTGAGCCAAAATCAAGAGTCAGACGCCCAACCGAATGAGCCACCCAGGCACCCCAAAAAGCCACTAAATAATATTTTAAAGTATTGCCTCAGAGGTTGGGCTCCTGGGACTCCCCACAGGGCACAAGTCATAGACTCCAGAACACAGAAATTACTTTCAAGGGGGTATAAAGTGAGATATTTTGCTTTTCACTATTAATCTAATGCAAAGAACTAGGAGGAGGTCTACTTTGTTCAGAAGAGTTGATAAAGGGGCGCCTGGGTGGCACAGCGGTTAAGCATCTGCCTTCGACTCAGGGCGTGATCCCGGCATGATGGGATCGAGCCCCACATCAGGCTCCTCTGCTGTGAGCCTGCTTCTTCCTCTCCCACTCCCCCTGCTTGTGTTCCCTCTCTCACTGGCTATCTCTCTCTCTGTCGTATAAATAAATAAAATCTTTAAAAAAAAAAAAAAGAAGAGTTGATAAAGCATAAAATGTGGGCAGGTAACAATCATCCTCACCATGTGCATTCTCAGTAGAGAGGCAGAGTAGACAAGAGGCTGCAATGTGAAAGACACAGTCATAGTCTGTAATTTACTTAATGATCTGTATTTAGCAACACTAACTACTCTTGGGCTTCAACTTACTCATCAGTGAAACAGGGTTAATAACACTTGCTTCACCTACTGTATTAGGGTACTCCAGAGAAACAGAATAGAACCAATAGGGTGTGTGTGGGTGTCTGTGTGTGTGTGTGTGTGTGTGTGTGTGTGTGTGTGTGTGTAGAGAAAGAGATTTTTATTATAAGAAATTGGCTCACACAATTATGGAAGCTAAGAAGTCCTGAGATCTACAGTTGGCCAGCTAGATACTCAGGAGAGTCAAAGGTATAGTTTCAGTCTGAATGTCACTAGGCTTAAAACCCAGAAAAAGCCAATGTTTCAGTTTGAGTTCAAAGGCAGGAAAAAGGTGTCCCAGCTCAAACGCAGTCAGGCAGGAGAAGCTTCATCTTACTTACAAGAAGGTCAACCTTTTTGTGCTCTGCAAGCCTTCAACTGACTGGGCAAGGCCCACCCACATTAGGGTGGGCGATTTGTTTCTGTTTGTCTGGAGAACACCAACTAATACAAATTTGGTACTGAGAAAAGGAGTGCTGTTGTAGCAACTAACTAAAAATGTGGAAATGGTGTTGAAGCTGGGTAACGGGCAAAGACTGGAGGAGTTTTGAGTTACAGGCTAGAAAAAGCCTGGATTGCCATAAAGAGACTGATGGTAGAAATATGAATGTTAGAGGTGATTCTGTAAGAGCTTAGTAAGAAAAGAGGAGAGCTGTAGACAAAGCCTCCCTCTTCTTAGAGAATATATAAATAACAGTGAACAGAATGTTGGTAGAAATATCAATATTAATGTGTTGAGGTCTGAGGCAGAAATGAGGAGCAGCCTATTGGAAATGGGAAGAAAGGTGACCCCTGTTATAAAGAGCAAAGAATTTGGCCGAATTGTGCTCTGCTGCTTTGTAAGAGATAAAATTTATGAACAATGAAATTGGGTATTCAATGAAATTTCTAAGCAAAATGTTGGAGGTGTGGCTTGGATCTTCCTGACTGTTTATAGAAAAATGCAGGAGGAAAGAGAGAAATTGAAGGAGTTGTTAAGCAAAAAGGAAGCAGAACTTGAAGATTTGGGAAATTCTCACCCTGTCCATAAGGCGAAAAATGGGAAAGCATGTTCTGAAGAGAACATGAAGGGTGTGTCTTGTTATGAGATTAACAAGAAGAAACACTGCCAGTTCCCACTGAAGAGGGGATGGAGGCCACAAAATGAAGAAAAGCTCTTGAACTTCTTGGATTCTACAGGAAGGTACCCTAGAGCTATCTGGCTGTACATTGTGCTATCCTTCAAGAAAAGAAAAGAAGGACTCTGAAGGTGATTCAAAGATCATCGGGGGCCACCATTCCCACCACAGACCAGGGGGACAAAATTGACTCCTCCTTGGTTATAGAGGGTGGGCCCATCTCTAAAGTTTCAAGAGACCAGGCTGCCACAACCTAGAGCTCTGGGGACAGGGCTGCCCAGCAGAGCCTTGAGGGTGAGACCCCCCACCTGCAGAGCCACAGGGACTGGAATACCACCTAGCAGAACTTCCGGGGCAAGATTACAGCCTAGGGACATGGGGACAACACTGCAGGCCCCAGCTGGTCTGAGGTAGGGCATCAGGCCAAAGAGGATTATTCTTAAGCCTTAAGGTTTAATTGAATTTGCCTTGCTAGGGTTTTGTTTTATTTTTTCTATAGTTTCAAGTTTTTGTTTAAATTCCAGTTAGTTAACATACAGTATAATATTAGTTTTAGGGATAGAATTTAGTGATTCATCACTTACATACAACACCCAGTATTTATCACAAGTGCCCTCCCTAATGCTCATCACCCATTAGCCCATCCCCCCATCCACTTTCCCTCCAGCAACCCTCAGTTTGTTCTCTATAGTTAAGAGTCTGTTTTATGCTCTGTCTCTCTCTTTTATTCCCCCTATGTTCATTTGTTTTGTTTCTTAAATTCCACGTATGAGTGAAATCATATGGTATTTGCCTTTCTCTGACTGACATATTTCCCTTAGCATACTACACATGTCACTCTTTTTTATTTAAGTTCAGTTAATTAACATGTAGTGTATTATTACTTTCAGAGGTAGAGGTCAGTGATTCATCAGCCTTATATAATACCCAGTGCTCATTACATCACATGCCCTCCTTAATGCCCAACACGCAGTTACCCCATTTCCCCACCCACCTCCCTCCAGCAACCCTCAGTTTGTTTCCTATGAGTAATAGTCTCTTACGGTTTGTCTTCCTCTCTGATTTCATCTTGTTTTATTTTTCCCTCCCCTCCCCTATGCTCCTCTGTTTTGTTTCTTAAATTCCACATATGAGTGAGAGCATGTGACAATTATCATATGATAATTGTCTTTCTCTGATTGACTTATTTTGCTTAGCATAATACCCTCTAGATCTATCCACTTTGTTGCAAATGGCAAGATTTTGTTTTTTAATGGCTGACTAATATTTCATTGTATATGTATATATCACATCTTCTTTATCCATTCATCTGCTGATGGACACTGGGGTTCTTTCCATAGTTTGGCTATTGTGGACATTGCTGCTATAAACACTGGGGTGCAGGTACCCCTTTGGATCATTATATTAGTATCTTTGGGGTAAATACCTGGTAGTGCAATTGCTGGGTTGTAGGTAGCTCTATTTTCAACTTTTTGAGGAACCTTCCTTACTGTTTTCTAGAGTGATTGTACCAGCTTGCATTCCCACCAACAGTGTGAGAGGGTTCCCCTTTCTCTGCACCCTCGCCAATATCTGTTGTTTCCTGACTTGTTAATTTTAGCCATTCTGACTGGTGTGAGGTAGTATCTCATTGTGATTTTGATTTATATTTCCCTGATGCTGAGTGACGTTGAGCATTTTTTCATGTGTCTGTTGGTCATTTGTATGTCTTCCTTGGAGAAATATCTGTTCATGTCTTCTGCACATTTCTTGATTGGATTATTTGTTCTTCGAGTGTTGAGTTTGATAAGTTCTTCATAGATTTTGGATACTAGCCCTTTATCTGATAAGACATTTACAAATAACTTCTCTTATTCTGTAAGTTGTCTTTTTGGTTTTGTCGACCGTTTCCTTGGCTGTGCAAAAGCTTTTTATCTTGATGAAGTCCCAAGAGTTCATTTTTGCTTTTGTTTCCCTTGCCTTTGGAGATGTGTCTAGCAATAGCTTGCTGCAGCCGAGGTCAAAAAGGTTGCTGCCTGTGTTCTCGTCTAGGATTTTGATGGATTCCTGTCTCACATTAGGTCTTTCATCCATTTTGAGTCTATTTTTTAAAAATATTTTATTTATTCACTTGAGAGAGCAAGAGAGCACAATTCAGAGGGAGGGGCAGAGGGAGAGGGAGAAGCAGACTCCCTGCTGAGCAGGGAGGCCAATACAGGGTTTGATCCCAGGACCCTGGGATCATGACCTAAGCCTAAGGCAGACACTTAGCTGACTGAGCCACCCAGGTGCCCTATTTTGAGTCTCTTTTGTGTATGGTGTAAGAAAATGGTCCCTTTTCATTCCTCTACATGTGACTGTCCGATTTTCCCAGCACCATTTGTTGAAGAGACTGAGTTTTTTCCATCAGATATTCTTTCTTTCTTTGTCAAAGATTAGTTGACCATAGAGTTGAGGGTCTATTTCTGAGTTCTCTATTCTGTTCCATTGATTTATGTGTCTGTTTTTTGTGCCAGTACCATACTATCTTGATGATTACAGCTTTGTAATATTGTTTGAAGTCCAGAATTATGATGCCACTGGCTTTGGTTTTCTTTTTCTTCATTCCTTTGGCTATTCAGGGTCTTTTCTGGTTCCATACAAATTTTAGGATTATTTGTTCCAGCTTTTTGAAAAATGTTGATGATATTTTGATAGGGATTGCATTGAATGTATAGATTGCTCTAGGTAGCATAGACATTTTAACAATATTTATTCTTTCAATGCACGAGCATGGAACGTTTTTCCATTTCCTTGTGTCTTCCTCGATTTCTTTCATGAGCGTTCTGTAGTTTTCTGAGTATAGATCCTTTACCTCTTTGGTTAGGTTTATTCTTTGGTATCTTGTGGTTGTTGGTACAATTATAAATGGGATCAATTCCATAATTTCTCTTTCTTCTTAGACATGTCACTCTTTGTTTCCTTCTGATTTCTTCCTTTTGGAATGGGAATGTCTATCCCATGCCTGTCCCACCATTGTCTTTTGGAAGCAGATAACTTGTCTGGTTTCACAGATTCACAGCTGGAGAGGACGTAGCCTCAGGATGAATCATATCTCAAGTATTGACCATATCTGATTTAGATGAAACTTTGGACTTTAAAGTTGATGCTGGAATAAGCTAAGACTTTGAGGCTGTTGGGATGAAATGAATGTGTTTTGCATGTGAAAAGGACATGCATTTGGGGGGACCAGGAGTGGAATATTATAGAGTGTTTGTGTCCTCCAAATTCCTACTTTGAAGCCTAACCCCCAGTGTGACTGTATGTCCAGATAGAGTCTCCAAGGAAATAACTAAGGTTAAATAAGGTCATAAGGATGGGGCCTTGATCTGATAGGATTCGTGTCCTTATGAGAATAGGCACCAGGGTCTCTTCTTCCCCACTCCTCTCTTTCTCTCTCTCTCCATGCACACACATCAAGGAAAGGCCATGTGAGCATACAGCGAGAAGGTAGCCATCTGCAATCCAGAGAAAGGGTCCACATCAGCCACCAACTCCACTGGCATCTTGACCTTGGATTTCCAGTCTCCATAACTGTGATAAAACAAATCTCTGTAGTTTAAACCACCAAGTCTATGGTATTTTGTTTTGGCAACCCAAGCAGGCAAATACATCCACCATAAAAAACTGTTGAAACAATCAAATAATTTAAGAGATACAAAAGTGCTTGTGGGGAGAAATAGATAAAATAACTGCATAGGTATAAATATTATTTTTGTGTGTCTATAATTCAAATAGACTACACTGACCATCAATTGTTACATAGGAATATCTGAAAGACCTAAGTGTGAAAGACCACTACATTTTCCATGTTATTATCAAAATATGTACAGGGAACATTTCAAATTAGTGGGGAAAGCATGAATTATTCAATGAATTATATGGAGCCATTTGGAAAAAAATAGTTAAACTCCCACGTGATGCCAAACATGTAAAAATTCCAGACTATTTTAAAACCTACATTAAAAAAAATAGCTCAACAGCATTAGAGGGACATGTTGAAAATATTTTTATAATTTGGGGATGGAAAGTATCTTAAGTTTCAAATTCAGAAGCCATAATGGAAAGGATTAGCAATCATACTAACGGAGGATAGTCAGAAGAAAGGCAGGCAGGGGCAAGGGTCTCCCTGTCCTAAGAAGAAACTACCCTTAAAAGGAAAAAGACCCCATCCTGTTATTTTACATCACCCTGGAAGGAGCCCTCAATCCTTTCCCTCATGTTCAACTACCTGATAGTTAGCTGAGTGCATGGACAAAAACCTGACTGGCCGACAGGCACATGGAGAGTTAATCAGATTAAAACAGCCTGACAACAATCTCATTAAAAAAAAAACCCTAGAGTTAGAAACTCCAATAGCAACCCTCTCGGGTGCCCTCCCTCTTTGGGAGCTTTGTAGTATTCACCCAATAAACTTTGCTTTGCTGCCCAACACTCTTCATCTGGTCTACCTCTTCATTCTTCAAAGCGGTATGACCAAGCATAACAGGCACTAAAGGAAAAGAAATCCTGAAACAATACTATGTAAAATTTAAGAAATTTTGTACAGCAAAAAACAATACAAATTTAATGGATGAGCAACAGACTGGGAGAAAATATTTGCAGCATATAAAACAAAGGGTTAGGGGCGCCTGGGTAGCACAGTCGTTAAGTGTCTGCCTTCGGCTCAGGGCGTGATCCCAGCATTCTGGGATGGAGCCCTGCATCAGGCTCCTCCGCTGGGAGCCTGCTTCTTCCTCTCCCACTCCCCCTGCTTGTGTTCCCTCTCTCACTGGCTGTCACTCTGTCAAATAAATAAACAAAATCTTTAAAAATAAATAAATAATAAAACAAAGGGTTAATAGCCACCAAATATAAAGAGTTTCCACAAATTAATATAACACCAATTATAGAATAGAAATATAACCAAAGAATATAAACAGGCAATTCTTTTTGCTAAAGGGTTTTTAACCATTCACAATGCTGTGCAACAATCACCACTACATAAATTTCAGAACATTTCATTATCCCCAGAAATAACCCATACATATTAAGCAGTCATTCCTTTCTTCCTTAAGCCGCTGGTAACCACTAATCTACATTCTACATAAATCTACAATCTACCTAAATCAATGAATTTACCTATTCCGGACATTTCATGTAAATGGAATCATATAATATGTGACTTCTTGTGTCTAGCTACTTTCACTTAGTATAACATTTTTAAGATTCATTCACATTGTACATCATTAATTTTTATGGCTGAATAATATTTCATGGCATGGTTATACCATATTTTTTTAATCTACTCATAACTTGATGGACATGCAGGTTGTTTCCACTTTACAGGTACCATGAATAATGCTGCTATTTGTGTACAGGTTTTTATGTGAACATATGTTTCTAATTCTCTTAAGTATATATTTACCTAGGAATGGAATTGCCGGATCATATGGCAATTCTATGTTTAATTTACTGAGGAGCTACCAAACTGTTTTCAAGAGCAGCTGCACCATTTTACATTCCCACCAGCAATGTTTGAGGGTTCCAGTTTCTCCACATCCTTGCTACATCTTGTTATTTTCTGTTGTTGTTTATTATAGCCATCCTAGTGGATATGAAGTAGTATCTCATTATGGTTTTGATTTCCATTCTCCCAGTAATTAATGATGTTTAGCATCTGTTCATGTGCTTATTGGCCATTTGTATATATTCTTTGGAAAATGTTTATTCCTTTGCCCATTTTAATTGGATTGTTTTTCTTTTTGTTGAGTTGCAAGAGTTTTTATATATTCTGGATACTAGACCCTTATCAGATGTATATTTTCCAAATATTTTCTCTCATCTTATAGGTTTTCTTTTTACTTTCTTGATTGTAACCCTTGAAGCACAAAAGTTTTTAATTTTCATGAAGTCCAGTTTCTCTATTTTTTTCTTTTGTTGCTTATGCTTTTGATATATTTAAATAGTCATTGCCTAGGGGCGCCTGGGTGGCTCAGCCGTTAAGCGTCTGCCTTTGGCTCAGGTCATGATCCCAGGGTCCTGGGATCAAGCCCCTCATCTGGCTCACTGCTCAGCGGGAAGCCTGCTTCTCCCTCTCACACTGCCCTTGCTTGTGTTCCCTCTCTCGCTGTCTCTCTCTGTCAAATAAATAAAGTCTTTAAATAGTCATTGCTGAATTCAAGGTCACAAAGATTTACACCTATGTTTCTTTCTAAGAGTTTTATAGCTCTTACATTCAGTTCTTTGATGCATTTTAAGTTAATTTTTATATATGATATAGGGTAGGGGCCCAACTTCATTCTTTTGTATGTGGATGTCCAGTTGTCCCAGCACTATTTATCGAAGACTATTTATTTCCCATTGAATGGTCTTGGTGCCCTTGTCAAAAATCAGTTGGCCATAATGTATGGGTTTATTTCTGGATTCTCAATTCTATTCTTTTGTTCTCTATGTGTATACTTATGCCAGTACCACATTGCTATGGTTACTGTAGCTTTATATTAAGTTTTTTTAAAAAAGATTTTATTTATTTATTCGACAGAGAGAGAGACAGCCAGCGAGAGAGGGAACACAAGCAGGGGGAGTGGGAGAGGAAGAAGCAGGCTCCCAGTGGAGCAGGGAGCCCAATGCAGGGCTCTATCCCAGAACCCTGGGATCACTCCCTGAGGCAAAGGCAGAGGCTTAACGACTGAACCACCCAGGCGCCCCATATTAAGTTTTGAAATCAGAAAATGTAAGTCCTCCAAAATTATTCCTTTTCAAGGTTGTTTCCACTATTTGGGGTCCCTTATAATTCCATATGAATTTTAAGATTGATTTCTTTCTTTCTGCAAAAAAAAAAAAATGCCATTGGGATTCTGATAGAGATTGCATTGAATCTGTAGATCACTCTGGGTAGCTCTGCTATCCTAACAGTATTAAATCTTTCAATCCATAAACACAGGACGTCTTTCCATTAGGTCTTCTTTAATTTCTTTCAGCACCTTTTTTAGTTTCCAGTATGTCTTGAACCTCCTTGGTTAAATTTATTTCTAAGTATTTTTATCGATGTTATTATAATGGAATTGTTTTCTTAATTTTATTTTCAGATTGTTCATTGCTAGTGTATAGAAGTAAAGTTGATTTTTTAAAACTTCTTAGGTAGGCTTCATGCTGGGTGCAGGAGTGAGCTCACAACCCTAAGATCAAGACCTGAGCTGATGGGGCGCCTGGGTGGTGCAGTCGTTAAGTGTCTGCCTTCAGCTCAGGGCGTGATCCCAGCGTTCTGGGATCGAGCCCCACATCAGGCTCCTCCGCTAGGAGCCTGCTTCTTCCTCTCCCACTCCCCCTGCTTGTGTTCCCTCTCTCGCTGGCTGTCTCTCTCTGTCAAATCAATAAATAAAATCTTAAAAAAAAAAAAAAAAGACCTGAGCTGAGATTGAGAGTTGGAGGCTTAACTGATTGAGCCACCCAGGCGTCCCAGTAAAGTTGATTTTTTTTTTTTTGAGAGAGAGAGAGCAGGGAGGGGAGGGGCAGAGGAAGAAGGAAAGAGAGAAACTTAAGCAGGCTCCATGCCCAGTGTGGAGTCTGACTCAGGGCTCGATCTCACAAACCTGAGATTATGACCTGGGCTGAAATCAAGAGTGGGACGCTTAACCAACTGAGCCACCCAGGTGCCCCTGTAAAGTTGATTTTTGTATGTTGATCTTACACTCTGAAAATTTGCTGAAATTTATCAGTTCTAACAATTATTTTATGGATTCTTTAAGGTTACCACATAAAAGATCATGTCATCTACAAATAAAAATAGTTTTACTTATTCCTGTCTGATTTGAATGACTTTTTGCTTGCTTAATTGCTCTGGCCAAAGCTTCCAGTACAATGTTGAATAGCAGTGAAGAAAGCAAACATCCTTATCTTCTGCCTGATCTTAGGAGGCAAGTTTTCAGTCTTTCACTATTGAGTATGATCTAGCTATAGGTTTTTCATTGATGCCTTTTTTAAAAAGTTTTTTAAAATTTATTTGACACAGAGAGAAAGCACAAGCAGAGGGAGCAGAAGAGGAAGAGGGAGAAGCAGGCTCTCCGTCTAGCAGGGAGGCCGACTCAGCGGTTCAATCCCTGGACCCTGGGATCATGACCTGAGCCCAAGGCAGATGCTCAACCCACTGAGCCACCCAGGCATCCCTCCTTGATGCTTTTTATCATATTGAGAAAGTTCCTTTTTATTCCTTGTTTTCTGAGTGTTTTTCTCATGAAAGGATGTTGCATTTTGTCAAATGCTTTTACTGCATCAATTGAGATGAGTTTGTGG
Organism: Ursus americanus; assembly: GCF_024610735.1. Taxonomy (NCBI): domain Eukaryota; kingdom Metazoa; phylum Chordata; class Mammalia; order Carnivora; family Ursidae; genus Ursus; species Ursus americanus. Next base: position 25,434,486 of record NC_142164.1, read on the forward strand.
GGTTTTATTCTTCATTCTATTAATATGATAATATTAATTAAGGAATATTCTCCAATATGGTATATTACATTGTATAATTTTTATATGTTAAAACCACCCTTGCATCTCTTGCATAAATCCCACATGGTCATGGTGTATAATCCTTTTAATATGCTACAGGATTCAGTTTGCTAATATTTTGTTGATGATTTTTGTATCTATATTCCTACAAGATATTGGTCTGTATTCTTCTTTTCTGGAGCGTCTCTGTCTGGCTTTGGCATCAGAATAATACTAGCTTCATTGAAGGAGTTAGGAAATGCTCCCTACTGTTTTATATTTTGAAGAGTTTGAGAAGGGTTGTTTCTCTCTTTAGTGTACTTTCTGAACTAATTTTGTAAGGTTTATATTCCTGGTGGCCACTGAATTCCTCATTCCATACACTTAGTGGTCAGCTAGTGATTTAACAGAGAATTCCTTAAATGCCTGGAATAACAACAACAAAACCCCCAATGTCTGAGTCTTTGGGAGGGGCTCTGTGTGTATTGTGGTATGCCGTCAACACTTAGGTAGTTAACGAGTCTGCCTGAGCCTTCTTTACCTGCTTGCACGGAGACTGGAGGTGAGCCATACATGAGAGCTTACGGCTTTCTCGGGACTTCCCTGAGCATGTGCCCTGTCTTGGGCATGCACATGGCCTTCTAGATTCCCAGGAATATATAGGAGCTTTCCAAAGCTCTTTTCCCCAAAAGCAACTCATTTTCCAGCCTCCTCTCCAAAGCTTTTCAGTTTTCCATTGTTTGCCATTACTGTTATCTCTTGCTCCAGGCAGCAGCAGCTAAAACATTTGTCTTCCTATATTTTCAGCAAATAGCCCCACCTCAGCTCTGTGGGAGTTCCAAATTAGGTAAAATAAAGGTAAGCCCTTTGAGCTAATCCTCCAGGGGGATATCAGACAGGCCAAAAAATTAACCACAGTTCTTTGAGAATAAAGTCTGTTCTATTCCCTTCAGCACTGGGTGATTATACCAGGAATGCAGCCTGTTGTCTTCAAGGCCTCTGCCAAGCTTGGGAATGGGGAGGGGTACCACGGTAAGTTTAAATGCTACAAAGCTCTCTTCCTGAGAGTCAGACATAGTTTTTTTTTTCCTTTTTCAAATTTTTATTTAAATTCTAGTTAATTACTATATAGTGTAATGTTGGTTTCATAGACATAGTTTCTTGATTAAGCGTTTCCCTGGTTGTTGTAAGGATTTGATTAATTTCCAGAGTTCTGAAAAAGTTCCTCCTGACAGTTTCTGCCAGTTTATTCATTGCTTTTGTGGAGGGATGGAGTTTCGGAGTTCCCTATTCTGCCATTTCACTGATGTCTCAGGCAATTCTTTTTTTAAGATTTTATTTTACTTCATTAAGTAATCTCTACGCCCAACATGGAGCTTGAGACCAAGAGTCACATGCTCCACCAACTGAGCCAGCCACGGGCCCCCAGGCAATTCTTAAGATGAAAAATAGATGTGGGGTGCCTGAGTGATTCAGCCGGCTGAGCATCCGACTCTTGATTTCTGCTCAGGTCATGATCTCAGAGTCTTGGGATCAAGGCCTGCATCGGGCTCTATGCTCAGTGTGGAGTCAGCTTGTCCCTCTCCCTCCCCCACTTTCTCTCTCTAAAATAAATAAAATCCTTTTAAAAACATAAAAAATAGATGACTGTCACCTCACTAGTTATTAGTGAAGCACTTATTAAAATGAGATTTTTTTTCTTGGTCCATCGGTTAGCAAAAAACAAAAAGATTGAGAATATCTAGTATTGACAACAATGTGTAAGGAAATAGGAACTCACATGCTATTGGTGGTATAACTTCTAGCATGCAATTGGTAACGTCTCTCAGATTTTTCAATGTGCATTCCTTTTGACTCATTAATTCCAGTCCAAGGAATAACTTACGGACACACACATGTATAAAGATATATTTACAGGGATGGGTTTTGCACAAAGTAAGTAAAAATCTGAAGACAAACAGGGGTGCCCAATAGGGGAGTGGTTAAGTAAATTATGACATCAAAAAAACCTGCAATATACACCTTGTGGTAACACAAATTCCGTCCTAACATCATTGGCAATTGGCTTCTTCCCCTGCCCAAGTCTTGGATGGGGAGGACTAATGTTCTTAGCTTGTGGGGTTAACAGGGGAAGGAGTTTGGGACTTGGAGAGGAGAACAAAATCAGACAGCAAAACTGCAGGCCACCATGGAGAGGGAAGCGAGGAGCTGGAGGTAAATTCCTTGTCTCCAGTATTCTTCCAGTTCAGTCCCCTCAGATTCAGTCTATGAAAGCAAATGACAAACCACGATGCATAGTATGACCCCATTTACGTAAGTGTGAATGTGCGTGTGTGAATTGCACACATGTATATATATTTATGTATGTAAGTGTATTTTAAAAGAACTAGATGGAAACACACAAGCTAATAACCGTAGCTACCCCTAGGAAGAGAAAGAGGAAATGGGGAAGGAATAAAGAAGTCTCACATTTTATTCTATGTGGCTCTGTTGTTTGAACTTTAAAACAGGAGTATTCATCTCACACAAAAAAATCATCTAAATCAAAACCTTGTTTAAGATGAGTAATTAAAGCAGATTGGGAAGGGGAATCAGTAGTAGTCCCATTTCTCTAGCAACAGCAAGCATAGTTAGAGAATGCCAGAGCCCCGAGTGAACTTACAGATTGCAATCTCAAGAGATGAGAGTTGCCCACATTAACATAGTGAATTAGTGACAGTTATGCGTACAACCCAGGTCTCCTTAATGCAATAGGAAAACTGGATTCCCAAACCAGAGAGAAAACCTGAAATGACAGTGGGAATCAATGAACCACTAAATGTGAGAAATGTGCTAGAGGTCAGTTGCAGCTCAGGGTGCTCTCCATCTCCGTGAATGTGGAAAAAAGACCAGAGGCTTGTTACAAACCATGGGATGTATTGAGTTGGAGGCGTTCAGAAAGAGGCTGTGGCAGTTTTGCCTTCTATGAGGCCTCTAGTGCTGGTGCCTGTCACTTAGAATTCCCCAGAAAGCTGTTTGACAATCATAAGAGAAAGTTAAGTGCTTTATCGGTATCTGTGGAGTTCTTGACTTTAAAAGAGTCCCATGCCATGTTTAACTAGAAGCCTCAGCAGTAATAAGCTGTTCTCACTCTTCAAGGTACACTTTTTCACTAACTGTTTTACTTCGAGAAGCTAGGGAGAGAGGTAACAGAATCCAACTCTGGCTAATCTGAGTAAAAAAAGAATTTCCTGGAATGGTATGGTCAGTGGTGCACTGGTAAATGTTTAACAGCCAGCCCTTCAGAACAGCAACAACAACAAAAAATCTGATTTGTAGTGTTTACTTATTCCCATCAAATAAGTACTCCCAACCATGGCCTATTGTAAGCTACCAGTGTGACATCATCTGGCTCACAAAATTCCTAAAAAGTTAACAATGGCCCTCAGAGCTGATAGGGAGAAGTTCACAGAATGGAAAGGAAGCAGAAGGTCAGCAATCAGGTGGTACCAGTCTCCATGACAAGAACTACGCAAAGATATTGTCAGGTCACACCACATTAGCCTCTCTGCACAGTTCTCTATATTGCTTCAATCGCTTATCATAGGTTTTATGATCTTTAGGGGAAAAGTTACTCATTCACTTCAATATCCACTAACTATGTAAATTAATGCCCCTGACCACACTGCTACATCTCAAAAACCCCTTAGCTATGGGCCCTAGTTCATACCCACAAGCTCCAACTTGCAAGGTTTCTTCCTGCTGGCTCCCAATCTATACGAAATTTGTTTGTACTTAGTTTGGGGCAATGGCTGAATTCATGGCTTCTTACTTTTTTTATCTTTTAAAAACCCTTCATTATGGAAAATTCACACACACATACAGAGGTAGAGAAAATAGGGCAAGGAACCCACATTCTCAATAATCATCAACTTGTAGCCAATTTTGTTCCATCTATATTCCCATTCTTTTTCCCCCCCAAGGAATAAAAGCATCACATGGAAGATTAGATGAGTTGTTAAGACAGTTATTTGAAATTGGAATAACCTAATAAAATAATTAATAGTTATGATTTTAAGAGTAACTATGGGTTAGGTGCTTTACCTAAATTATCTCATCAGATCTTTACAACAGCTCTGCTAGATTGGCATTATTACCTGCTTTTCAGATGAGGACATTGAGGCCAGAAAAAGTTGAAAACTTGGCCAAAGTCCAAAACTTGGCCAAAGTCTAAAACTCGGCCGCAGTCCAAAAGTTGAAAACTTGGCCAAAGTTGAAAACTCAGCAGAGTCATAACATAAACTTGGAAGGATATAAACTGTTTTGTACCCCAAGTGTTAAGTACCAAAGTGGTTGCCTCTGGATAGTGGAATCATGGGTCATTATTTTCTTTTTTGCTCAGTTTCCCTTATTTCTCTATAATTAACATTCCTGGGTAGCATATCAATGCAGATATTCCAATGGGAGCTTGGAATTTTATCTCCACAGGCTCAACTGGTTTGCTGCCAATGCATCCCCCTGAAGCAGCTTCAAAAGACCCAGTTAAGTAAGCTTCTAGACTTTGTGATGTCCGTGAGGCTTGGGGTAGAAGCGAGCCCAACAGTCATTATGGAGTGATTGTTATCATATTACCAAATGTGGTCTGAGCTCACTAGACTGTATTCAGATAAAGAGCACATCTCAGCCAAAGAAGTAATCACCAGTCTGTATGTACAATTGAACCCAATTTGACTGTATCCAGAAGACTGACCAGGAGAATCATTAGTATAAACCCACGTGAATGAGTCAATTACTATATACCTACTTTGTGCCAGACCTGAAGATACAGTTCCTGTCCTCAAAAAGATGACTCCAATGAACCATGGAACAGCTGAAGAAACTGGGAAGTATGTTTAGCCTGAAAAAGAGATAGCTCCGAGGTAGAGGGGATGGAGAGGTCAAGTAGAGTATAAGGCTTGTTTTATTTATTTTTTTTAATTAAAAAAAATTTTATTTATTTATTTGACAGAGAGAGAGACAGCCAGCAAGAGAGGGAACACAAGCAGGGGAAGTGGGAGAGGAAGAAGCAGGCTCCTAGTGGAGGAGCCTGATGTGGGGCTCGATCCCAGAACGCCGGGATCATGCCCTGAGCTGAAGGCAGACACTTAACGACTGCGCCACCCAGGCGCCCCTTGTTTTAAACTCTTGAAAGGAATGTTGTATAGAAGAGAAAATCACTTGTTCTACCCGATTCTAAAAGGAAGAATAATTCAAACCTTGAGAATGTGGCAAACACTGTCCACAAAACAGCACTGTGAAGGGCTATAATAGGGAATTTGCTAGGCTTCCTATGATGGGATAGAAATAATTGAGGAAAAGTGAACTTCTGGATTGAGCTGAAGATACCAGGGACCAGCTAGGTTGGCAGGCATGTGGTGAACATCTCTCCTTTGTCCACCCAGCATCTGTTTCCTCTGCACTTCTTATGATCCCCTTGTACTGCCAATCACTAGCTCCCACCTCCATAAAAACAAGGGTGGGCGGGTGACCCAAGAACCTGAGCTCAGGGCTGGCCCAGCAGCAAGAGTGACCAGAGGAAGAGTCTCGGAGTACTGGCTACAAGCACTGACTTCCCTCTGGCCTGTGGTCAGGATAGATCCTTAGAACCAGGGACAGAGCTGAGGTTGTAGCTAAGGGATTGGATGATCCCCTAGTAAATGGTCCCAACTGGGGGAGTGTGTGAGTCAGGGTTTAATTCAAGAAGCAAAGCCACTAAGAGCGGCATTAGCTTCTAGGAACTTCTATACATATGTTATATGGATTTGTTTGGCATTACAGGCACACCTCGGTTTATTGTGCTTCACTTTATTGTGCTTTGCAGCTATTGCTTTTCTTTTACAAATTAAAAGTTTGTGGTAACCCTGCATAGAGCAATCTATTGATGTGATTTTTCCAATAGCATTTGCTCACTTCGTGTCTCTGTGTCACATTTTAGTAATTCTTGCAATATTTCAAAGTTTTTCATTATTATTTTATTTATTGTGGTGACTTACAAAAAGCTCAGATGTTGGTTAGCATTTTTAGCAATCAAGTATTTTTAAATTAAGGTATGTACATTGTTTTCTTAGACATAATGCTATTGTGCACTTAACAGGTTACGATATAGTATAAACATAACTTTTATATACACAGGGAAATCAAAAAATTTATTTGACTCTCTTTACTGCGATAATTCATTTTTTGCAGTGGTCTGGAACTGAACCTGTAATATCTCCGAGTTGTGCTTGTGTAGAATTGTGGGAGCTGGTGGGGGTGGTGCCTGGGTGGCTCAGTCGGTTAGGAGTCTAACTCTTGGTCTTGGCTCAAGTCTTGATCTCAGGGTCATGAGTTCAGGCCCTGTGTTGGGCTCCATACTGGCCGTGGACCCTAGTTTAAAAAAAAATAAGACTTGTGGGAGCTGATAAAGTAGTCTTGGGGTCTCCAGAAGGCTATTATCTTTGTGTCTGATATTACAGCTTAAAGTCCACAGGACGGGCTGTTTGCAAGAGAAGATGAGCATATGGTGCAGAAGAACAAAGGTATGCTGAAACCCACAAACACAAGCTGGAGCCCACAAGGATAAGACCAAAACTCATGTCAGTCTTGTTGCCTCTGACTCTGGTAATACAGGTGTCCTGCTAACCATACACACTTGTCCTAGGACTTGGTGAAGCTGAAGAGAGATCCAGGAGCAGGTGGAGTCATTGCAGGCCCAACCATTGCCTCATTGGAATGAGGCAAGTCAACAGATCAGCCACATGTATGAACTACAAAATGGCTGTTGCTTCATTTCTGCCTTTCAAATCTCACACAAGAATCTCTCCTGTGGCTCACCTAAATGAGAAAGAGACAGGAAAGGAAATTCTGGGGAATGGAGTTCAGCCTAGCCAAGTCAACTGCTCAGAGGTAGAGGCTAAGAACCAGGAACAGCATGATGGGTAGACAAAAGCCCAATAGAAGTTATAGGAGTAATTCTCAAACAACCCGAGTTATCTAATAATTGTAATCCTAAGTCATATATCATAAACCAGGAAGCTCCTCAGCTCTAGATGTGTTCAGGCAGAGGCTTAGGGCCAGACTGTGGAAGGTCTTAAATACCAGTGAGGATCCACACAGTGTTTTTAGAACAGTCACTCTGGTAGATGAATGGGAAGAGGCAAGACTGAAGAAATGGAGACTCACTAGAAAGCTTTTTCAGGAACATGGGGTAAAGGTAATGGGAATGGGACCAAAGGCAATGTGGTAGAGGTGGCATGAGAAGAATGAATTTGAGAGACAGGTGGAGGGAAACTGGAGAGAACTTAGCAGCTGCTTTGAGCTGGTACGGTGTATTCATTTCCCATGGTGGCTGTAACAAACTGCTTAGTCTCTTACGGTTCTGGAGGCCAGAAGTCCAAAATGAATCTTATGGGACAAAAATCAAGGTATTGGCAGGGTGGTTCTTTCTTTTTTTTTTGTCTTTTTTTTCTAATCAAGAAATAAAGTTTAGAAACATTTGATTATTGATTCTCTCAACTGTCTTGTGAGGACAGCTAACAACTTTCGTGTTACAGACACAGTCATCCAAGGGCTCCATACCTTCACTGAATAGAAAAGAACATCAACACCTTTTTTTTTCAATATCAGGCTTGATTAATATTTTTAAAGAATAAGATTCTTTTGGGGCACCTGGCTGGCTCAGTGGGAGGAGCATGTGACTCTTGATCTTGGGGTCATGATTTGAGCCCCACTTTGAATGTAGAGATTACTTAAATAAATAAACTTTTAAAAAAATTCTAAAAATAAGGTTCTTTCAAAAATCACTTATAAAACACATGCACTACCCATACATGAATATATTCAAATATATATATACTCAGGGCTCAGTAGGTTAAGTGTCTGCCTTCGGCTCAGCTCATGATCCCAGGGTCCTGGGATGGAGCCCCACATGGAGCTCCCTGCTCAGCAGGGAGCCTGCTTCTCCCTCTCACTCTGCCTGCCACTCCCCCTGCTTGTGCTCTCTCTCTCTGTCAAATAAATGAATAAAATCTTTTTTTATTCTTTCAAAACTTGGTCAAAGTTTAAAAAAATAGGCTGCTCATTGGGGAAGGAAATCTTTTTTCTTTTTTAAATTATTTTTCATCCAACTAAAATGAACATACAGTGTTATATTAGTTTCAGATGTACAACATAATGATTCAATAATTCTATACATTACTCAGTGCTCATCACAATAAACGTACTTAATCCCCTTTACCTGTTTCACCCATTCCACCACCCTCCTCCCCTCTGGCAACCACCAGTTTGTTCTCTATATTGAAGAGTCTGTTTTTTGTTTCCTTTTTCTTTGTTCATTTGTTTTGTTTCTTAAATTCCACATTTGAGCAAAATCATACAGTATTTATCTTTCCCTGACTGACTTACTTCACTTGGCATTATACCCTCTAGATTCATCCATGTTGTTGCAAATAGATTTCATTCTTTTTTTTTTTTTTGGCTAATATTCCATTTTATATCTATACCACATCTTCTTTTTTTTTTTTTACATCTTCTTTATCCATTCATCTATGGATGAACATTTGGACTGCTTCCATATCTTGGCTTATTGTACATAGTGCTGCAATAACATAGGGGTGTGTATGTCTTTTCAAATTAGTGTTTTCATGTTCTTTGGGTAAATACACAGTAGTGGAATTACTGGAGCATATGGTAATTCTATTTTTAATTTTTTGAGGAACCTCCATATTGTTTTCCACAGTGGCTGGATCCGTTTGCATTCCCACCAACAGTGCACAAGTGTTCCCTTTTCTCTACATCCTCGCCAATACTTATTAATTCTTGTGTTTTTTATTTTAGTCATTCTGACAGGTACGAGGTGATATCTCATTGTGGTTTTGATTTGCATTTATTTCCTTGATGATTAGTGATGTTGAGTGTCTTTTCATGCGTCTGTTGGCTATCTGTATATCTTCTTTGGAAAAATGTCTGTGTCTTCTGCCCATTTTTTTTCCTTCTGCCCATTTTTAATTGGATTTTTTTTGGTGTTGAGTTATCCTATTTCAATATTTTTAATCACATCTGCAAGTCCCTTTGTCATACAAGGTAACAGCCACAGGTTGCAGGGATTTGGATGTGGATATCTTGTGGGGAGCCATTATTTGCCTATCGCAGATAGCAGAAAGATAGAAGGCAACTATAATTCAGGCTTCACATATGCTGGTTCAGACCATGATAGAAAAACTAACCAAAGTAAGAATATCAACAAAAAGAGAAAACAGTTTGGGGGAGAAGAATATACTTTGGGATATGTTACCTATGATACAAGGGGTTGGTGGGACGTCCATATGGAGAGGCCCACAAGAAACAGAATATCAGAGTTTGAAGCTTTGGAAAAGTATTCAGGCTGAAGATAAAGATTTGAGAGCATCTACTGAAATATGATAGAGGAAGAGTTAAAGCTCTTTGAAAGTAGAGATTAGATGTTTGCAGTTTTATCCTCAGTGACTACCATGGTGTCTGGTTCATAGTAGATGCTCTCAACAAGTGTTTGTTGAATGAACAGATGAAAGTAAGATCCCAGAGGAGAACAGCAGGGTGGGGTAGAGAGTATGGAGGAGTGAAGTTTGGATGTGAGAAGAAAGTTTCCTTCTTTGAAACAAGAGGTAATAAAAGGGAGAAAAGGCGTTTACATAAAATAATTTTGAAATGAACAGGATATGTTGCATGATCTCACTTTGGACAATTCTGGTACCAACATGGAAGGTGAAGTCATCAGTGAGGAATGTTACTGAGAGTGAGATTGAGATTTGAGGAAAATAAACCATAAAATGTCAGAACTGAAAGGGACCTTGTAGAGTAGCTCATAGCCCTCATTTTACAGATAGGAAGACTGAGGATTCAAGAAAGGAATACATTTGCTCAGATTACCAAAGCAATCAGTTTGGTTCAATTCATGCAACATATATTTATTGAATGTTGACTCTATACCAGGCAGAGCCTAAGCTAGGTGATGGAAGCATAGTGAAAAACAAGGCAGACATAGGACCCAACCTCACGGAGTTTTTAGTATAGTGGCAAAGACACAGAAGTAAGCAGGGTGGTAAGTACTATGGTGGGAAGAGCTTAAATTGCTTAAGGAGAGCATAGAGGAGGAAGCATGTGAGGTAACAAGAAATGAATAGCAAGATTGGTGAGCTGATATTCCAGCCCAGCTGAGGGCAGACAGTGATTTGGCTGTTCACCCTGGTACCAGTTTCATGACCTAAGTGGTATTTATAATTCCAGGGAGAAGAAAAGAAGGCAACTCCCAGGGCTTTGACTTTGGTTCCAACATTCTTTTGTACTTGGCTCTTTTCCTCATGTTCCCCAGACAGGCCAGACCATGGGAGGAGCACTTCAATAAGATGAGTGATCGACTGGTGGATTAAGTCCTATAAATCGGAACATATTAACAAATAGGAGAAAAGCTCAGAAGTTTAGCTCTACTTTTCCAAGGGTGCCCAGAATTGATGAAGCTGACAGAATAGGGATTAGTTGCCTGAAGAAAGTGAGGTTTGCAGTGAGATTTCAAGTCCACAAGTGGGGAGATTAACAGAGAGGGCAGACCGCTTTGTTTCACTACTTTAATGTGCCATCACATCTCTCTTAAGACCAGTTGTGCAGGAGCCAATAATAGCTTAAGGCAATTATGTTTTGGCAAAGAACACATTTAAAGTGTACAAAAATATATATACCACTTCTCTAGCTTGAAGTAAAACAATTCCATTTCTATTACTTTTCTGATTAAATGATCCCTAGCCCCTCAGCTTACCCATCATTAGAATATGCTTCTTCACTTTCTAGGGTGCCTCCTCTTGCAAGGGTCCTATGAATCTCGGGGGTGCATACTCATTTCAAAGGGTCAGTACTGGCTTCTGTTGCCTTGAGGAAAGAAAGCTGGAAGGCAGCTCAGTCTACCTAGGAAATGTTTTCTTCAGCTGTTGTCCCTGTTGCTAAAACACAGCATTGCTAGGAGTCTAGCAGTCCAGCCCCATCCTGGGTGCCATGGTGGTTGAGGCATGCGCTGGCATAGAAACTTCTCTAGGTATTGGGGGTAGTAACAGAAAGACTGCTGTACTCAGCTGTGGGGAGGTCACGCCACCCGTAGGCCTCAGCCTCAAAGCCTGGCCGACCTGGGTAAGGGCAAGCTTCCATCTGCACTCAGATGAAGAAACCAAAACACTCTGGAGTACATGAGGACATGAGTGTAGTTTCCCAAAGAAAAGGGTGTGAGTGCTAGAGGGGCTGCAGATCAAATACTGGGGGGATGTTAGAGAGAGAGGTTGAGAGACAGCAAGCAAGAGTGCCAGTGAGACATCCCTCTCCTGAAGGCCTAAAAAGGTGAGATTTCCTGCCATCTCCTTGTGGAATTCTAGTGAAAGATTTCATAGATAAAGCAGAGCTTTCCAACCCATGGCCCTGACACACCAGGGTGCTGTGGGCACCCTAGAAGTGGGCACAGATTATTGATCTTTTAAGTGTTTGGGGCAATCAGAAAGGACTTAGGGAAGCCAGAGCCCCCAGGTCAGTGGTCACCAGCTGCTGGCAGCTGAGGTGGGTTTTTTTCAAAAGACAGACCCTGTAGATCAGAGTCTGTAATCTGCCCTACAGTCTTCACAGCCAGCCAGCACAAAGGGCACTTCCCGTGCTCCCTGCTCTGTTACTTCATGCTGAACAGACCAAGGAGGCACTCCACCACCAGGACATCGATCCGGGGAAGACAAGGGGAGAGAGTGAGGACGGGAACTGCTGGGGTGGGGGCTGCAGCTCCAAGTAACAGACTCAAATTCACGTCTTCACACGTCACACACTTAGTGTCTATTTGCTGTGCCCTCTCAGTTGCCCCCAACTTAGCCATGTGCAGACTACACGTGTGTTCTGCAAATTGTAGTGTCATCATGATTTCAAAATACTGTGCTTGACATTAAAAAGTTCAACAGGATATGAAATCCATTTGTGTCATCAAAAGATACTTCATCATAATATTTATCAATAAGGGAAAAGGACTCTTTAAATATACTTCAACTCTTGCAAATTTTGGAATGATTGTAAAACAAGGTTTAAATGGTCTTTTTTAAAACAATTTTTTAAAGTAAACTCTACACCCAACGTGGAGCTCAACCTGGAGATTTAGAATCATGTGCCCTACCCACTGAGCCACCCAGGTGCCCCACATTTAATATCTTCTTTAACATTTTGTATTAATTTTTTCTTACAATTATATGACATGAAAAAGTAATGGATATCGTCAGTGGGTCTCCTATACATACCCTCTATTTTCTCCCAGGTGTTATACAGATGTTATCACTTTCCATTTGTGTCCTGATATAAAAGGGTTGGGAAACCACATAGATAAGAAGAAAGAGAGTTGCTTAAACCATTTTACTATCAAGACTTATTTAGTTCTAAGTGGCTCAACTACAACTAGTTTAAGCTGAGTAAGCAGTGGGGATGGAAGAGTACATTTACTGACCCGAGAACAAAAAGGTATCAATGGCAGAGAAAGAGCTGGCCGCAGTGATGACTGGATGAAGGAACGCAAATACCATTAGCTTGCTCTCACTATCTGTAGATCTCCATTTCTCTATTTCTCATTGCTGCTTCTCTTGCAATGTTTCCTTTTCTACCTCCTCCTGTCAGATTTTCTTCATGAGGCAGGGAAGAAGGCCCTAAACAGATCTGGGCTTATATCTTTATAGCTATGTCCTTTATTGGTATAAAAATTCTTGGGAACAATTCTGATTAGTCCACTTTGGGTCAGGTGGCCACCCCTCGACCAAGGGTACAGGGTCTGTTAGCAGAATAGTCACTGAGGAATTCATGACTCTTGATAGCCTCAAATTTTTGTTTCCCTAAAATCTACATCGTAGTTCTGTGTACTCCAGTCTGGAAGAGACAAGATTAGAGGGTTTGTGGAAAGGAATGGTATCAGCTTCCAGATTACCTTCTAGGATTCCAGTTGTTACAGAGCTGAGGGGGCACAAGTCCTTCCCCGGTTGATTATTAGGTAAAGCCACCAAATAGTCTTAGAGGGATACTACCGATGGTCAGATGGCTCCTCTAGCATGACAGACTCTAAGATTAACATCCCTGACTTCTCCTCTGTATGGAAGCAAGCCCCATGCTGCACCAGGGTATATCAATCAGGATGAGCTAGGATCTGTTGGAGTAAGAATCCTCAAATCTCAGTGGCTTAAAATAACAAATATTTATATCTCATTCATGCTTCATGTCCGTCATGAGTTGGCAGGAGTCCCTGCTCATTATGATCACTCATGGACCCAGCCTGAAGGAAAGAGAATGCCCCAGCGAGTCTACCATTGGTAACTAAATTCTTTGGTTTAAAAGCAACATATCACTACTACTGTCTTATCAGCTTGGGCTGCTATAATAAAATACCATAGACTGTGTGTCTTAACAGAAATTTATTTCTCACTGGGAAGTCCAAGATCAAGGTGCTAGTCAAATTAGTTCCTGGTGAGAGTTCTCTTCCTGGTTTACAGGTGGGTATCTTCTTGTATCCTTACATGGCAGAGAGAGCATCTCTCTTGTGTCTCTTATTTTCTTACTCCTCTTTCCCCAACCTTCCCCCTCCCCTCCCTTCTTCTTCTTCTTCTTTGGTTATTCTTTACTTTACTCTCTATTATTTTTTGTGTCTCTTCCTGTAAGGGCACTCCCATTTCTGAGCCCTCTACCTTCATGACCTAATTACCTCCCAAAGACCCCACCTCCAAATACTATCACATGGGCTTCAGAATATGAATTTTGAGGGCACACATTCAGTCTGTAGCAACTACTCACACATCACAGGCCCCACCCAACCTCAAAGAGGCCAGGAAGTGAAATATTACCATGTACCTAAGGAGAACCAGACAAACATGGTTAATAGCACCAACGTTTACAACATTGGTTTACAACTGTATGGATTGGAGAATGGGTGGTTGAGGCCTACAAAAAATGACATAGATAGGTGATCTCTCAGTATTATTGTACCTGATCTCAGAAGAATACAATATGAAAAATGCAAATTATCAAACCAGATCAAATGTGGGTTATGTATTCATGGTGCATAGAGGACACAAAAGGATTCAGCTTAGAATCTCTCTAACACATCTAAATGTTTATTTACAGATCATTTACTAAAGAATTCTGTAACTCTTGAGTTGAACCTTTCAATCAGGATAACTCTTCACACACGTTTGAATCTTTACTGTATGTTGTGTTGCCTATCCCAGTGTTTCTGACACAGCATATAAATTGATCCACAGGTTCTCCAGGGTGAGTTGTAAAGAGTCTCTTGTTAGTCAAACCCAAGGAGAAGACTAAAAGGCACAGTGAAATAAAAATTGTGACATCAATTATGCAGAATAAGAAATTCACAGGGGTCGGACGAGAGTAATCTCTTCCCCCACATGAACAGCTCCCCTTTTTCTTTTCAGAAGTGGCTGGTGGGATTTTCCAAGGAGACTCAGTAGTT